>NC_132916.1:63091825-63395476 GCF_047675955.1 Chlorocebus sabaeus | reverse complement strand
TGTTACCCAGGCTGGAGTATAGTGGCACGACCTCGGCTCACTGCAACCTCCGCCTCCCAGGTTCAAGCAATTCTTGTGCCTCAGTCTCCCAAGTAGCTGGGACTATAGATGCATGCCACTACTGCCTGGCTAATTTTTGTATTTTTAATAGAGACGAGGTTTCACCATGTTGGCCAGGCTGGTGTCTAACTCCTGAGCTCGTGATGCTCCTGCCTCGGCCTCCCAAAGTGCTCGGATTACAGGTGTGAGCCACCGCACCCAGACACAACATACTTTTTTTTTTTTTTTTTTTTTTTTTTTTAAATAAGGAGAATGAGAACAAGAGGGGGAAAAGGAGGATGAATAGGAGGAAGGGAAGGCAGAGGAGGAGAAAAGAAGAAAACCTGTTCCCAGCCAGATGTGGTGGGTCACACTTGTAATCCCAGCACTTTGGGAGGCCAAAGTGGGTGGATCACAAGGTCAAGAGATCAAGACCATCCAGGCCAACATAGTGAAACCCCATCTTCACTAAAAATACAAAAATTAGCTGGGCATGGTGGCGGGCGCCTGTAGTCCCAGCTACTCAGGAGGCTGAGGCAGGAGAACTGCCTGAACCCAGGAGGCAGAGGTTGCAGTGAGCCAAGATCGAGACCGTGCCACTGCACTCCAGCCTGGCGACACAGCAAGACTCTGTCTCAAAAAAAAAAAAAAAAAAAAGAGGAAGAAAGAAAGAAAACCTGTTCCCTATTACCAGCAACAGTGTTCACAGCCTGCTGCGCTCTGCTAGGCCAGTTCCTCTCTCCACAGAGCCAAATATGCTATCATTTGGTGATGTTGCTATATTAACTAAAATTAGCAAGTGACCTCTGCTTCAAAACTATATTAGGTCAATGCGCTTTTGTTTTATCTATAAAGAATTTTTTCCCTTACCAGTTTCACAATTGTGCCAGTTTTCCCAAGTTCTAAAAGGCCCTTGGCATTTAGGAGTAGAGAAGCAATGCTTTATATAGTTTGCATCACTCTCAGCCCTACTTGATAGGAATCAAGGGTGTTTTAAAGCAGAAAATGACTGGCGTCAGCGTAACAAAGCAATTTGACTCTCTTGTTGGTCAGCCCATGTTACATTTTAATCTAAATTTGCAGCTTTAGTACCTAAATGAAAGTTTGCTTTCAGGTGTATTTTCTCTGATTGTTTTTCCTCTCAGATAATGCTACTGTAATGGAAACTAAGCCAGCCTCTTTGCCATCTCTTCATAGCTACAATTTATTTTTCCAAATAAAACCATATTGACTATATTTTACCAAGAAAAGTTATTCTTTGTACTTATTATTTTTCTAGATCAGCAACTTTGCTTAATTGTTAAAGAGTACGTTTTCAACAGAGTTTTTGTAAATGATGGTTTGGGGCAAATATGTACAATAAATAATTCTCTTCTAAGCAAATGACTGAGTGATGTGAGATTACCTAGTTTGGGAAGTAATAGCGTTCCTTCAGGGGAGGAATGAAAGAGAGTAATGGATATCAGCCATACCAGTACTATTAACTGGATTTTGTCTTTTGATGATCCTGGAGTTGGCTTGTGTTATTGGACATGGCACTCAGCTCCCATAACACTTACTGTGCTGGTAAGAGCCAGTTGCAATCCCAGTGGGGGCCGTAAAGAATGTGCCAGTTAGTTGAGACAGCTGGGAAAGAACTTCAGTTCCTGCCTCTGCATAGTAAAAAATACTTTTGTTAGTTTACTCATATGTTTTGCCATGGAAGATGATATAACTTGGATATTTGTTCCCTCCAAATCTCATGTTGAAATCTAATCCCCAGCGTTGGAGATGGGGCCTGGCAGGAGGTATCTGGATCATGGGGGCAGATCCCTCACGAATGGCTAGTGCCATCCCCTTAGTGATGAGTGAGCTCTCACTCTGAGTTCACACAAGATCTGGTTGTTTAAAAGTGTGTGGCACCTCCTCCCTCTCTCTTGTTCCCGCTCTTGCCATGTGACACACCAGCGGCCCCTTCACCCTCTGCC
Organism: Chlorocebus sabaeus; assembly: GCF_047675955.1. Lineage (NCBI taxonomy): Eukaryota > Metazoa > Chordata > Mammalia > Primates > Cercopithecidae > Chlorocebus > Chlorocebus sabaeus. Next base: position 63,393,470 of record NC_132916.1, on the reverse strand, counting down.
GTGATTATAAGCTCCCCGAGGCCCTCACCAGACACCAAGCAGATGCCAGTGGCATGCTTCCTATACAGCTTGGAGAACCACGAAGTAATTAAACCTCTTTTCTTTATAAATTACCCACCCTCAGGTATTTCTTTATAGCAATGCAAGAACAGACTAATCCAGAGCAGTTAAATATTATGTACGGGCACTAAAGAGATGGCCAAGAAAGGCCGCTAGCAGTTCTCGTCTTCCATTCAAACCACTCCATTGAACAGTCCATGAACACTTTATAGTTCACCCCTAAATGCTGAAGCCGAAACAATCTGAGGACTAAACTACAGGATGGGGAAAGAGGGTATGGAGTTTGATCTGGGGCTTATTTTCAGATTTGGAATACCCAGCCCAAAGAAAGAGAAAAATCTACATATTTTTTCTAAAATAGTCTGACTCAAAGGGTAAGTCTCATTATAAGAGGATAGATTTTAAAAAGTTAAACACAGGATGGAATATGATGGTTAAAATTTAGCCCCTTCCCTGGGCAAAGACTTCATGACTAAAACACCAAAAGTAATTGCAACAAAAGCCAGAATTGACAAATGGGATCTAATTAAACTAAAGCACCTCTGCAGAGCAAAAGAAACTATCATCAGGGTGAACAGGCAACCTACAGAATGGGAGAAAATTTTTGCAATCTATCCATCTGACAAAGGGCTAATATCCAGAATCTACAAGGAACTTAAACAAATTTACAAGAAAAAAAGAAAAAAAAAACAAAAAAAACCCAACCCCATCAAAAAGTGGCCGAAGGATGTGAACAGACACTTCTCAAAAGAAGACATTTATGAGGCCATCAAACACATGAAAAAAAGCTCATCATCACTGGTCATTAGAGAAATGCAAATCAAAGCCACAATGAGGTACCATCTCATGCCAGTTAGAATGGTGATTATTAGAAAGTCAGGAAACAACAGGTGCTGGTAAGGCTGTGGAGAAATAGGAATGCTTTTACACTGTTGGGGGAGTGTAAATTGGTTCTACCATTGTGGAAGATGGTGTGGTGATTGCTCAAGGATCTAGAACCATAAATACCATTTGACCCAGCAATCCCATAACTGGGTATATACCCAAAGGATTATAAATCATTCTACTATAAGGACACATGCACACGTATGTTTATTGCAGCACTGTTCACAATGGCAAAGACTTGGAACCAACCCAAATGTCCCTCCATGGTAGACTGGATAAAGAAAATGTGGCACATATACACCATGGAATACTAGGCAGCCATAAAAAACAATGAGTTCATGTCCTCTGCAGGGACATGGATGAAACTGGAAGCCATCATCCTCAGCAAACTAACACAGGAACGGAAAACCAAACACCGCATGTTCTCACTCATAAGTGGGAGTTGAACAATGAGAACACATGGACACAGGGAGGGGAACATCATACACCGGGGCCTAGGACGGTTGGGGGGAAAGGGGAGGGAGAGCATTAGGACAAATAGCTAATGCATGCAGGGCTTAAAACCTAGATGACGGGTTGATAGGTGCAGCAAATCACCATGGCACATGTATTCCCATGTAACAAAGGTACACACACTGTACTTATATCCCAGAACTCCAAGTAAAAAATAAATAAATAAATAAATAATAAAAAATAGCCCCTTCAGTGGCACAACATATAGATTGAATTATTTAATTCAGCATACAGGTTGAATTACTTGGAATGAAATGGGTAATTTATTTTAACTATTTGTGGTCCAAGAATAAATACTCCAAAATGCTTCAATTGCTTCATGAAACAAGATGACAGCAGCTGAAAGTTTGGGATGTCTCTCACCTACTGATGCCTATAGCACTTTCATTGACAAATTCATGAATGAAATCAAATAGAGAGTCCAATGTACATACATAGTCAATAGATTTCAACAAAGGTACAAATTAAATTCATTGGAAAAAGAATAGTAGTTATAAAGAATGGTGATGAAACAACTAGCCATATGTAAAAAAAAAATTAACTTCTATCCATATCTCATATATCACATTAAAAAAATAGTCAAGTTGATCACAGACCTAAAAGTCAAACTTAAAGCTATAAATCATTTAGAAAAAACATAGGAGAAAATCTTAGTGGCCTTTGGTTAGGTAAATCATGTTTAGATATGATGCCAAAGCATGATCTATACAAGGACATTTGATATATTTGATTTCACCGAAATTAAGAACTGTACTTCAGGCTGGGCACAGTGGCTCATGCCTGTAATCCCAGCACTTTGGGAGGCCGAGGTGGGCAGATCACCTGAGGTCAGGAGTTCAAGACTAGCCTGGCCAACATGGTGAAACCCTGTCTCTACTAAAAATATAAAAAAAGTAGCTGGGCATGGTGGTGGGCATCTGTAATCTTGTAATCCCAGCTACTCAGGAGGCTGAGGCAGGAGAATCGCTTGAACCTGGGAGGCGGAGGTTGCAGTGAGTCAAGATTGGGCCATTGCACTCCAGCCTGGGTAACAAGAGCGAAACTCTGTCTCAAAAAAAAAAAAAAAAAAAAAAAAAAAAAGAACTCTGCTTGAAAAGAAACTGTTCAAAGAAGGAAAATATAAGTCACAAACTGGAGAAAATATTTGTAAGTTACTTATCCAGTATGTGCAAAGAGTTCTTAAAACTGAATAAGAAACAAACAACCTAGTCTTTAAGATGGTCAAAAGAATGGCAAATAAGCATATGAAAAGATCTTGAGCATCATTAGTCATTAGGAAAATACAAATTAAAACCACAATGAGATACCACCACATACCCACCCGAATGGCTAAAATTAAAAAGACTGGCCATACCAAGTGTTAGAATGATGGGCAGCTAGAGTTCTCAATACCGCTTGTGGAAATATAAAATGCTAAAGTCACTTTGGAAATCAGTTTAGCTGGTGTTTTTATAAAGTTAAACATACACCTACATATAACCTTGCCACTCTACTCCCAGGTATTCATCCAAGAGAAATGAAAGCATATGTTCATAGCAGCTTTATTTGTAAAAGCAGAAACCAGGAAGAACTCAAATTTATCTATCAACAAATTAATGGATAAACAAAGTGTAGTATACATGTACAATGTAATAATTCCCAGTAGTAAAAAGGAGACATTGATACATGCATCGAATGGATAAATCTAAAATAATGATTGAGTGAAGAAAGTCAGACAGATAATACATACTGTATGATGCCATTTATAGAAGATTCTAGGTCAGTGCTCACTTTGGCAGCACATATACTAAAATTGGAACAATACAGAGAAGATTAGTATGGCCTCTGCACATGGATGACCTGCAAATTTTTGAAATGTTCCATATTAAAAAAGAAAAAAGGAAAAGGAAAATTCTAGGCCAGGTGGGATGGCGCACGTCTGTGATCCCAGCAGGCTGAGGAAGGAGAACTGCTTGAGCCTAGGAGCTCAAGACCAGCCTGGGAAGCGTAGGGAGACCCTGTCTCTACTAAAAATAAAACAATTAGCCAAGTGTGGTGTTGTGCACCTGTAGTCCCAGCTACTCAGGAGGCTGAGGTGGGAGGATCGCTTGACCCCAGGAAGTTGAGGCTGCACTGAGCCTTGATTTCAGCACTGCACTCCAGCCTGGGCAACAAAGCAGACCCTGTCTCAAAAAAAAAAAAAAAAAAGGAAAATTCCAGAAGATGAAGACTAATATACGTGAAAGAAAGACCAGTGGTTGCCTCAGGTTGGGGGTGGGGAGATGCAGGACAGAGAAATTATGGAATGGCATAAGGAAAGTTTTGGGGGTAATGAATATGTTCATCTTCTTGATTTTTCTTATGGTTTCATGGGATAAGCATACACATGTCAAAATTTAGTCAATTGCACACTTTAGTTATGTACAGTTTATTGTATATTAATTATATTTAATGCCAAAAAGAATGAGTCTCAGATTCTCAGATTTTTGGCTTATGCAGTAACTGTTGAATGATATTTTTACGGAGGAATCTGGGGAAGGGGTAGGTTTGGTGCTGGGGAGGCAATCAAGGGTCTGATTTAACTTTGAGGTGTCTATTAAATGTGAAAATTAAACATCCAGTATGAAGATTCCAAGTGGGAATTAGATATGAGTCTACAGCTCAGAGATTTCAGAGCTGGAGACATAAATTTCGGGGTTCTCAGCATATAAATTATATTTAGAGTCATAGTGATATGGTTTGGCTGTGTCCCCACCCAAAATCTCATCTTGAATTGTAATAATCCTCACGTGTCAAGGGTGGGACCAGGTGGAGATAATTGAATTAAGGGGGCAATCTCCCCATCCTCTTCTCGTGAGAGCGAGTGAGTTCTCATGAGATCTGATGGTTTTATAAGGGGCTTCCTCCTTTGCTCAGCTCTTAGTTTTCTCCCTCCTGCTGCCATGTGAAGAAGGACGTGTTTGCTTCCCCAGCCATGCAGAACTGTGAGTCAATTAAACCTCTTTCCTTTATAAATTACCCAGTCTCTGGCAGCGTGAGAACGGACCAAGCGTGAGAAAGGACTAATACACATAGGAGTAGTGAGACTGCCTAGGGAGGAGAGTGCGTATGTGGAAAAGGAGAAAGGCTAGGATCAAGCCGTAGAGAATATTTAAGGATCCTGCAGAGAAAGAAGAACCTGCAAAGGAGACAAGAGGTCACTGAGGTAAGAGGAAACAGGGAGCGGGTGATATTAGGGACAACAAGAGAAGGAGTATTTCAAGAAGGGGCATTCCTCTGCATCAGATGCTTCCAAGAAGTCAAAGTGAGATGGGAATGGAGCAGGGACCACTGGATTTGAGCACGTGGAAGTCACTTACAGTCCTCCAAAAGCAGTGCCAGTAGAGACAGAGACCTATTGGAGGAGCTTGAGGGGAGTGTGGGAGGTGAGGAAGGAAGGCCTTGAAGCAGCAGCGTCAACATAACCTGGAAACTTGATAGAAAGGAAAATTCTCCAGCCCCACCCCAGACTTAACTGAGTCTGAAACTCTGCGTGGGACCCAGCAATGTGTAGTTTAACCAGCCCTCCAGGTGATATGGATGCATGCTCAAGTCTGAGAACCTCTGGTCTTGTCAATTGAAAAAGTGGCGAGGGAAAGCTTGTTGTCCTTTTATTTTTTTAAAAGACAGGAGATACTACAGGTGTTTCTGTTTGATAGAAACAATCCAATAAAGAGAGACATGAGGGCGTAGGAGAGGATTGGATGTAGGAAGTCTGGAGAAGATGAAAGGCAACGGGCTAGATTCCAAGTGCAGTATCTGAGCTTGTTTGAGACGGGTGCTGCTTCCATCAAGGCAGAAAGGGAGACAGAATAAAAAGTAAGAGGTGGAGCTAGTGGTGGATTCGATGGTGGGAGGAAAATTAGGGAGTTCCCATATGATTCTGTTTTCTCAGGGAAGTAAAAGGTGAGGTCAAAGCTGAGAGACAGGGTTATTGAAAGATTGTCTAAAGAGAAGAGATAAAATTGTCATCTCAAAGAGTGTGAAAATGAATTTACCAAGGAAATTGCTCATCAGTGTTGCAATCCCATTTGACAGTTATGTCACCAAAGTAAAGTTAGACCAATCAGAACAGTTGTATCACTTACTCCCACAGTCTTTAAAGCTGCTTTAGTACCCACAGGTAGAGCGTGTGCAGAGAGTTGTGTTTTAACTAACTTTGGGATTTAGCCAAATGAATTGGGATTTACCCAAAAAAGACAAGGAAGTTCAGATTCTTAGCAAGGGAGTGATGATAAAGTTGGGCCATTAAATCCAAGTTTAACAAGGAAGGAAGCAAAAATGAAGACGTGGTGATAGTGAAAAAGTTGGAGCGTGTAGGCTGGAGGTCTTAGATAAAGAATTGCTGGGCCAGGTGTGCTGGCTTATGCCTGTAATCCCAGCACTTTGGGAGGCTGAGGTGGGTGGATCATGAGGTTAGAAGTTCTAGACCAGCCTGGCCAATATGGTGAAACCCTGTCTCTACTAAAATTACAAAAATTAGCTGGGTGTGGTGGCGCATGCCTGTAGTCCCAGCTACTTGGGAGGCTGAGAAGAATCGCTTGAGCCCGGGAGGTGGAGGTTGCAGTGAGCCGAGATCACGCCACTGCACTCCAGCCTGGGCGACAGAGTGATACTCCATCTGGGAAAAAAAAAAGACGAAAAGAATTGCTGTGGTGGGGGTATTTGAGTACATGATTTGAAAATGGTTCTCAAAGATAAATACTTGAAATCAAGATTTTAGGGTGATACAGCTACTGGGCTGACAAGCCTAAGAGGGATGCCTGAAGTGGTGGAAAAGAGATATTTGGACTGAGAAGTCAATGATCTTTGATGCACCCAGGTGAATATTACGTTTGATGAGAATTTCGGGGCCCAGAATGGTGATGGGAAGCCTATTTTTTGTTTCACTTGAGATAATTTTTATGTCACTGAATCCACTTTCCCCCCTTTATTCTTATTCTACCTTTCAATACTTTCCCAAGTCCTTTCTTCACTTAAAATATTTGTTTTGTTCTTATTATAAAAGTAATATTAGTTCATTACAGGAAATTGAGACAAAATAAATTAAAGGGAGAAAAAAAGAAAGGAAAACTCACTTATATCCAACTAGTGTCAACACCTTGGTATACATCCTTCCAAATCTTTTTCTATAAATACATACACCAACTCACGCATGTTGTAAACAATGAGATCACACCATCCAACTCTTTGTAACCTAGTCTTTTAAAACTAAGTTCAAAAGTAGAAAAGTAGGGAAATTATAAAACGCATCTTGAAATAGGTGCTGTTAATATTTTGGTATATTTCCTTTTAGATTTTTCTATGCGTATTTTCTTTCTTTTTTTTTTTTCCTGAGGCAGAGTCTCATTCTGTCGCCCAGGTTGGAGTGTAGTGGTGTGATCTTGGCTCACAGCAACCTCTGCCTCCCAGCAGATTCTCCTGCCTCAGCCTCCTGAGTAGCTGGGATTATAGGTACCCACCACCACACCCAGCTAATTTTTTCTATTTTTAGTAGAGATGGGGTTTCGCCATATTGGCCAGGCTAGTCCCGAACCCTGACCTCAGTTGATCTGCCCACCTTGGCCTCCCAAAGTATTGGGATTACAGGCGTGAGCCACCACACCCGACTAGTGTATTTTCTACATAATTGAGATTTAAGAAATATATATATATGTAACTGGAATAATTTTGTAAAATTATTTACACGTTTTAAAAAATTCTTTCCCATTCTTTTTTTTCCTGTCGCCTGATTGAAGCCTGCCAGGGGCTTGCTTTGCATATGTCCAACAGTCCTATGAAATTTGAGGAGTAGAAAGAATTTTAAAACTCACAGTTCCCCAAGGAATGGCTAACAACAACAACAACAACAAAACAGCATGAGATAATTTAATTTCACATTCCCTCTCCCCTGCTCTGCTTGGTAAAACATTGTCCATGAATACAGAGCTTTTACTGAACAGATCTCAAAGAGTGAATTTGACTTAATGCTTCTGAAGTTTCTCTTCAAGCATAGAAATCAACTTTGAATCACAGTTGCTGATTCTAGACAGGCAGCCACTTAAAATGATATCAGCAACCTTAGTCATTAGCCATACTCATCTTTATAAAGCACTTCGCTATTTTTAATATTATCTAAGAATATATACTATATTTATTATTTAAATATTTATGTCATCTTGATATTCACAAGTCCTTAAGACACACTAAGATACTGTTGTTCTAAATTTCATATGAGGAAATGGAGGTCCACAAGTTTGCCTAATGCCACAAAGCTAAACGATGGTATGGATGGAACTCAAGTTCAGGTTCTTGGTCACCAAAGTTCACGCCTACTCCAGGTTCAGAAGGCGGCAGGGGACATTTTCTCGGATTGAATGATATGGCTTCTATGATGGTCAGGCACCTTCCCTTATATCCTGGATGCTGGTTTTATTGTGTTTTCCAGAATAAATAGAAATAATGCTGCTGGGTCTTGCCATTTAGGGACTGTATTTCTGCAGAGATAGGTTACTCTCATCACTATCCCTCACTGCTACTTTCCTGAAATACCTGGATATGTGAAGTATAAAGAAAAAAGAAATTGAAGCATGAAATGTGACTGAATCATTTGACCCAGGGGCATTTCAGTAATTCACAACATATCCCCATGAAGTGGCAAGGCCACTGTCTCTGTACGAGGTGTTCTGAGCTAACCTGATGCTCCAAGGGGCACGAAGAAGTCCACGTGACCCCCTTCTTCTTCAGTGGCCACATAGCTTCCTAATTTCTCCCAGAAATCTCTCACTTCAGGCCTCAGTAAATTTTTAACACCAATTTTATAGCCTGAGGAAAAAAAAAATCAAAATGTCATATTAGTTTGTAACATAATCCTGAACAGAAATTATTAGCAGTTTGTGAAAATGTAAGCACAAAACCAAAATGCCATCTGCCTATAAGACCAAGATACCTGAGGCATCTCTGCTTCCTCCTGCACCATGTCGGGGCCATCACCATGGCCCTGTTCTCCTTCACATCCTGGGTGAACTGGACAGTATGCACTCAGGTTTAGGACACTGCATTTCTGCCTCCACTGTGCAGCAGGGTAAGATATCAGGCGCATGCAGGGTTTAGGGTGGATGGCCAGCAAGTCATGGGACTTTGCAACCAAGTTCCAAAGTAGAACTGTTTCCCAGGATTGTCAATTAAAAAATAAATAGTGCAGAGCAGAAGTAAGGCTCTCAGAGATGGTAACCATCAACTGAAACTCTCCTTTTCTCTCACTTCCCGACAATTCTGTGTGATGATTCCGCTAAGCTGCATGGGTCTGGACCCATTTCTAAAGGAGTCCTGGAAACTCCACATTCCCAGGCTCTGGGGATGAAATGAAAACAGGCAAAGAATTCTGGTGTTTCACTCCCTCCCACTGGGAGGGAGAAAGGACTTCTTCATGTGACAGGGTAGCCGACTTTGTTTTGATGTTGTTTTGAAAGCAAAAGCTTTTGGGAAAACACCACAATTATATAGAAGGAAATTAGTTGTTTGAGGTATTTTGTCATTGTTACTGTTGCTTAAAAAAAAAACAAAATAAGGGCCAGGAGCGGTGGCTCATGCCTGTAATCCCAACACTTTGGGAGGTCGAGGCAGGCGGATCACAAGGTCAGGAGTTCGAGATCAGCCTGGCCAATATGGTGAAACCCCATCTCTACTAAAAATACAAAAATTAGCTGGGCATGGTGACGCATGCTTGTAGTCCCAGCTACTCAAGAGGCTGAGGCAGAAGAATGGCTTGAACCCTGGAGGCGGAGGTTGCAGTGAGCCGAGATTGCGACACTGTACTCCAGCCTGGGCGACAGAATGAGACTCCATCTCAAAACAAAACAAAAAAACAAAAAAGCAAAACAACACCCAGAATAAGGAAAAGGCAGAGTTTGAAAACTTTTCTTACCTGGAGAACAAAAAGGCTGAGATGAAGAAACTCTAATAGGACATTCTACACGAGATAAACTTACTCCCATCATATAAACTTGCCAATATCTCTGCACCATTTAGAGAAGAGTTACTATGTCATTATACATTTAAACCCCACACAAATAGTATCTGTGCTTTACTTTGGGAGGACATAGAAAAACGATGTGGAACACAACTTGCCCTAGGCACAGGTAAGCTAAACAGGGAAAACCAGAAGTAAGGTAAAGTGAAACAAAAAACAATTCGTTTCTGCCAATGATAAATTTCAGTGAAACTTTCCAAGTACATGAAGTCCCAACCACAGAGATGGCAATTTGACAGGTGACTCAGGGACTCACTTTGCCATTTTGCTGGTTTACTCCAGCCATATCTGGGACCATCTTATTCCTTCTCTCCCCTCATCCCACAATGATGGAAGAGTTCAACTGCGTAAGTTTTAAAACAATTTTACTTTAAGTGTAAGCAAGGAAGAATGTAAGTTATAAGAATAGAAACTATGCAGCACACCAACATGGCACAAGTATACATATGTAGCAAACCTGCACGTTCTGCACATGTACCCTACAACTTAAAGTTTAATAATAATAAATAAATTAAAAAAAAAAAGAATAGAAACTAGATATTTACTTCTAAAACATTCATCATCTCTTTCTCCTGAACAAAAGTAACCATTGAGGTTTGTTTTGAGGGGCAGGGGGTTGGGGGTTTTTGGTTTGTTTTTGTTTTTGTTTTTTTTAAGACCAGGTCTTGTTCTGTAGCCCAGACTGGAGTGCAGTGGTTCAATGGCTCACTTCAGCCTCCACCCCGCTGGGCTCCAGGGATCCTCCCACCTCAGCCTGCCAAGGCATAGCTGGGACTACAGAGGTGTGTGCCACCACACCCAGTTAATTTCTTTGTATTTTTTTGTAGAGATGGGGTTTCGCCATGTTGCCCAGGCTGGTGTGGGCTCCTGGGCTCAAGAGAGCCGCCTACCTCGGCCTCCCGAAGTGTCAGGATTACAAGTGTGAGCCACCATGCTCCACCCCATTGAGATTTGTGATAGCTGCCCTATAACAAGTTGACAATATCAGCTCACACCTGTAATCCCAGCATGTTGGGGGCTGAGCTGGAAGGATTGCTTGAGGCTAGGTGTTCCAGACCAGCCTGGACAATATAGTGGGACCCCATCTCTAAAAAATAAAAATAGAAATTAGCTGGATATGATGGTGTGCATCAGCTACTCAGGATGCTGAGGATAAAGGATCACTTGAGCCTAGGAGTTCGAGGCTACAGTGAGCTATGATCACGCCACTGCATTTCACCTTGGGCAACAGAGCAAGGCTCTGTCTCCAAAAACAACCAACAAAACAAAACAAAAAATAAATAAATAAAAAACACAGATACACACAGAAAATAAGTGTTGGCAAGGATGTGGGATGTGTAGAGACTGTAACCCTTGTGCACTGTTGGTGGGATTAAGAAATGATGCAACTGCTATGAAAAACAGCATCGAGATTTCTTTTTCTTTCTTTCTTTCTTTTTTTTTTTTTTTTTGAGATGGAGTTTCATTCTTATTGCCCAGGCTGGAGTTCAGTGGCGCGATCTCGGCTCACTGCAACCTCCACCTCCCGGGTTCAAGCAATTCTCCTGCCTCAGCCTCCCGAGTAGCTGGGATTTCAGGCATGCACTACCACATCTGGCTAATTTTGTATTTTTAGTAGAGACGGGGTTTCTCTATGTTGGTCAGGCTGGTCTCAATCTCCCAACCTTAGGTGATCCACCCACCTCAGCCTCCCAAAGTGTTGGGATTATAGGTGTGAGCCACTGCAGCAGGCTGGAGATTTCTTTAAAAGGTAAAAATAGAACCATCATATAATCTGTCCATCTCACTTCTGGTACATATCCAGAATTGAAAGCAGGATCTCAAAGAGATGGTTGCATACCCATATTCAACAGTAGCAGCACTATTCACAGTAGAAGTGGAAGCAACCCAGTGTCCATCAGTGGATGAACAGGTAAACAAAACGTGCTGTATATATGCCCTTAAAAGGAACACATACAACACGGATGACCTTTCAGGACGTTATACTAAGTGACATAAGCCAGTCATGGCCAGGCAAAGTGGCTCATGCCTGTAATCCCAGCACTTTGGAAGGCTGAGGCAGGTGGATCACTGGAGGTTAAGAGTTCAAGACCAGCCTGGCCACCATGCTGGAACCCCATCTCTACTAAAAATATAAAAATTAGCCAGGCATGGTGGTGGACACCTGTAATCACAGCTACTTGGGAGGCTGAGGCAGGAGAATCACTTGAATCCCGGAGGCAGAGAGAGGTTGCAGTGAGCTGAGATTGTGCCGCTGCACTCCAGCCTGGGAGACAAGAGCGAGACTCTGTCTCAAAAAAAAAAAAGTAATTCACAAGAAGACAAGACAAATACTGTGTGGTTCCCCTATAAGAGGTATCTAAAATACTCAAATTCACAGAAACAAGGTGGAATGGTGGTTGCCAGCCCTGTGGAAAGGAGAAGAGAGAAGTTTGTTTTCAGTGGGCACAGCGTTTCAGTTTTGCAAGATGGAAAATTTTTGGAGATCTGCTTCACAACAGTGTGAACCAACAATACTGAACTGCACACTTCAACATGGTTAAGACAGTAACCTGTTTCTTTAATCAAAATTTGAAAAAACGGTCATCAAAAAAATTGCTTCAGGTCAGGGTGTGGTGGCTCACCCCTGTAATCCCAGCACTTCAAGAGGCTAAGGCAGGAGAATCACTTGAGCCCAGGAGTTTGGGACCAGCATGGGCAACATGGAGAAACCCCATCTCTACAAAAAATACAAAAATTAGCTGGGCGTGGTAGCACACACCTGTGGTCCCAGCTGCTCAGGAAGCTGAGGTGGGTAGATCACTTGAGCCTGGGAAGTCTAGGCTGCAGGGAGCCGTGATCACACCACTGCACTCCAGCTTGGGTGACAGAAAGAGACCCTGAATCAAGAAAAAAAAAAAAAAAAAGCTTCATTTTTTTCATAAAGCCAAAAAATCAATACATCTTAGCAACTTGGAACTGAAATAGTCCTCCGCAAGTCATACTGGGGACAAACCGCACAGCACGAAGTTGCATGGTTGTTCATCATCAATCCCCAGGCCTACCTTGGAGTAAATTGATTTCTCTGCTATCTCCATCGCTAAATATTCCCATGCTCTGTGCCTTCCTCCCGTCCAGAGCTTTTTCTATCAGATACAGCAGGCTCTCCAAGGTTACGCTGTGTTCATATACCACAGAAACGACACCAGCCTTCACGCTCTCCACTACCATCTGGAGAATGAAACCAAAGTTGCAGGAGCCGAGACCCACTATTTTAGAATATTTATTAATGAAAGATATAGAATGGATACAAAATATGCCGTGATTTCTAAAGAATTTTCAGAGATTATGGAAGAAGATAAGCTTCCTCCTTCATTGGTTTCTATTAAAATTAGTTTATTTCTAATTATAAGAGGAGAAAATTAAGTACACATGTAACTCCACTCAGAGATAAATACTATTAACAATTTAGATTATTTTCTTCCAGCCTTTTTATCTTTGTGCACAACATGCACAAAGACATATAAATAACTTTTAAAAAGTAATAGTGGCCAAGCACAGTGGCTCACACTTGTAGCCCCAGCACTCTGGGAGACTGAGGCTGCTGGATAACTTGAGCTCAGGAGTTCGAGACCAGCCTGGGCAACATGGTGAAACCCCTGTCTCTACAAAAAATAAAAAATTAGGCAGGTATGGTGGCATGTGCCTGTAGTCCCAGCAATCCTCCTGCCTTGGCCTCAAAGTGTTGGGATTATAGGTGTGAGCCACCATGCCCGGCCAGCATGATGCATTGTTAAACACTGTGGAAACTATCTATGGCCCACATGGAGATCAAGGCTCTGATCTTGCTTTCGTGTGGATCCACTGAGCTCACCGGTTATCAGTGATTAGAGCTGACTCCTAGATGCCCAGAAGAAGTGAGTTCGTATCTTAAAAGGAGCCATTTTGTTACAAATAGAAACTTTTCTAAGTATATGTCCCTATGTGTGCATATTCACACACACATACATATATACATACAAATACATATATAGATACAAAGATTGTCTTTGTGCTTCCTTTATTTTTATATTATTCAGATTAAAATTAAAATATACAACTTCATTATAGAGAAACCAAACAGGATTTCTGACATTGTTCTTTTGTGAGATGGTGGTTACATAATACTATTTGGGAATTTCAGAGAAGTTTCAAAGTAATTCTTAATCAGCATGCTCCTTTTTTGGATTAAGTGCAACAAATTAAATTCAACAGAAATTTCTTGGACATGCACACTGATATGATTTGGCTGTGTGTCCCCACCCAAATCTCATCTTGAATTGTAATCCCCATAATCCCCGTGTGTCGAGGGAGGGACCTGGTGGGAGGTGATTGGATCATGGGGTCGGTTTCCTGCATGCTGTTCTCGTGACACTGAGTTTTCATGAGATCTGATGGTTTCATAAGTGGCATTTCCCCTGCTCATTGCTCTCTCTCCTGCTGGCATGTGAAGAAGGTCCTTGCTTTCCCTTAGCCTTCTGCTATGACTGTAAGTTTTCTGAGGCCTCCTCGCCATGTCAAACTGTGAGTCAGTTAAACCTCTTTCCTTTATGAATTACCCAGTCTTGGGTATTTCTTTATAGCAGTGAGAATGGACTAATACACACACACACACACACTCACAAATGTTCAGACACAGAGATCTACATGTAGCATCAATGGGTGAAGCTAAAAGAGTGCTGGAATTTTAGGATTTAGAATTCAGAATTTAGGTTCTAGTGTTTGAAACTTTGACACTTGAGTAAGTTGTCACCTCTCACTTAAAAGGCCTCAGTTAAAAGTTTGGGCCTTTAATGCTTTTTCAAAATAATTTTGATTTATGATTACCTTTATCGCTTCTGTTTTTTTTGTTGTTTGTTTGTTTTGAGACAGACTTACTCTGTCACCCGGGCTGGAGTGCAGTATCCTGATCACTACAACCTCCACCTCCTGAGTTCAAGCGATTCTCATGCCTCACCCTCCTGAGTAGCTGGGACTACAGGTGCACACCACCACACCCGGCTATTTTTTTTGTACTTTTAGTAGAGATGGGGTTTTGCCATGTTGGCCAGGCTGGTCTTGAACTCCTGACCTCAGGTGATCCACCTACCTTGACCTCCCAAAGTGCTGGGATTACAGGTATAAGCCACTGCACCTGGCCTTTTATTTTTTTATAGAAACAGAGTCTCACTTTGTTGCCCAGGCTGGAGTGCAGTGGTGTGATCACAGTTCCCTGCAGGCTCCACCTCCTGGGTTCCAGTGATCCTCCCACCTCAGCCTCTGAGTAGCTGGGACTACAGGTATGTGCCACCACACCTGGCTTGATTTTCCTTTTAGAAGTTGAATCATTTTTCATAAACATGGTGGCCAAAAGATTGTCACACACCCTCTAGTCTAGATGAAAAAAAAAAAAAAAACTATCAGGACAGGACTGGCTTCATAACATACTCTACCTCATACGCAGGAATCCGGGATGATATTAATATGAAGTGTGGCTGGAGAGCATATGAAGAGCTGTCATCATTTTTATGAACTCCATGCCAATATTTCTTTGATAATAAAGGGTAGGAATGGCTTCCAGAAATATTGCTTCTATGGAGAAAAAGGAAATACAAGAAGTTTTCATGTTCTCTTACCTTGAGTTTTGGTAAGTAAGCAGCATATGTCTCTGGGCATCAGCTCTATTCTACAAGGCACGTGGCCTCCATGCCTTAGCCTCTCCCTGTGTTTTGTGGGGACAGTAGCAAATGGAGCTCCTGGGTGGGGTGAGGCCAAATCTGTTCTCTGAGCCTCTCCTCCACCACATGTGGGATGCTGGAACAGTCTCTCAGAACTTACTTAGCTTGTAAATGAATGTAATGACATATTTGGGAGTTCAAAAAGATATTTTAAAAGAAGTAGCTAAGAGATTGTGAATTTCCTTCTAGGCCTCAGTTGTTTCTCAGTAATATCTTCATTCTCTCCACAGCCACCCTCACCTTCAACAATACCAGCAGCCCGGGCTTCCCTGTGCTTCTTAAAATTCCATATATATATATTTTTTTGTTTGTTTTATTTTTTTTAAGTGACAGGGTCCTGCTCTGTCACCCAGGCAGGAGTGCAGTTGTGTCCTTACAGTTCACTGCAGCCTCAACTTCCCAGGCTCAAGCAATCCTCCCACCTCAGCCTCCCGAGTAAGTGGGACCACAGGTGTGTGCCATCACACCCAGCAGATGGGGTCTCGCTACGTTGCCTAGGCTGGTCTCCAACTCCTGAATTCAAGTATCCTCGCACCTTGGCCTCCCAAAGTGCTGGGATTATAGGCATGAGCCACCATGCCTGGCCTCTTAAAATTCTTTATGTGCCTTGAACAAGTAAATGTACACACACATATTCACAAATGTTCAGATGCACAGAGATCCATATGTAGCGTCGGTGGGTGAAGTTGAAAAAGTGTTGGAATCTTAGAGTTTTAGGTTCTAGTGTTTGACACTTTGACATGTGGGTAAGTCATGTCACCTTCCTAGGCCTCAGTTTCCTCATTTGAAACATAGGTAAGTGAGATTATATGATCTCAAGAATCCAAAGTTGGCTGGGCATGGTGGCTCACACCTGTAATCCCAGCACTTTTGGAGGCCGAGACTGGTGGATCACCTGAGGTCAGGAGTTCGAGACCAGCCTGGCCAACATGGTGAAACCCTGTCTGTACTAAAAATACAAAAATTAGCCGGGCATGGTAGTGCATGCCTGTAGTCCCAGCTACTCAGGAGCCTGAGGCAGAAGAATCGCTTGAACCCAGGAGGCAGAGGTTGCAATAAGCTGAGATCGTGCCACTGCACTCTAGCCTAGGTGACAGAGTGAGACTTCATCTCAAAAAAAAAAAAAGTTTAAAAAGAAATTCTCAGCAGATGCACAATGGTGATGGCTATGAATGTCAGATAGAATTGAATTTCTGGTAATTTCAGTGTATAGTATGATTTGGTAACTGAATGCGATGATGCTTCTCTATTTTGGATAATAAAAGAATTGTATTTACACTAAAAATATAAGTGGAAGTTATATTTCATACTCTTACTTCATAGAAAACACTTGTGGAAAAAATGTTACTTTTGCTCAATAACTTTATACAGAAAATATACTACATCCACAATATAGCTTCAATGCAGAGTTGAGAAAATGTCAAGCTGGGCTCTGTGGCACATGCCTGTAATCGCAGCTATTTGGGAGGATAGTGGGAGGATCGCTTGAGCTCACAAGTTTGACACCAGCCTGGGCAGTGTGGCAAGACTTCATCTCAAAAAAAAAAAAAAAAAGAATATTTAAAATGTAAGTTTTGGATGTTATATGTTTACCTCTTCAGAAGGTATGTTTGACTACTGTTCTAGAAAATTAATTATCTTTACTGATATTTCATAGGATATGAGCCACAGAATTACACAAGATTTCTGCATGATAGCTAAATTTATTCTAGAGTGAATGTTTGGTATTGGGATGGTGTTGAGCCGTCAGTAGATGGAATTTTGCTTACCGCTTGGGCAAGATTTCTAAAGATGTCAAAACAAGCTGTTTCTCCAAAGCTTCACGTGAACCCACTCGCTCCCTTACAGTCTGGGAGAGGCGTGGTTGGCGTCTGGGCTTTAGCACGCTAGAGCAGCAAGTTCCACTAACCCAAGGGGGTCTAACTTTGAATAACTCCTCTGAAAAACAAAAAGCAGCAGGCGGGGCTGATTACTTCATACTTCTCCCAGCCAAGTCCACACAGATAAAGGCATCAAAAATAAAGCTGTACCAGGGCAAGGTTCCAAATGACAATAATTACAGCCATTTTCATGTACTCTGTTTGGATTTCTCATCCTCTCGGCACTGTGGCTGTGAGTTACCAGTCATTTCAGGTCAAGAAACACAGCTCAGAGAACAAGCAACCCTTTTCTTGTGGAGACCAGTTAATCAATTGATATGTGTCACATTCATTTGTGCCCTTCTTCTTGCCTTCAAGCAATTTCTTATTTGTCACAATCTCACCGGAGGGTGAGTTAGTGGGAAGAAAGCATGGGAGAACTCAAATCAGTTTTGCTGTTTTCTTTTACACACTGCATAAAGCATAAGGCCTAGCTGAGGCTGGGCACCGTGGCTCACGCCTGGAATCCCAGCACCTTGGGAGGCGAGGGTGGGTGGGTCACTTGAGCCCAGGAATTCGGGACCAGCCTGGCCAACAT
This sequence comes from Chlorocebus sabaeus, assembly GCF_047675955.1. Lineage (NCBI taxonomy): Eukaryota > Metazoa > Chordata > Mammalia > Primates > Cercopithecidae > Chlorocebus > Chlorocebus sabaeus. The sequence goes on along the minus strand of NC_132916.1, from coordinate 63,375,791 downwards.
GGAGAAACCCCGTCTCTACAAAAATAGAAAAAATTAGCAGGGCATGGTGGCGTGCACCTGTGGTCCCAGCTACTCGGGAGGCTGAGGTGGGAGGATCACTTGAGCCTCAGAAGTTAAGGCTGTAGTGAGCCAGAGATCGCACCACTGCACAGCCTGGGTGACAGAGTGAGACCCTGTCTCAAAAATATATAAATAAATAAATTAAATAAATAGGGGGCGTAACTGAAAGAGGCTTTAAAAAGAGAGGAAAAAGATGTCCTCTTTCTCCTTTTTTAAATGGCATTTTCCCTGCTTCCATTCTCACTTTCATTTCTCCTCCTTTTTTCATCACTCCCAGTTCCTCTGTTTTGAACTTATTTATTTGCTTCTTATCTGTGTTCAAACATCTTTCTGCTTTTTGTTTTTGGTCTTATAAGCCTGAAAGGAGCCAGAACAGCAATGGAGACACTGATATTTAACTTTACATATTTTGTCTGAAATCCTTGTTTTTCTCATCAATTAACTTGAAATATACAATAAAGAAAAAAGCTCATCTGGAAAAATAAAGACTGCCACTCAGAGTACTACGAAAGACAGGGCCGTCCTCCTCTGTGGGAATTTGTATGTGAACCATTTGTTTCTACAATATTTACGTAAGATATAAAGGTTTAAAATGCTACTTACTGTTACGTAGTGCAATTTCCTCCCAAATTCTTTTCCTCAAGCACTTTTCTCTTTGTCTCTCCAGTAGTTCCTCATCTTCTGTTTTGGGTTCATTCAGCGTCCCATAAGTAGCAGCAGCCTCCCTAGGTGTCAGCCAGTCTAAGTGGGACACACAGGCAACGTAATGGCGCTTCCAAGCACCATACTCATTATCTGTTGGAGTATAGGGCAGAAACCACCCAAACTTAACGCATTTGGGCATCCATAAGCAATCCTTCAGAAACAAGAGGAAGATGAGTCACAAATTGTTTTCAGACAGTTTTCTAGCAATAATATTTTCAGGTACACAGATACTTTTTCATTACACTGAGATTTCTGGTATAAAAATCTGAGAATTTGTATGCAAATACATTTGTTCTACAATGTTTATATAAAATATAAGGTTTTAAAAAGTATTTTATTTTATTTTATGTATTTTGAGACGGAGTCTCGCTGTGTCACCCAGACTGGAGTGTAGTGGCGTGATCTCAGCTCACTGCAAGCTCCGCCTCCCGGGTTCATGCCATTCTCCTGCCTCAGCCTCCCGAGTAGCTGGGACTACAGGCACCCGCCACCACGCCCGGCTAAGTTTTTTGCATTTTTAGTAGAGACAAGGTTTCACTGTGTTAGCCAGTATGGTCTTGATCTCCTGACCTTGTGATCCACCCACCTCGGCCTCCCAAAGTGCTGGGATTACAGGTGTGAGCCACTGCGCCTGGCCTTTTATTTTTATTTCTTTTTTTTTTTTTTTTTTTTTTTGAGACAGAGTCCTGCTCTGTCACCCAGGCTGGAGTGCAGTGGTGCAATCTCAGGTCACTACAACCTCTGCCTCCTGGGTTCAAGCAATTCTCTTGCCTCAGCCTCCTGAGTAGCTGGGATTACAGGTGCATGCCACCATACCCAGCTAGTTTTTTTTGTATTTTTGCTAGAGACGGGGTTTCGCCCTGTTGGCCAGGCTGGTCTGGAACTCCTGACTTCAGGTGATCCACCCGCTTCAGCCTCCCAAAGTGCTGGGATTACAGGTGTGAGCCACTGCACCTGGCCAGATATAAGGTTTTTAAATGCTACTATTGACTTACTATCTGAACTTGCCTTGGAAATAAGAAGCATAACTTGTTCCACAGGAAAAATAGTATTTGATGAGTATATACATTATATGTGAATGTATGTATTAGACCTCTTTGTGATACTTATCTAGTGTTCCAATAGCATTTGGTTACATTAACCCTAGATTCTGAGAATTCAGCTTCTAGCAATAGTGGAATAGTTTCTTTCGGATTAACCCTCTCATTGAGAATAATTTTGACTGAAGCATATGATATTGCCAATATGCAGCCATTTTGACATAAGAAAAAGGAAATTTCATGTGGTTTGATCTAATGAAATATCTAGACCAAATATTATACAATTATTTGAAGGCTATATTATAGAGCTATCAATGCAATAAGGACTCGTTCAACTGAGACCCCAGAAAGAAGGGAAACCCAGAGAGGTAAGCCTGATATTTGGCATCACTTTTTACTTCAAGGCATTTGTCAGTTCCAAAGTAAAGCTTGTTAGGCTGAGAATCTGAACAGAAAGTTATGACTAAAAGATTTAGATGCTAGAAAAGAATCTTAGGCATTCTCACAGGGAAGAGAGGACACAAATGGAAATTTAGGGCCCACTAAGAGGAAGAGCCTTGGTAATCACACCAGCTTTCAGTTAAGACTCTTTTCAGGAAGGACAATACTGAATTAGACAAACTCACAAAGACTGAAGCCAGCTTTGAAATATCTCATTCCTTGACTGGATTTGTATGATTTGTTCCTAGCACTAGATGTGCCAGAAGCAAAAGTAAATTCCCTCTGGAGGAAGATAACATCACCCAGAGACTCAAAGGATTATATCAATTTTGTATACTCAGTATGCGGTATGCAATCAAAATTAACTAGAACACACAATAGACAAGAATTCTGTCTTCTTTTTGGTTTTTAGTAACTATAGAGAGATCCTCAGGCAATCCAAATACTGTAATCATCAGACATGAACTTTGGGGAAATAAATACTCTATAATTAATATATCTAAAATAAATGACTAGGTGGAAAATTTTGGCAAAAGAAATCAGTATTCTAGAACTGAAAATATATAATAACTGAAATTTACAACTCAATGGATGGGTTTAAGATCAGATTAGAATCTAGCTAAAGAAATAATTAGTAAACTGAAAGATGGGTCTGAAGAAAATCCAGACTGAAATACTGAAGGTCACAGAAATGGAAAAATGTATAAAAGAATATGAAAGTTACGAGACATGGTGAATCTATCCAACCTATAAGTATTGGAATACTAGGAGAAAAAGGGAGAGAATGGGGCAGAATCAATATGAAGAAATAACGTCTGAGAATGTTTCAAAACTGATGAAAGACATTAACTTTCAGACTCAAAAATCACAGCCAAACACAAAACAAGATACATAAACACTCACACCTAAGTATATCACAATAACTGAAATGAAAGAAAATGAAAATGAAAAGAAAATGAAAGAAAAAGTCCGAAAAGCAGCTAGAGATGACAGAAATGTTACCTTTAAAGGATCAACAATAAAACCTGACTTCTCAAGGAAAAAAAAATGAAATATTTCAAAGTTCTATAAAAAAGTTAGCTGCCAACCTAGAATTCAGATTTCTTACTGAAATATCTTCTAAGTATGATGATGAAATAGGTATTTTCAGACACACAAAAACTAAGAGAATTTATCAGCAGCACACCTGTACTAGAGGTAATATTAAATAGAATGTAAAAGGAAAATGATCCCAAATGGAAACTAGGAGATGGCGGAACAGAAAAAAATGAGCTACAGAAAAAATATGGTCATATATAAATAAATATTGACTACATAAAATAATAGTAATAAAGATTTGTGAGATAAGTGTTTATGTGTTACATATGTTTATTTTACACACTTAACCCTTGAACAACGGGTTTGAACTGCATGGGTGCATTTATATGTGCTTTCTTCCACCTCTGCCTCCCCCAAGGCAGCAAAACCAACCCTTCCCCTTCCTCCTCCTTTTCCTCTTCTTCTTCACCTTCCTCAGCCTACTCAACATGAGGATGAAGATCTTTATGATGATCCATTTCCACTTAACAAATAGTAAATATATTTTCTCATGAATGTTTAAATAACAATCTCTTTTCTCTTGCTTGCCATATTGAAGAATACAGTATATAATACACATACAAAACGTGTGTTAATTGACTGTTAGCGTTATCAGTAAGTCTTCTGGTCAACAGTAGGCTATTAGTTATTAGTATATATAAAATAAAAATCTTTAACAAAAAAGCATGGAAACTGAGAGGAGGGTAAATGAAGTTAAAGGGTTCTAAGCTCCTTGCATTGTCTTAGAAATGGTAAGATAATATTAATACAAGGTTATATGTTATAATCTCTATGGTAACCATGAAATAACCGTTAAAGAATCTAACAATTGAAAAAACAAATTTTTTTTTTTTTTTTTTTTTTTTTTTTTGAGACAGAGTCTTGCTCTGTCGCCCAAGCTGGAGTGCAGTGGCCCGATGGCTGCTCACTGCAAGCTCTGCCTCCGGGTTCACGCCGTTCTCCTGCCTCAGCCTCCCAAGTAGCTGGGACTACAGGTCCCCGCCACCACACCTGGCTAATTTTTTTTTTTTTTTTTTTTTTTTTTTGGATTTTTAGTAGAGACGGGGTTTCACTGTGTTGGCCAGGATGGTCTTGATCTCCTGACCTCGTGATCTGCCCGCCTCGGCCTCCCAAAGTGCTGGGATTACAGGCGTGAGCCACTGCGCCCGGCCTGAAAAAAAAATTTTAATTAACGCAAAGGAAGACAGGGAGAGGGAAAAAACTAAATGCGACAAACAAAAAATAGTAAAATGATGGATTAAACAGAAATATGTAAGTGTTTACAGAAATATAAACAGACTAAGCCAGGCACAGTGGCTCACGCCTGTAATCTCAGCACTTTGGGAGGCTGAGGTGGGTGGATCTCTTGAGCCTAGGAGTTCCAGACCAGCCTGGCCAACATGGCGAAACCTCATCTCTACTAAAACTACAAAAATTCGCTGGGCGTGGTGGTGCACGTCTATAGTCCCAGGTACTCGAGAGGCTGAGATGGGAGGACCACTTGAGCCTGGGAGGCAGAAGTTGCAGTGAGCCAGATGGCACCACTGCATTCCAGCCTGGGCGATAGAATGAGAAAAAAAAAAAAGTATGTGTATTGTTACATTTTATTAAATATTTTACAAGAAAAGGGACAGCCCAGAGGCAGAATTAATGGCAAAAGATGTTAATTTTAAACAGCTGCTGCTTTTAACTGCTGTTAAGATCTCAATGTATGTTCTTTAACAGATGTTAGACAATAAGGGATCAGTTGAGGCTGTGGTTGTGTAGCAGTTTCTAGAGCTGAGTTATTGGAGATAATATACAAAATCTAAAGCATAAATCATTTTTCATGAAGAAAAGTGAACTTCTTGGCAGGGCGCGGTGGCTCATGCTTGTAATCCCAGTACTTTGGGAGGCCGAGGCAAGTGGAACCCAAGGTCAGGAGTTTGAGACCAGCCTGACCAACATGGTGAAACCCCGTCCCTACTAAAAATACAAAAATTAGCCGGGTGTGGTGGCAGGCGCCTGTAATCCCAGTTACTCAGAAGGCTGAGGCAGGAGAATCACTAGAACCCAGGAGGTGGAGGTTGTAGTGAGCCGAGATCGCGCCACTGCACTCCAGCCTGGGTGACAAAGCGAGACTCCGTCTCAAAGTGAACTTCTTTAACCAAGAAAAAATGTTTTCTAAATAATTATACTGAGTATTTAAAGATTTTTTTAAGTAACAGGGATTATTGGACTAGTCTATATGCCTTATTTATTTATAGAAATACATTATTGTATTTCACTTATCCCTATTTTTTCTCTCAAGGGTAAGGGATAGATCAGGTACCCTCAGCTATTGTCTTCAGGGAAGGGAGCTACCCTAGTAGCCTCATTTAAGATTACAGCTGTACTTGTGCCCTATTACTAGGAAGTGACAAATAGTAAACCTGTTCAGTTAAAAACTTCCAGGGCCAGCTGACTTGGGCAGCTGCACACAAATCTTTCGCACTCAGAAAGGAAAAGATATATAGAGAAATGAAGCGTGGTAACACTGTAGAGAAATCCACTTTGGCCACTTGCATCCTTTCTGAAAACCAGTCTTGGACAAACCTAAAAAGAAAGAGAAATTTAGTTTAGAACACTAATGTCTAAAATTGACTAAAAAGTCAGCATAAATATTGGTCATTGATCTTCCTCCAGTGTTCTACCTATAAAAAATCCTAACAAAACATAAATCTAGATTTAAAAAATATTCAGGCTGGGTGTGGTGGCTCAAGCCTGTAATCCCAGCACTTTGGGAGGCCAAGGTGAGCGGATCACTTGAGGTTAGGGGTTCAAGACCAGCATGGCCAACACAGCACAACTCTGTCTCTACTAAAAATATGAACAATTAGCTGAGTATGGTGGTACGTGCCTGTAATACCAGCTACTCGGGAGGCTGAGGCAGGAGAATCACTTGAACCCAGGAGGCTGAGGTTGCAGTGAGCCGAGATCATGCTACTGCACTCCAGCCTGGGCAACAGAGTGAGACTCTGTCTCAAAAAAAAAAAAAAAAAGTATTCGCTTTGAATTATCCATTCTAAAAAGGAAGACAATTAACAAGAATATCTAAAATTTACAGGAAGAAAACAGTCTTCGAGTAAACCTAGTTTGGTGTGATTTTCAAGAGAAAAAGACTATAAAACCTTTTCACTATCAATTTAAAACTGAACCCAAGATTTTTAATGGAGTTGAAATTCAAAGCAAAGATATATTCACTGAGATTTTCTTGTGTGTGGACTTTTTTGGTTTTTTAGACCAGTGCTTCTAGAAGAAATTTCTTTTTCCTTTTGAGTGGCTGCCTCTATTACAAGACCAAATTCTCTTCCCCACTGGAGCTGACACTATTACATGATGTATTTAATCCTTCTTTTGACACAAAGCTGGCCATATTCTGAAATGCCAATCATTTGTCCTGAATGGGTAGCAGGTATAGAAAAGAATAATGTGCTATTACGGGTCAGTGAGAGGGTTTGCTCAGCCTGGCGTGGCCACGGGAAGAGTGCGGAGAGATTCAGTGGGGCAATAGCCATGTGCAGAAGGGGAGAAGGAGACAATGGCTTCTGAATGGCTGGAAGATCGGTTGTTTACAGGTTGGGAAAGATTTGAAGATTATGGGAGCTAGGTTTCTCACTTTTGGAAAAAGGATCTACAAATACGTAAAGGAGGAAAGCTAGACTAATCTATATGGAGTTGGAGAGAAATTGGAGATATCACTGTAAAATCTCATGTTTTAAAATATGTTTATAAATGAATGATACACAAATAGAGATAGATGGCTGTATATGTACATGTGTGTACATATATTTCATCTTAGAGCACCTAAAAGCAATGACATCCCAAAAGCAATGAACACACCATAAACTCAGATATTGGTTTCTCAATTCCATTTCCTAATAAAATAAACCAGAATTTACTGGAGAAATGGCTGATACCAGGGTAGGGACAAGGAAAGTATAAGATAGGTCTGGAATATCTTGACACCAGAAAATAAGGAAGTACTTAACCAAAAGAATACAGAAGCCAATTTATTAATAAAGTCACTCCCACCGGCAAAATATGGAATAATTTGAGTTTCAAAGCAAATAATTAATGTAATATAGCCTATTGAATAAAATAGGCATTCCTGAGTCCATACTGATATAAATATACCCATGAATGAATGAATAAATAGAGGAGAAGGAAAACTACCTCATAACAGAACACCAATTAATATATGCAGAAGGAATTAAGAAATTAGGAAATCACCGCTTGGAGGCCATCATAGTAATAATTGCTTCAAATAGGAATCATTAATGAGTGACTCATGCCTGTAATCCCAGCACTTTGGGAGACCGAGGCGGGTGGATCACCTGAGGTTAGGAGTTTGAGACCAGCCTGGCCGATGTGGTGAAACCCTGTCTCTACTAAAAATATGAAAGTTAGCCAGGCATGGTGGTGTACGCTTGTAAGCCCAGCTACTCGGGAGGCTGAGGCAGGAGATTTGCTTGAACACGGGAGGTAGAGGTTGCAGAGATCGCGCCACTGCACTCCAGCCTGGGTGACAAAAGCAAAACTCCATCTCAAAAAAAAAAAAAAAAGAATGATTAATGAATGCCAAAACTAGTGGGTAAAGCTTGATAAGAAACAGGATATTTACATAGATTAAAATAGTTTTTGATTACTTTAAAATTAATCAAATACTTTTAAATTATGTATTAAATATAAATTAAGTACAAAATACTTAATAATTAACTATCTTAACCAAGGGATATAATCACCAGCTGTGGGACAAATTGACATGCTGTGCCCCCCGATGCGATCCACAGAGAACACAGCATCATTTCCACGCTGTTCCTGCCAAGAAGGTATAAACTGAACGTCATCTTGAGGAACCATCACCCAACCAGAAATCGAGGGTCATTTGACAAAGCAGCAGGCCTGTACTCTTCAAAAGTATCAAGTCATAAGAGACAAGGAAAACCTGAGCATTTTTGCTCCACATTGAAGGCGGATCTAGAGACATGGAAACTAAATACAGTTGATAACCCTGGGCTGGATTCTGGACCAAAAGGAAAAGTGTGATTATAAAGGACATTGCTGGAGCAATCAGGAATATGGGAATGGAGTCTGCGGGGTGGATGTAGTGTTTTATCAGTGCTGATTTCCTGGTAATGCTGGATGTACTTTGATTTTTCAGCAGTGTGTACACCTTGTGTTTTAGGAAACACATTGACAACCTTAAGGTAATGGGCATCATGTTTGTAATTTACTCTCAAGTGATTCTAAGTAATAAGGCAAAAATGGTAAAATGTTAGCTATTAAACTGTTAACTTTTTTTTTTTTTTTTTTTTTTTGAGACAGGGCCTAGCTCTGTCACCCAGGCTGGAGGGCAATGGCACGATCTCAGCTCACTGCAACTTCTGCTTCCCAGCCTCAAGCAGTCCTCCCACCCCAGCCTCCCAAATTGCTGGCACTCCAGGCATGCACCACACACCTGGCTAATTTTTTTTTATTTTTAGTGGAGATGTGGTTCCATTATGTTGCCCAGGCTGGTCTTGAACTCTTTAGCTCAAGTGATCCACCTGCCTTGGCCTCCCAAAGTGCTGGGATTATAGGCGTGAGCCACTGTGCCCAGCCATAACTATTAAAATGTTAACTAAATGAGGAAGTCCCAGGTAAAAGGGATAAAGACATTATCTGTACTATTCTTGCAACTTTTCTGTGAGTTAAAAATTATTGCAAAATGAAAATTTTTTTTAAGTGGCCAAAATATTTTTTTAAAAGTTTGCTTCAGTTCCAAGTTTTAATGATTGCTGATTTATTTTCCATGTTCCTCCTCCCCTGGCCTTAAGTCACTGCTGTTTTTTTAATCCCTGTCCATGTAGCCTTGTCACATCCTGAGACAAAACAGAGTGGCATAAAATGAACCTGTTTGCATGCCGTTGTAAGGAAAGAGAGAGAGAGTGCGTGTGTGTGTGTGTGTGTGTGTAAACAGGGGCAAAGAATGGAGTCGGGCCTGTACTGGTAGCATGTAGTATCCACAGACAGAAGTGTCACTTGAGGATCTTGTCAGTATCACCAATAAAGCACAGGTAATAACTGTAATTTCCTTAGAGATTAACATTCAAGCTGAACAAGACTGTGGCAATGCCAAGAACAGCTAATCTCTAATGAATTACTGTCCTCATTGCCTGAGACTTTAGGATCATTTTTCTAGCCTTTGAGATAAGTTTTATTCTCATTTACTTGGAATTATAAAATAGATTAATAAAATATGAGGCAAACCAGAAATGTTTCTGGCCTCCTTTCCAAAGAAGGGTCTCAGTATCTTTAGATTTTCATGTCTACTACCTTCCCACCTCACAGCATCTATTGTTCCATCCCAGCAAAGCAAATGAGAATTGAATATGAATTACTTCCAAAAGTAAACCTTGGTTATACATATTTCATATTTGTTCCTATTCTATGCTGCTACAAGGACACATTTGAGTATAATGAATCTTAAGAAGAAAGAAAAATGCTTCTGTCACATTAAAAAAAAAATACATGATCAGCAGAACTAAGGTAGGGTAGTTTGTAGTAATGACATTGCGGGGCTCTTCGTATTTTAGTTAATGTTGCAAAGTAAGAAATCCGTGAAGAGAAATAACAACATGTAAGAAAAAAGTGAAAAAATGTGTTTTGCTCATTTATTGTGACAAGGATGGTTTCATTTAAATAATTCATGATAATGCTTTGCAGTGTGCCACTGAATGTACAACGTGTACTTTGCAAAAATAACAAAGCTTAGTAATGCGGGACTTGAATTTAATTCTCTGCTCTTAAATTTCTGATAAGTAGAAAGAAGCTGCCAAAATTGTGATGAAAATGACTAGGAGAACAGCTTGGAGAGAGGCCTGTGGAGGGGAGAGTGGATTTGGCAGAGGTCCCTGTTTTCTGGTTGCCTAGGCAGCACCTCTAAGCCTTGTCTGGTGGCTTCTTTACAAACAGTTTTATGGCTTGGTCAGGGTCTGGGGTGCTGTTCATACCCCAGTTTCAGTCCCTGGTGCATGGTTTTTTTTTGTTTTTTTTGTTTTTTTAAATTATTTATTTATTTATTTTTGAGATGGCGTCTTGCCATCTCACCCAGGCTGGAGTACTATGGCATGATCTCTGCTCACTGCAACCTCCACCTCCTGGGTTCAAGCGATTCTCCTGTCTCAGCCTCCTGAGCAGCTAGGATTATAGGTCCGTGCCACCAAGCCCGGCTAATTTTTGTATTTTTAGTAGAGACGGGGTTTCACCATGTTGGCCAGGCTGGTCTCGAACTCCCGACCTCAGGTGGTCCTCTGGTGCATATTTTAATGGGGCCAAAAGGAGATGACACAAGGGCAAGGGGAACCATAGGCATTTGTGCAACTCCTGAGTTGCATGAAAAGGAAGACAAGTTGACAAGTGACAAATATCAACGGCCATACAAATGTGCTTTTGGATCCAGCAATTCATCTTCTAGGGGTTTTTCCTAAAACAGTGATTAAAGATATGTCTAAGGATTTAGCTAAAGGATGTTCCTCTAAGTGTTGTTTATAGTAGCAAAAGCTGGGGAAAACAAGCTAAATGTCTGAGATAAGTTATGGCATATCTATAAAATCTAATCTTCCTAGAAATCAGTAGACTGAGCTGAAAGAGGAATCTATGTGATATGCTTTGGCTTTATGTCCCCACTCAAATCTCGTCTCGAATTTTAATCTCCATAATCCCCATATGTCAAGGGAGGGACCTGGTGGTGGGTGAGTAAATCATGGAGGTGGTTTCCCCCATGCTGTTCTTGTGATAGTGAGTTCTCATGAGATCCGATGTTTTACTGGTGTTTGACAGTTCCTCCTCCTCTCTCTTTCTCTCTCTCAATCTCTCTCTCTCTGTCTCTCTGTCTCTGTCTCTATCTCTGTCACCTGCCACCACGTGAGATGTGCCTGCTTCCCCTTTCACCATGATTGTAAGTTTCCTGAGGCCTTCCCACCCATGCGGAACTCTGAGCCAAGTAATTCTTTTATCTTTATAAATTACCCAGTCTCAGGCAGTTCTTTATAGCAGTGTGAAATGGACTATTATACTATGAACTAATTTCAAACAGCTAAAAGCGCTGGGATTATAAAGCATAATCTCTTCAAATGGAAAAGTAATGAAAAAAGAAATCAGCAAGTTATAAAATTAAAAAAAAAAAAAAACACAAGAACACCAAGTGGGAGCTGAAATTGAGAAATTCACAGAAGAATTGGGCCCAGTCTTGATGAGTAGTGCTAGGCTTTCCTACTGACAGGAGTCCACACCTTGTAGGGAAGAAGCAAGGAAGCACACTGTCTCCTGGGCTGCTACAGGAAAGGGAGACCTAGGGGAAATCAGAACAGGCCTGTACCTTGCATGGGCTTAAGTCCATATTAAATCTCCTGGCACATTAGAGACCCTGAGCTACCATAGAAACATAAATGCTGGTGAGAAAATAAGAAACCCAAGGGGTTCCCAGAGAGGAAGATACACATGTGAACCACCCCATGTGCCTCCACAACCCAGGGCAGTTATCCTCCCTGTGGAAAATAACCTCAGACTAAAACACCATGAGGGAAGGCCAGCAAATGAAACAAACAAGGGATCTGTCACCTCAAGAACTAAAGGTAATGAAATTATCCAAGAGATTTTAACATAAACATGCTGAAAATATTCAGAGAGAAGTCAAGGTAATAGTAGGAGTGAATGTTTGAAATGTTCATTTGGAAAAGAAACAACAGACATCTGAAGTAAAAAATACATAGTTTTTGAAATTAAGAGAAAACTGAATAAGTTGGATAATAAACTTGAAACCAAAGGAGGGAAAACTAGAGAATCTTAAGCAAAATCTGGACCATTGAATACTATAAAGTCATTAAAAATGATAAAAAAAATTGAAGACATTTCACTTAGTTCCATGCACTATTATCCATATGAGAGTTTCATGCAGCATACAAAGTTCCTGAAATGTCTGGCAAATTTTGTATCTATGCACCTATGTGTCTTTTCTGGGGGGAAGATTTATAGTTTTTGGGTGCAGTTTGAATACCTCTTCTCAAAGGAATACATGATCTAAAATTGTTTCATTAAATTGGTATGTGCATGTTTACTGTGGTTGTATAGTTCACTGATTCGCTTATTAAATCAACATTATTTTGAATCCCTTCTTATATTCTGGGGTTTTAATGAGACAAAAAACAAACAAACAAAATGACACAATTCCTGCCTTTATGGAGCCTACAGTATGGTTAGGAAGACAGCACCAATTTTTTAAAAAATCTAATACAGTGAAATTACAACTGTAGTTAATCTTCTAAAGAAAAAGTACATGTGTGGAAAGGCTTCCCTGCAGGAGCTAAGTGGGTTAAAGGCAACTTGGAGAAGAGGGCAGTGGAGGTAGAAGAGCCTCCTAGGTAGAGGGCAATGTCAAGGGCAAAGACAGCATGGCATCCCTGAAGAGCTGGAAGAAGGTGAGTTGGGCTGAAGCACCAGGAACTATGGAGGAAGAGGGAAGAGGGGAAGCTGAAGGGGGGCGGTCAGAGCCATATCCCTGCAGGGCCTTAGATGCCATGTTAAAGTTTACAATTTTTTAAACTAAAACTGTTAAACAGGGACATGATGACATGGTCTCAGTGCCATTTGAGAAGCCAACACTGACTGCACAGGGAGGGGTGGGAGAGTCCAGAATGATGGGGAGACCAATTAGAAGGCCACGGCCATAGCCCAGGCCAGATATAATGGTGGGTTGGCCTAAGGTGGTGTTGATAGAGATGTAGAAAATTGAACACATGAGAGATATTGGGGGTAAATTGATAAGTGATGATTAGATGACTCTTGGGTTTCTAACTTTTAGAACTGGATGGCTGGTGGTACCATTATTAAAATAGAGAATATAGTCACATTTTGCCTATGACGATTGTACACACTTGGACGTGTTGTTTTGGGGTGTTTTCAAGACATTCAAAATTAAATATCAAGTAAGCAGTTGGATATATAATTAGGAACTCAAAGGCAATGTCTGGGCCAAAGATAAAAATTGCCTGATCACTGTTATAGAAATATTAAATAAAAGCCTGGTTATGGATTAAGTGCTCTACACAGACAGCACAGAGTAAAAAGAGAAGCAGAGTTCCCACAGGCTGGAGGAATGCCCGCATTTAACAACACATAGAGAAAGGATTTGTCATTAAACAACATGGAAAGGACAGGACCGAGAGGTAGGAGGAAGCCAGGTGAATCTTCTATCATGGCATCCACAGGAAGATTGTCATTTCGAGGAGTGAGTACTTGATTGTACTGAAAACTGCAGAGAGGACAAGCAAGATAACTGAAAAAAATCCAAGAGTCCTCTGGATTCAGTCATAGGGACTTAAAAGGGCAGAAACCAGTTTAGGATGGGGTGAGTAGTGAGTTGAAACTGAGGATCTGGGGACAGTCCCTGCAGATGACTCTAGAGCAAGTGTATGGCCCGTGGACTGTATCCATTTGTTTTTGACATCCCTTTTTGCAAAATGTTACTGGAACACAACCATACCCATTTACTTACATACTGCCTATGGTGGGCTTCGTACTGCATTGGTAAAGCTAAGTAGTTGGAGCAGGGATCACAGGGCCCACGAGGCCTAAGATTGTTGTGATCTGGCCCTTTAGAAAAAGCTTGTCCACCCCTGTCATAGAGAGATTTGGAAGGAAGGAACAGAACACAGTGGTAGAAGCTAGACTTTTCTGAATACACCTTGTTTTCTAGATGTGACTTCTGTAACCACATGTCTTTTAATATTAAATTATCAAACAAAATTGGATTTGATAAAAGCAATCCCTAAAATTCAAAAGCAAAATGAAACCAACCTAATTGTGTATTGAGTTAGTTGAATAACCATACAGATTGGGATTATTCCATTTTAAAACACAGAAATTTGACTCTATGTCCCTAAATGTGGCATACCTTAAGGACAATAAGAACTGCAAAAATTATTTTTAATTGATTTCAGTAATGACATAGGGAGTGGTAGTGATGGTTTTGTTGTTTTGGGAATGTTGTACATGTATTATAGAACAAACAAAATGAGTAATTACGTTAATGTCATTGGGAACCAAGATTTCCTATGTGAAAGAAAGGAGATATGGATGCAATACAGAAAGGTTCAATACAAATCCTGTTGACTTGAATTTGAATTGAGAGTATGGATCTGAACTCTTGATGCATTGTAACTTTTTTTAAAAGTTATTTTCTAGTTCTGTGTACTAAAAATTCCTAGAAACTTGAACAACCTTATAAGATACTTACAAGAGTGCCCTATTAGGGCAATACCTAATACCAAATATTATTCCCCACCAAAAGGAAACAGGGGTCCTTGGAGAAATGGTGATCCCAAGTCTGAGGCAGAAAAAGGACAAGACGAGCCCAGAAGATTTTATCACACCAGAAAGAAAAGAAACTATTAGAAACAAACAGGTGTGGTGGCTCATGCCCTGTAATCCTAGCACTTTGGTAGGCCAAGGTGGAAGGATAATTTGAGGGCAGGAGTTCAAGACCAGCCTGGGCAACATAGTGAGACTCCCATCTCTACAAAAAAAATTGTTTTTAAACTTAGCCAGCACCCTAGCCTGAGTGGCAGAGTGAGACCCTGTCTCAAAACAAAAAAAGAAGAAGAGAAATTAACATGTCAAAAGAACTCAAGAGTTATCTTGAGGAGGCTCCCTTGGCCAGGAACAACACAATTTCAATACCAGTAAGAAAATAACTGAAATGGGCCGGGCGCGGTGGCTCAAGCCTGTAATCCCAGCACTTTGGGAGGCCGAGACGGGCGGATCACGAGGTCAGGAGATCAAGACCATCCTGGCTAACCCGGTGAAACCCCGTCTCTACTAAAAAATACAAAAATCTAGCCGGGCGAGGTGGCGGGCGCCTGTAGTCCCAGCTACTCGGGAGGCTGAGGCAGGAGAATGGCGTGAACCCGGGAGGCGGAGCTTGCAGTGAGCTGAGATCTGGCCACTGCACTCCAGCCTGGGCAACAGAGCGAAACTCCGCCTCAAAAAAAAAAAAAAAAAAAAAAAAAAGAAAATAACTGAAATGGATTAAAACATAAGATACTTAAGTTCATGAGTTTACAATACTACGAAGAACTCAGTGATCAATTTTGGAGGATGACATAAAACCAAGCTATTGGTTAGAAAATTGGTAAATAAAATCAACATGTGTCTTTCCTGTATGAACTCTACCTCAGGGGAAAGCACCTCATTAAAGAGGGAAAGTTTCTCTTATAGAAGTATGCTAACTAGTAAACAGAAAAGGAATGATGAGGTAGTATGTCGACATTTTGCAACCCCTAATGAAACAGTGGACCCATGCCAAGATTGTCAATGGCATCTAACAGCACATAGAAAAACCACCGGAACTCGCCAGCTTCTGAAGGAAGAACAAAACACCACCTTTAAAGTATTCTTATCAAAAAATCAAATGTGACTTTCATCAGGCCTCAAACTACCAGTTTTCAGGAAAAGGGGAGGCAGAAGGTTACAATCAGCAAAATATAGACTGTGGGAAACTCTACAGGACAAGGAAGAAAAGAAAAAAGAGTGAGGGGAGAAAATCTATACATTAAAAGAAATCTAGAAGTCATATTAATCAGTTGCAATTTGTGAACCTTACTGGGTCCTGAGTTAAAGCAATTATTTTTAAAGTAAGTTATGAGATCATTGAGGAAAATTGATTACTGACTAGACATTTGATTATACTAAGAAATTATTTTTTCAGGCCGATAATGCAATTGTGATTAGATTTTTAAAAATGGTCCTTTATAAAAAAGTTATGTACTGGAATATTAAAGTATGAAATGACATGATGTCTACAGTTTGCTTTAAAATAAACCAGGGGGCTGGGCGTGGTGGCTTATGCCTGTAATCCTAGCACTTTGGGAGGCCGATGAGGGTGGATCACTGAAGTCAGGAGTTTGAAACCAGTCTGGCCGACATGGTGAAACCCCATCTCTACTAAAAATATAAAAATTAGCTGAGTGTGGTGGCACACACCTGTAATCCCAACTACTTGGGAGGCTCAGAGGCAGGAGGACCTCTTGAACCTGGGAGGTGGAGGTTGCGGTGAGCTGAGATTGTGCTGCTGCACTTCAGCCTGGGGGACAGAGCGAGACTCCATCTAAAAACCAACAAAACAAATAATAATAACCCAGGGTATATAGGGTGGTTACAACTTCGAGAAAATAGATGAAATAATATGAACCATGAGCTGATAATTATTAAAAATGGGTGCTGACTATACCGGGGTCCCTTAAATTGTTTGTATATGTGTTAGGCCCTTCTTGTGTTGCTATAAAGAAATACCCCAGACTGGGTATTTTTTTTTTTTCTGTTTTGTTTGAGACAGAGTCTCACCCTGTTGCCCAGGCTGGAGTGCAATGGTGTGATCTCAGCTCACTACAACCTCCGCCTCCCAGATTCAAGGATTCCCCTGCCTCAGCCTCCACAGTAGCTGGGATTTCAGGCATGCGCCACCGCACCTGGCTGATTTTTTGTTTCTTTAGTAGAGACGGGGTTTAACCATGGTGGCCAGGCTGGTCTTGAACTCCTGACCTCGTGATCCGCCCACCTCGGCCTCCCAAAGTGCTGGGATTATAGGTGTGAGCCACTGCACCTGGCTGGGACTGGGTAGTTTATAAAGAGGAGAGCTTTAATTGGCTCATGGTTCTGCAGGCTTTAAAGGAACCATGGTGCTGGCATCTGCTTGGTTTCTTAGGAGGTCTCAGGAAGCTTCCAGTCATGGTGGAAGGTGAAGGGAAAGCAGGCACGTCACATGAAGAAAGCAGGAGCAAGAGAGTGAGACAGTGGGGGAGTTGGGGGAGGGTGCCATACACTTTTAAATGACCAGATCTCTCAGATGCTCACTATCATGAAGACAGCACCAAACCATGAGGGATCTGCCCCCACGACCCAAACACCTCCCTCCAGATCTCACCTTCAGTATTGGGGATTACAATTCATTATGAGATTTGGGTGGGAACTAATACCCAAACTCGATCAGTATAGTTTGGTTTTCTTTTTCTTGAGATGGAGTGTCTGTTGCCTGAGCTGGAGTGCAATGATGTGATCTCAGCTCACTGCAACCTCTGCCTCCCAGGTTCAAGAGGTTCTCCTGCCTCAGCCTCCCAAATTACAGACAACTGCCACCACACCCAGCTGTGTTTTGTATTTTTAGTAGAGTCAGGGTTTCACCATGTTGGCCAGGCTGGTCTTAAACTCTTGACCTCAAGTGATCCTCCTGCCTCAGCCTCCCAAAGTGCTGGGATTTCAGGTATGAGCCATCGTGCCTGGCCTATATCATTATAGTTTTAATTACACTTGAATTTTCCCAAAATAAAGAAAAAATAATTTCTAGCAAACAATCTACCTTGCTGTTGGTTTTCTCTAGTAATTCTTAGTGGCTGGTATGTATGTAGGGGAGAAATTTAAAAGTTCAGGTATTCAGACTAGGATTTTGGAAGATGAATGTGATAAAAATCTTGAGCAAGGGAGCTGAGAGAATTGGAATGTGAATTACTAACATGGCAGGCCATGGCCCCTAAATGGGGTGATCAGGCAAGTTAAGTACCAAGGAAAGGGCTGATTGACAGAGAGCAGAGGAGCCCGTGGACTGGAAGGTCAGTGAGTAGAACAGCGATCAAGATGGGGATAGCTGCACAGGCAGACTGGGAGAAGAGGGAATGCTTCCATCAGTGACTTTGGATTAACTGTAATGCATTTATTGTGGGAGTCGTTGATTAAGGCAGGGGGAGAAAAATTCATTTTGAGTGATAAGACCAACTGGGTGTCCAGAGTGTGAAGTGGGTTTTCCTCATGAATGCCAGTGTCACACAGACTAATGACCGGGTTTGGGATATGAACGAAATGAAGAACCATGTGCTGAAGTCTTCAGAGGACGAGAGAGCAAAACTGGATATGGCTAAAGCAATAAGGAGAGTGATTGAAGTTTCTTTGAAAAAAAAAATTCTGGATAATTGGTCTAATCGGATCCATATATAGTCATACGAATGCACAGGAGTGTAAAAAGAAGGCTGTATGTGGTGGTGGATCATTGGATTATTGGTGATGGCTATTTCCCTCTTTTTACTTATCTATATTTTCTTTTCTTTTCTTTTTTTCTTTTTGTTTAGATGGAGTCCTGCTCTGTCGCCCAGGCTGGAGTGCAGTGGCATGATCTCAGCTCACTGTGACCTCTGCCTTATGGGTTCAAGCGATTCTCCTGCCTCAGCCTCCCTAGCAGCTAGGATGACAAGTGTCCCCCACCACACCTGGCTAATATTTTTGTATTTTTAGTAGAAACAGGGTTTCACCATGTTGGCCAGGCTGGTCTCGAACTCCTGACCTCAAGTGATCCACCTGCCTCAGCCTCCCAAAGTGTTGGGGTTACAGGCGTGAGCCACTGTGCCTGGCACTATCTGTATTTTCTAATGCTTCTACAAAAGCCTGGTATTGGTGTTGAGCAGGCAAAGAAGAACCAAGGCTCTCACACATCCTGTCCCGTCTAGATAGAACAGTCACTCTCTAAGTCTTTGCTTGTCTGACTCCTACTCGTCCTTCAGACTCCAGTGTAAATATCCCCTCCTCAGGGCAGCTTTCCCTGACCCTCTGGCCTAGGTGAGGTCCCATTACTTTTCCTTTGTCACTTCTCACAGTCATAGCTACTTCTTTGTTATGTCAGACTGGCCAGGCTGGTCTTGGATCATGGGAAATGTCGCATAATGCATGCACACAGACATATTGTTCTTATGTAATTGCAGTTTGACTTCCTATGTGTTCATAATAATTTAGGGCCAATGAGGTGATGTGGTTCTGGGGGGTGGAGCCAGAAATACTGAAACCAGTAGAGTAGGTTAGAGTCCTGTGGTTGGTGAAAACTATTTTGGCAACAACCAGGCAACCAGATCAGGTGATGATAGTGGAGTTTTTAGAGTGACATGTCTGGGGTACAGCCAGGATCTCCCCATCTCCTCAACAACCATTCCTGCTGCCCAAACACGTCCCTTTAGGAGGCTGACTGACACTCCTTGAGCACTCCTGCTTAATGCCATCTCACAACCTTTGCTGAAACCTGTGTCCTTTACACTTGATGTGCATTACCGTGTAATCTAAGTGCTGTTTTATGTTTTTATTCTTGCTGACCCAGTCCTTTTTCAGACTCCACCATTTATTTATTTATTTATTTATTTATTTATTTATTTATTTATTTTTAAGACAGGGTCTCTGACTCTGTTGCCCAGGCTGGAGTGTAATGGTGTATTCTAAGTTCACTGCAACCTCCACCTCCCAGGCTCAAGCAATTCCCCTGCATCAGCCTTCTAAGTAGCTGGGACTACAGGCACACACCACAGCACCCAGCTAATTTTTGTATTTTTTAGTAGAGACAGGTTTTCACCATGTTGCCCAGGCTGGTCTCGAACTCCTAAGCTCAAGTGATCCACTGGCCTCCGTCCCTAAGTGCTAAGATAACAGGTGTGAGCCATTGCACCCGGCTTCCTTCACCATGTAATGTCTGTCTCCACTACTGTCTTGTTCACTGCTCTGTCCCTGGCAACTGGCAGAGTGCTTGCAGCATGGCTGGGGCTAAATAAATGTGTATAAATTAAAATAAGAATTGAAAAAAGAATAAACGTTGAAAAATAGAAAAAGAAAATCACTGCTTATAATAGTTTTCTGTTGCTGCTCTAACAAATTTGTAAACAAAGCTACCACAAATGTAGTGGCTTAAAGCAACAGACTGATCTTAGGGTTCTGGAGGTCAGACGTCTCAAGTCACTTTCTCCGGGCTACAGTCAGTCCCAGTGCCTTTTCCTGCTCCTGGCAGCTGCCTGCCTTCCTTGTCTCATGGCCTTTTCCTCCATCTTCAAAACCAGCAGTGGAGCCTTTTCGGCCTCCCCATCAAAGGGCTAGAAGCTTTGATGTCTGGCTGCTTCCAGGGTTCACCCTTTTTCTATCTTAGTTTTATTCTACTAGAATATAAACTGCAGTGGGCAGGCCCTTTTCCACTCTGCTCACTGTTGAGTCCCATGCACTCAGAACTGTGCTTGTTCCATGGTAGCTACTCAGTCAATATTTGTTCAATGCTAAATGAAGAAACTAGCTTTTGTCATGCTTCATTTACTTACCCTTCTGTTGGTGAAATAACCCCAATTTCTATTCAGCAGTGCACATAATTCTAAAGAAGCTGACACCATAGCTCTGAAAAGCATATGATCAAGGTATAGGCCAATCCCCTGGCCACAGCAAGTGGCCAGAAATGGGCATGGGCCTAAACGAGTCTGATCAGAGTAAAGCCCAAACAAATGGTTTTTTTCTTCTGGACACATCTGAGGGAATGGAAGGAGAAAGCCATGGCTACAGAGGCAGAACAGGCACAGGAAGAAACAAGCCATTGGCTTCACTACGGAAGCACTGCAAGAAGCTTCAGCTGCAGGAAGACCCATATCTGGAGTTTTCAATGATGTGAGAATAAAATACGTCCTTCATTATTCACGTCAAGTTTTGGGCTGCCTACAGTGAAACACATTCTAAAGCCAGTAAGTAGCATCACAAGTGCAAAATGAAAAAGGCACCCACAGAACTGGAACAAATCATTTTGTTTCATTGCACTGAGACTAGAAGGGTCGAGACAGTTCATGTGATCTGTGTTCCTGACTCCAAGGAGGAGTAGAATCAAGAGATGGAAGAAGCCTTGGGGCTTTCAGGTCACTCACCCCTGTGTCTGACCCTTGGCTACACCAGATCACCTGAGGAACTTTGTAAAAACAGCTTCCTCCACCCCATTCCATTGTGTTGAGCCAGAATCTCTAGGGGTGAGGCTCATTATCTGTTTTACAAACTCCAAGTGATTCTGAGGGACCATCCCTTCTCAACAGCTGTGAACTTCCCATTGGTAGAAGGAAGCATCATAGCAGATCCTAATGCTAATGTCGACGTCAAATTCAAAGCACTGAACGTATGTATCGTGGTCTTAGAAGTATGTATAACTCATTTCTGAATCACTTTATTGAAGTCCCAAATTAATTAAATACTTAGACTATGCATGAGAGTCTGAAGGCCTTTCTCCTGTGTGTAAAAGGAATATATTTCACTGCTAAAAGGTTTTTGTTTTTCCCTTCATGGTTCTCAGATAAAATTTAGAAGAGTTGAGATGACCAGAGAAGTGACTACTAGATAAATGAACTGTTATGGACCATTCTCAACCTATTTTTCTTCCTTTCACTGTAAACAGTGGCAGCTTCAGATTTAGCAATTTCAAGGAATCAATGATGTCATCAAGGATTTCTTATATTTTCACTTTGACATCTTCAACCGTTTTCTTTGGTCCTTAGGCTTGTCCCAAAAATAGTTCTCAAATAACTAACTGCGGTGAGCATTGGTCTTCACACAACAGTGACCACAGCTAGCAGGACAGAAGAGAAGATGTTCATCCTCAAATCTTGTTTAAGTTTCTTTCAGCAAGAAGACTGTCCACCCTTACGTCTCCTTGGGCAGAATTAATATCTACACACCCTTTCCTAAAGCAGACACCAACCAGGGGAGGCAGTGATCATGATAAATTTAGTCCAACCCTGACCCACCCTTGGTAGGGTGGGGTTACTTACCAGCCACCCCTGAAGCATAGAATGCCTAGGGGGAAAAATCAGAGTTTCTGTCAGGAAGAAGGAGAGGAATGTGGAATGACTTGGCTGGGCCAGTAATCAACAGTGTCTAACCCTGTAAGCAGGAATTGAAGAAAGACAAGGGGAAAGATTTCTCCAGCCACCTTGAATTAAATAATGAAAACTTGAATGATGCAAAGTATTAGTAATGTCCTATATTCTAATGCTTGGATTTTTTTTTCCATGAAGTCTTGCTCTGTAGTCCAGGCTGGAGTGCAATGGTGCGATCTCAGTTCACTGCAACCTCCACCTCCCAGATTCAAGCAATTCTGCCTCAGCCTCCCGAGTAGCTGGGATTAGAGGTGCCCGCCACCACGCCCAGCTAATATTTTTGTAATTAAAACTTGGAATATTTTGAAAAACTCCTTCCTCCTAGAGAGCTACCAAATGAAAATTTTTTTCTGATTATCTTTTTGTCATTTTTGGAATTAGGAGTGCTTTAGGTATCTGAATTCATTCAACAAGCATTTACTGAGTGGCTGCTATGTGCCTGGTATGGCTCTAAGTGCTAGAGATGAAAAGAGTCACCAAAGTCTTTGCTGTCGTGGAGCCCTCATTCTAGTGGGGTAGGCAGACAGCAAAGAAACAAGTCCTGCATGTCACATAGTGTCAGGTGGTGTCAAGCGGTAGACAGAGAAGCTCAACATGAGAAAGGGAGAGAGAGCAGCTCCACACACTCACAAAATGGGAGTGAGAACTTCAAGCCAGTGGATGTTGTCTAATATAGGCCAATAACCTTCCCTCCATCCATCCAATCAAAGAGCTTTGCTTTTTGCTTTTTCCTTTTAAAACTCAATGATTTTCTTTTTCTTTTCTTTTTTGTTTTTTTTAAGCATCATTCACCTCTAAAAACCATCCCAATTGCAAATGCTAATATTTCATGCGGTTGTCCTTAACCAGCCCACGTGTGTAGAAGGGCAGGAACATATGCAGAATACTGGGCGAAGGGGAAGGAAGTCAAGATGACTTGAATTTCCAGACTTGCCTTGGATATTTAGAAAACAGTCGTTTTAGATACAAGTGTACACTTACACTTTGAGTACTCCCCTCTCCTCTCTGACAAAGATTCTCTGCTTGACCAAACTTTAGTCAAGCTTCTGAAACTTCCCTTTGACCCACCTGTACACTTCCTTATAAAATTCTGTTTTAGTAAAGAGCCCTGTTAAGTCAGTTTAGGAAGAACCCCCACCCTGGATATCTTATCAGGTTCCTTACCCTCCACCCTCCCCCAGGTGTTGTCTGAGCACCCTGGCCTGTCTTCAGCAAGAGTCCTGTTGGGTCAGTGTATTCAGATCCCCGCTTACCCCTGATGTTTCCTTAAGTAATTTTCCATCCCCTGAGCCCCAGCCTGCTCCTTGGCTATCCGTTCCCACTTGTCCATGCTGCATCTGAAGTTGAGCCCAATCTCTCTCCCCTGACGCCATGCAGCAGTCCCTATAGCTATCTACTATCTCCATGGTTCTCAATAACATCTGCTTTACTGTCTTCATCAAGTTTCATTCCATGTTTTTTTTCTTTAATATCTTCACCATCTCCACACAGAAATATTCTCCTTTTAAATGGACATTCAGTAACTGAGAGTGATGTGGCTGTTCTATATTTAAAATTAACCTAGGAGTATGTTGTCTCTGAAAAACTGCACACCAGATTGCCTCACAGATCACAGCTGAGACAGACGTCCTCAAGTGAGCCCTGGCAGGCTGTCTAGGAAGAATGGAAGTGGGAGTCGGGGCTGTTCTCTCTTAATACACCTTGGTAGATACATTTTTCTGCCCTCCAACCCCATTTCGAGTCTGCTCTGATGGAGAAAAGTGACGAGAGCGAATCCTTCATGGGCTGTTTGTTATCTCACACACACACACACAAACACACACATACACACCTGGATCAATGCATTCCCCCTCTAGGGGATTCAGTTGCATGGATGCTGCCCCACCCACCGAGGAAAGCTGCAAGTTTGAGCAGCTCCGGCTCTGGAACCAAAGGCTTTTGTTTAAGGAATTACCAGGCACTAAGCAGAGGCAATTCAAAACCGGTTAAACCAGTGTGGCAAGGAGACTGATTCAGACTCCTCAGAGGTTTCTCCAAGTGTAACAGACACAAGCAACCCAGTTTCCTTTAAGGAGTCACAGGAAAGGTCAACCTAGTCAAGTGGTAGGGGAAAGACATCACTGGAAACCATTAGTCATGTGGATGACACGGGGCCATACCGTACTGAGGAAAAGCCACAATTGAGATATAAAGTTGCTGGGCATGAAAGACAAGCAGAGAAGGCTTCCCAGGAAAAGGGACATTTTAGTTGTGGCAAGGAGAATTTGCCAGAAGGATGGTTTAAGAAGCTGAACCTTTAAATAAATGTCTTAAATATAATAAAATTCCACTTAGGAAATCATCTTAAAACTTAACAATAGGGAATATTTATTAGGACAGGAAAGAAAACTCTAAGATATTTGAATATATCTCATAGAGATTAAGAATTTTTTTAAAGACAGTTGTGATAACAGTTCCCACCAATATTGCAATACCCTGTTTATAACTGAATTAAAACAAAAATTATTTGGAAATTATAAAACAAAACATCTAAAACAATGGTCTCTCTACCTTGAAAGAAAGGTATTGCACAAATATAGCCTAGCTTACATATAAAGATTTCAAGCATTCAAATAATGCTAATTTATTTCATTTATTAACAAGCTTATTTACAGTTATTGGGTAGGCAAGACTACAGGAATAAATGATTCAAAAGAAATGCTTAATAATTAAAAAGTGATTGTACTACCATTGGACCTAGCAATTCCATTCCTATATGTATAGCTAAGAGAAATAAAAACATCCCTATGCAAAAACTTGGACACAGATGTTCATAGCAGCATTATTTATAATAATTATTGTAAATAAAGATGGGAAACAGTCCATATGTCCATCAACTGATGAGTGGATAAATAAAATATCCATACAATGGGATAATATTTGGCAATAAAAAGGAAAGAAGTACTGATACGTACTACAAAATGGATGAACCTTGAGAACACTATAATATGTGAAAGAAGCCAGTCACAAAAGACCACATACTGTCTAATTCCATTTATACGAAAAGTCCAGAATAGGCAAATTTATAGAGACAGAAAGTAGATTCTTATTTGCCCAGATCTAGAGGGATGGAGATGAGAAGTTACTGTTAATGGGTAGGGGGGTTCTTTGTGGGGTGATGAAATGGTCTAAACATGTGGTTATGATCATGGAATTTCATGGAACTGTGAAATACAGTCTGCTCTCTGAAGAAATGCTACTGCTATCAAAAAAAAAAAACGCTTTCACTGAACAGGTTAGTTTTATATTTTTGTCTCAGAAAAAAGAATTCAGTTACCAGACAAAGGATGCAATTTCCAGTGACAAAATGCCAGGCCTAAATTAAGCTGCTTCAAAATATACCACAAGATCTCTAATGACCTCCAGTGGTCATGACTAAAATTGCGTGGTTTATGATACCTGAGCCTAGAACACGACGCACAAAGTGGTTATAAATGTGACGTCTGGTCTGTTATTTTCTTATCTTGAAAGCTGCAAAGTTGGAGTAAAAGGAAACATAGCCAATGACTATCATAAAATGTCTCTTCCCCCTGATACTTCAACATTGACTGAAGGGCCTGTTTATCCGTGCCCTGTCTTTGCAGCCTCTTTCAACAGAGCCAGAAAGACGCCTGTCTCCTTCCAGTGACTCCACTGAGAGAGTCCATTAACAATCTGCTTTGCACCCACAGATGCAGGAGTAGCCGACACGTGAGGAGGAGAGAAAAAATGACTGACCAAAAGAGACTGGCAGGAAAACACATAAGAAAGAACAAGAAGCAAGTGCTCCACCTAAAATACGCCAATTTGGTCATGCACAACTCTCAGATACTTTTGCGGGCTATCTAAGACATCCGAAGGTTACCCTCTCCTGCAGCCTCACCACCAAGTTCTAGTGAAAGTACCTAACATCAAATGATGCCATACTTAAAAGTTTTTCTAAACAAACATTAGTAAATAAGCCCAAACAACTTCACACAGTCTCCTCTGTAGGCCTAATGAAGTCCCAGCTCTCTCTTCTCTGGGTAAAAGGTTCATTCGAAAGGACAATGTTTCACAAACAGTATTCTATTATTTTTACCCTCATTGTTGGCCTCGGGCTACCAGAAATCCTCCAGACTAACATAAGGCCATTTATTTGGCATTGAAGGCTGGAAAAGCATCCTGCCACACACCCGCTACCAGCCTGGCTGGATTCTTCAGCCACACCCAGGCAAGCTGGAGGGCTCTCTAGAATATTTCGGTCAGTCCACACATATCTTGAATACCTTTAACTTCACAAAAGAGAATCCGTTTCTAACATTCGTCTGGCTAGTTAACAAGCCACAGGTTGTTTTGAGAATAATGCCTGATATTTGCTATGCTAATTAGTAAAGTATCTGATAACTCAGGTATTTTGACCTTCCAAACTAGAGCTGGCTAATCATTCCTAGGGTATTCATTCCTGACCAGAACATGAGCTGACCCTGGGCATAACTTCAACTCACAGATGTCACACTGTCTGTGCTGAGTGTTTTAAAGTAAATTACAGACATAACATGAGGGAAGGGGAAGAAAAAGAAAGAGAACCCTCTTGGCAATCCTTGACTAGGGCTGTGTAAGTCTTGCCCATATTCCTAAATGTTTCAACCACTGTCACTTGTCATATATTTTTTAGATCCATCCATTCATTTAATGATTTTGCCTACCTATGTCCCAGACATCCATTTGCAATATATTGTCTGTCTGATGGTTCCAAGGAAAATTTAATATGCTAAGAGAATGTTAAAAATTCACTGACTGAAGCCATTGTGTTTTTGCCAACATGAAACAGTCCCACCATACTATGAAAGCGTTAA
The DNA here is from genome assembly GCF_047675955.1 of Chlorocebus sabaeus. NCBI lineage: Eukaryota > Metazoa > Chordata > Mammalia > Primates > Cercopithecidae > Chlorocebus > Chlorocebus sabaeus. The sequence continues at coordinate 63,348,857 of NC_132916.1, read as the reverse complement.
ATCCCCCCACGGCTCCACTTTAGCCTCAAGGAGAAAAGGAGAAAGCAGGCACTGGAAGAGTCTGTTTATAAACCTTAAAATATCAATTGCCTGTTTTTTTTTTTCCCCCTAGGAACAAAACATCTCTTAAAGGTTATATAAACATTTATATATGGTTTTCTTTAAGAATCAATGTTAATTACATCATTAGGCTACACTTACCTTAACTGTGATTTAGTGCATCTTAAAAAAATCGCGAATAAGAATTCTTGACGTTGCTTGTTAGTCCAGAGGTCAAACCAATGACTTATAAGAGCCACTCTTTCCTGAAAGAGCTATAAGGGGGAGGGGAGGAAGTGACATTTTGCTGTACAGTTCAATGTTTTTAATTGCTAAGCAATCTTTAGACAATCTACCAGCAACCTCACTGCTAATATTTGCAGAGTGCATTACAGTTCACACAGCGCTTTTATATAGAGAGAGAAAGGTCTCTCCTTTCAGGTTAAACTTTTTACCCAGGGATACTGACAAGCCCAGACTTGTTGGTTGGGCTGATGGGAAGGACTGGCAGGGGTGTAATTATAGAGGGGCCCAAGAAGGGCCTCTGGAAAACAAAGAGGTAATGATTCCTGGATCTTGTTTCTACCTAGGCTAATGTGGCCTAGAGAAACAGAGTCCATACATTTCATCTTGAAAACATATACGGGCTACACTCATTTAATTGTGAGAACAGGACCATTTGAGGTAGGTATAACTTCACTAACTCACAACCCTGGATCTTCATAGCACCCACCAAGATGAAAGTAAGAATCACTTAATAGCCAACAGAGACATGTCTCTAGGGAAGATATACATTAAGGACCAGAATCCCCCAAACCTGGGTTTCAGTCCAGCTTTGCTCAGATAGAGATAACAAACTCACTGTTCTTATCATAGGTCAGGCTTTAGCCCCAGCCTGGTCTAGTCTCCTTTCCCGGTGAATGAGGCTGAACTCACAAGAGCACCCGTGAGAGCTCTGAGCACTCAGTTCGCCTTCTCTATTGCCAGAGCCACCATAAGCCATTACATCACGACTTCCTGAATTACCTTAAAATAGGAGAGGCATCCCCAGGCCACATGGAACCATCCAATTGGCACAGGAGGGGAGAGAGGACTACAGAAATACACAGGAACACATGCATGAACACTCCCAGCCTCCACCACCAAAAGCACCTTCTCATATCCTCCCCTGTCTCCAGCAACTGTGTGTCCTGGAGGTCTCTATTTTGTCCCTGGAGGTACTGAGTGGAAAGGGAGGCCATCTGGAGCCTCCCTTAAGGTAGGAGATGGGGACTGGCGTGAGAAGAGACTGTCTTTGGGACAAAGCTAAGTTTATTTTTGTTTAAACTGAATCAAAAGCTAAATTCTTTAGAGAGTTTTTCTTTAAAAATATGGCAACAATGAGATCCAATATATCACAGTAAAATTAACCCTATGAATTAAACTTGTTCTACTTTAAAGTATGTAACTCACCTGTCTATTTAATGACTTGTTGCTAAAAGGTGTCCAGGCACTAAATCTTGTGTGGAAGCTCTCCATCTCCGCAGTTCTCCAGGAAGAATCCTCAGTTGACGTCTCAGCAAATTTTCTTCCACTTCTGGAAACTACAGGTTTATTTCAATAGGTGTGCAATTAAGATCACCTAGAAATATCCAATATGTTAGTGTCCTTATAGGAATTATATAATTATAGAAATTCACATATAACACATAGACAGAATTATAACAATTCATGTGTATACATGTGTATATATACAATTCATCTGTGTATACGATAAGCCATACAAATATACACAAAAATCCCATGAACTTCAAATCATTGCAATTATTCTATTCTTACCTACTTTCACCCAAATCTGAATTTAAACAAAAGTTGTTTTTTACTTTGCTGGGAAAATGGGAAGCACTGGAAAGGTTTCAGGAAATGATACTTAGAAACTGACATGATTCATCAGCCAAGGAGGTTGACTTTTTCTTTACCTGGAAAATAAGAATTTGTTATTTTGTCAATTTTTTTTTTTTTTTTTTTTTTTTTTTTTTTTTTTTTTTAGATAGAGTCTCGCTCTGTTGTCCAGGCTGGAGTGCAGTGGAGCGATCTTGGCTCACTACAACCTCCGTCTCCCGGGTTCAATCCATTCTCCTGGCTCAGCCTCCAGAGTAGCTGGGATTACAGGTGCGCACCACCATGCCTGGCTAATTTTTGTATTTTTAATGGAGACAAGGTTTCACCATGTTGGCCAGGCTGGTCTCGAACTCACGGACCTCAAATAATCTGCCCGCCTCGGCCCCTCAAAGTGCTGGGATTACAGGCGTGAGCCACTGCATCTATCCAAAAGTAAGAATTTGAAGTACTAGAAGATGATATTCCACCTGCCCATTTTTCAGGACAGAGGTCAAAGAGAATATAAAGAAAAACAAAATAGGCTATTGTATTATTTATTGCTGCATAGCAAATTACTCCCAAAATTTTCAGCTTAAAACAACAAACACTTATTTCAAAGCTTCTGTGATTCAAGAATCCAGACACAGTTTAGCGGGGTGCTGTCTTAGTCTAACAGGGCTCCTACAACAACAACCTGCCATAGACTGGGTGACTTGCACAGTGGAAATTTATTTTCTCATAGTTCTAGGGGCTATAATTCCAAGATTAAGATGCCAGTAGAGTTGGTTTGAGGAGGCTTCTCTTCCTGGCTTGTAGGCAGCTGTCTTCTCACCGTGTCCTCACGTGGCCTTTCTTCCATGTACATGCAGAAACAGAGATCTCTGGTGCTGCTGCTTCTTCTTCTTCTCTTTCTCCTTCTCCTTCCTTCTCCTTCTCCTTCTCCTCCTCCTTCCTCCTTCTTTTGCTTCCTCCTTCTTCTGCTTCTTCTTTCTGCTTCTCCTTTTCCTTCTTTTGAGACAGTGTCTTGCTTCTGTTGCTCAGACTGGAGTGTAGTGGTGCAATCATAGCTCACTGAGCTGGGCGTGGTGGTTCACGCCTGTAATCCCAGCTCTTTGGGAGGCTGAGGTGGGTGGATCACTTGAGGCCAGGAGTTTGAGACCAGCCTGGCCAACATGATGAAACCCTGTCTGCACTAAAAATACAAAAATTAGCCAGGCATAGTGGCGCACACCTGTAATCCCAGCTAATCCCAGCTACTTGGGAGGCTGAGGCAGGAGAATCACTTGAACCCGGAGGCAGTGGTTGCTGTGAGCCAGCCCTGGGTGACAGCGAGACTCCATCTCAAAAATAAAAAATAAAAATCATAGCTTTCTGTAACTGTAAACTTTTGGGCTCAAGGGTTCTTCCCACCTCAGCTTCCCTAAACACTGGGATTACAGATGCGAGCTGCACCTGGTCTCTTCTTATAAGGACATCAGTTCTGTCAGATTAAAGCCCCATGACCTTGTTTAACCTTTATTCCTTATAGGCACTATCTGCAAATACAATAATGATCGGGGTGAAGACTTCAACATATGAATTTGTGGGGAAAGGGGATACATTTCAGTTCATAACCAGTACCTCTGTGTCAAGGGCTCTTATAAGGCTACAGTCGAGGTGTTTGCAGGGACTGCAGTATCACTGAAGGCCCTGCAGCTCATTCATGTGGTTGTTGGTAGGATTCCATTCCTCATGCTCTGTTGGACTGAAGACTGCAGTGCTCACCAGCTGTTGGCTGGAGGCCTCCCTTGCCTTCCTTGCTACATGGTTCTCTCCATAGGGCATCTCCCATGGTAGCAGGCTTCCATCACAGTGAGCAAATGAGAAAGCAAGAGAGGGCACACCAGAGGGAAGCCACAGTCTCTTTGTAACCTAACCTCAGAAGGGATATCCCATCACTTTCACTATATACTATTGGTTAAAAGCAAGTCACCAGGTCCAGGCCACACTCAAGGGGAGAGGATTAGATGACAGCATGAATAGTAATATAGCCTATCATAGTTTACCCTTTGGGTCAGTTCCTTTCCTTTCCCATATGCAGAACACACATTTTTAAGGAAAACAACCCCAAAGTTCCATCTCATCAATATTTTTAGCACAGAGCTCATGAGCTAAGAACGATTCACAAGGTCTCTCTGTAGATACAGGTATAGCTCCCTTTGATCTAAATACCTTTGAACTAAAAAGATAAGTTATCTGGCCCTTGCCTCTGTAAACAATATATATCCTGGTAGAACAAGGAAAAGATAACTGCAATAGATAGTCCCATTCTTAAAGAAGGATGACATATGAAAGGATTCATAGCAATCCTGAAATGCAGCTACAGAAGACTGGGGCCCATTGATCATTTTGTCTCCAACAATCACATTCTCTTTTAGACCATGCCAGTGATTCCTTTGACAATGTCAACTTCTCAAAATTATCCTAAATTATGTATTTGATTCTAAGCAGTGCCATGTGCCACAATTATTTAGAGACCTTTTTTTTTCTCTCTCTCTCACTGTAGATATTTTGAGCCTATCAAGCTTCCTTAGAAAAAGCCAAACCCTATGTCTTCCTTCCTTGAGATGTTTTTCCAACTCAAAGTATTGGCTGGGTACCACCTTGTTCCATTCAGAGATCCTAAAAATGGTGTGACAACCATACTTTTGACTGGTCCTTACCAATAGGCATAGTTTTCAGCATCATTTATTGCTCAAAGGTCTTCTCAGTTTTTTCTTTACTAGTTGAAGATGTGAATCAGTTATTCCTTCCAACTGTGCTGAGTTTTGAGACTCTCTGAATTCTTTTATATTCCTGCTTGCAAACCAGCCAAATATTTTCTGAGCTCCTCTATCTCTTCTAGTACTTTGGCAAATGTGGCCTGTAGTAATAAACTCATTCTAATAGCATTCATTTTCTACCTCTTTGCATACAGTACAAACTTATTAGGTATATAATATGCCCTTTAATCTATTCCAGGCTATAGTTTTACAACTTTTTCCCACTGCATCACATGGATTGCCATCTTTTCAGGTCTTCCACAACAATTTCATGCTGTCAGACTGGAATGCCACATAATATAGAATGTGTTGCTGTTGTTACGGCAACATCCTACTCCTGGAACTGATTTCTGTATCTACCAAACATTCAAGGAAGAAATTACAGTTACACAAAATCTTCCAGAGAACAAAAAAAGTGGGAATGATTCCCAAGTTCTTTTATGAAGTTGGTATAACCTTTGTATAATCTTAACACCAAAACCCAAGGACTTTACAAGAAAGAAATATTACAAGCATACTACCATAAATATAGATGCATAAATCCTACCAAAAATTAGAACACCAAACTCAGTAGTATATAAAAAAGATCATATATCACCAGCAAGTTGGATTTATGTAAATTTTGTTTGACATTACAAAATCAATGTACTTCTCATTATGAACAAAAGAAAAAAAGAGAGAAAATTATATGATAATCTCAGTATATACAAAAAGTTTTCTTTTTGTTTGTTTGGAAAGGGTCTTGCTCTGTTGCCCAGGCTGGAGTGCAGTAGCTTGATCTTAGCTCATTGAGGCCTCAACCTCCTGGACTCATGCAAGCCTCCCACCTCAGCCTTAGCTGGGACCACAGGCACGTACCACCATGCCTTGGCCTCCCAAAGTGCTGGGATTACAGGTATGAGCCCTGCAGCTGGCCCAAAAAGTGTTTCTGATAAACCTCAATACCCGTTCATGACAAAAAGATCTCAGCAAACCAGGACTAGAAAGGAATTTCCTAATCTGAATAAGGACAAATACAATAACCTATAGCAGACATGACACTAATGGTAAAATCATAAAACTTTCTCTCTGTTCACTACCACTGTCTTTATTTAACATTATTCTGGAGGGTCTTTCCAATGTGATAAACCAATAAAATAAAGTAAAATGTTTAATAATTTAAAAGGAAAAAATAGGCCAGGCGCGGTGGCTCACGCCTGTAATCCCAGCACTTTGGGAGGCCAAGGCAGTGGATCACTTGAGGCCAGGAGTTTGAGACCAGCCTGGCCAACATAGCAAAACCCCATCTCTACTAAAAATACAAAAAGTAGCTGGGCGTGGTGGTGCATGCCTGTAGTCCAGCTACTCGGGAGGCTGAGGCAGGAGAATTGCTTGAACCTGGGAGGCAGAGGTTGCAGTGAGTTGAGATTGCGCCACTGCACTCCAGCCTGTGTGATGAGGTGAGACACTGTCTCAAAAAAAAAAAAGGAAAAATTAAATTGTCATTATGTATTACAAACATAATTATCATAATTATATGTAGAAAATATTAAAGAATCTATAGATAAATTCACAAGCTTGGCAAGGTTGCTGCACACTAGGCTTACATACAGAAATCAATTGTTTTTCTGTATGCTAACAACATTTAATAAGCAACAACATATCATTTATAACAGCATTTAAAAATCCAATATAGGCAGAGGCAGGAGGATTGCTTGGGTCTGAGTGTTTGAGACTAGTCTGTGCAACATAGCAAGACCATGTGTCTACAAAATTTTTTAAAGAAAATTAGCCAGGAATGGTGGTGCATGCCTGTAGTCCCACCTACTCCGGAGGCTAAGGTGGGAGGATCGCTTGAGTCCTGGGAGGTTGAAGTTTTACTGAGCTGTTATCTTATCCCTGCACTCCAGCCTGGGCAACTGAATGAGACCCTGTCTCCAAAACAAAAACAAAAACAAAATCCAATATAAATCAAGGTGGGACAAGTATTCCACATAGAATACTAAAAATTTTATCCAGACAAAATTTTTCAAGACCTAAAGAAGAGTATACATCTGTGAAGATATTGATTCTTCTAAATTAATCTATTACTCAATACAGTCTCATGAAAACCCAGCAAGTGTGGGGGGTGTGTGTGTGACAAACTGATTATAAAATGTGTATGAAAATGCAAAGGGTCAAGACTAGCAAAGACAACTTTAAAAAGAACAAAGTGGTTGGACTTACTCGACTTGATATCAGGACTTGTTATAAAGCTAGTGTAAATAACAGCATGAGATATTGGCACAAGAATAAACAAATAAACCAATGGAACAGAGCAATTATTCCAGAAACAGACCCACATACATATGGACACTTGACCTATGACAAGGATGGCACTGTAGAGCAGTGGGATAGGATGGCTCCAGTCAGTAACACATGTGGTATAACAACTGCCCAGCTGGACCCAGCACACCCTCACAACTATGAGAAATAATAAATTATTATTGTTTGAAACCATTAAATTTTGGGATGGTTTGATATCCAGCAATAACAAAAAAAAATTGGTACCTGGCAGTAGAGTATTGCTATAATATAACTTAAAACATACGATACTGGCGTTGGGACTGGGAAGCAAGTGGAAATTAAAAGGGTGTGGAGGAGATGGTGTAGTGGAGTCTAGAGAAAGGCTAGTCAGAAGATGACTGGCATTATGTAGCAGTGGAAAGTTTAGTAACACTGTTACCTGCACTAATGTGGAGGATAGAAAATGTGTCAATGAATTTATAGACCTGGCTAAAGAAATTCTGAGCAGGATGTAGAAAGTGCTGATTGGCTCCTTTAGCTGTCCAAGGTGAGAGATATGAATTAACTTAAAAAATCTGTTTAGTCTTGGGGCAAATTTTAATGACAAAGAATATCTAGGCTGGGTCCGGTGGCTCATGCCTATAATCCTAGCACTTTGGGAGGCTCAGACAGGCAAATTGCTTGAGCTCAGGAGTTTGAGACAAGCTTGGGCAACATGGCAAAACCCTGTCTCTAAAAAAAAATACAACCATTAGTAGGGTAAAAGAAAACAAAAATTACCCCTGGGACAGCAAGACCAACCCTTCCTCTCTCTCTTCCTCCTCAGCCTACTCAACATGAAGATGATGAGGATGAAGACCTTTGTGATGATCCACTTCCACTTAATGAACAGTGAATATATTTTGTCTTCCTTATGATTTTCTTAATAACATTTTCTTTTCTCTAGTTTACTTCATTGAGAGAAAACAGAATATAATACGCATAACATACATTATACATTAATCGGCTGTGTTATCAGTAAGGCTTCCAGTCAACAGTAGGCTATTACTAGTTAAGTTTTGGGGGAGTCAAAAGTTACGCATGGCCAGGTGCAGTGGCTCACGACTGTAATCCCAGCACTTTGGGAGGCTGAGGTGGGCAGATCACCTGAGGTTAGGAGTTTGAGACCAGCCTGGCCAACATGGCAAAACCCCATCTCTACTAAAAATATAAAAATTAGCTGGGCGTGGTGGTGGGCACCTGTAATCCTAGCTACTCGAGAGGCCAAGACAGGGGAATCGCTTGAACCCAGGAGGCGGAGGTGGCAGTGAGTTGAGATTTCACCACTGCACTCTAGCCTGGGGGACAGATCGTGGCTCCATCTCAAAAAAAAAAAAAAAAAAAAAAGGCGTGAATTTTCAGCTGCACAGGGGATATGTGCCTCTAACTCCCACATTGGTCAAGGGTCAACTATAAAAGAGTTTTAAAGAATCTTAAAGTGTTTGTCCCATAGCACCCCAATCCATAGCCCAAAGCAGAAAAGGACCTATCTCAAAGAGACTTGTGGATATAGCTTTTGTCTAATAGAATAAATTACAATTACATACATACAAAGCCCACAGAATTGTCAAGAGGCTTGTTCTCATGAAAGCATGGCCAGCTTGAAATAAGAAGGACCAAGAAATTTTGAAATAAAAAGTCTCTAAGCCACCATTTTAAGCTGGGTGTCTAGGGAAACAGATAACGTGTCTTTTGAGCTCACAGGTCTCCAGATTGACAGGAGTGATGAACCTCTCATTTGCAACTGGACCTGATGGAGATCACAAGAGACTGGGCTTCAAGCCCCATACCACAATTGGAAGACACTATGGTGGTGTCTTGGTGTGAAATAAATGTATTTTGTGTGCTGCAAGTATGAATTGTGGCCAGAAGGAGGAACATGGTATATTGTCTGTGCCCATGGCCAGGAACAATTGCTCCCATCCCTGTACCCACATACCGGTTCTCTATCAAAAGGTGGAGTCTATTCTTCTCCCTCTCCTTGAATCAATCTGCACTAGCACTGGCTTCTTTTAACCAATGGATATTGTGGAAGTGATAATGTGTGACTTCTGGGCATGGACCTTAAGAAGACTTGCAGCTTCTATTTTTGCATTCTTGGAATCCAGCTGCCATGTAAATAAGCCTGGGCTGGGATACTGGATGACAGGAGACCATATGGAGAGAGCTCGAGCCAGCCTCCAGCTGTTTCAGCCACCGCTGTCAAAGCACCAAATGTGCAAATGAAGTCATCTTGGATATTCCAACTAAGCTTCCAGGTGAGTGCAACCACATGAATCACCCCAGCCCCCAACACACAAAGCATAAGAACTGCCCAGCTGAGGCCAGCCTACCCACAGAATTGTGAAAAATAACACGTTTCCTATTTCAAGCTACTGAACTTTGGAATGGTTTGTTATCCAGAACAGACTGACAAAGCCATGTGTTGGTGAGCATCCAGAGCTCTCACACAGTTGGTGAAAGTACAAATTGGTATATGTACTTTGAAAAACTATTTGGCGTTATTTCCAGAATAATGCCAAACTTGACCCAACTGGAAAAAATATACATGTGGACTAAAATATATCACCAAGAATATGCACAGCTGCACTGGATAGCTCCAAACTGGAGACAACCCAGCATCCACCAGTAGTGCAGTGGATAAATCTACTGTCATGCATTCATGCATTAGAATACTATACATAAATGTATAGTATAAATGTAGTCTGCTGCTACACAAAACAGTAAGGATGAATCACACACAGAGTACGTTACACAGAGGAAGCTGGGAATAAAATAATACATGTGGCATGGGTTCATTTACCAAAGTTCTACCCTGTAGTGTTAGACGTCAAGATAAGGTTTACCTCTGGGGAGGAAAGAGAGGGTAATGATTGGGAGGGGACGCAAGAGGTTATTCTGCATGCTGGTGCTGATGTAGAGAGGGAGCTCTACACTTCCCGTATGCTGTGACGCATTGAATGCTACACTCATGATCTGCATGTTTTTCTATGTCCTATATTTCAATCAAGTTTATAAAATGATATCATTCACGATAATATCAAGTACTACTGAGTACCTAGAAAAAATTAAGAGTGCCAACTTTATGAAGAAAATTATAAAATTTTATTGAAAAATACTTTTAAAGTCCTAAATAAATGGAGAGAGATGTCTTATTCATGGATTAGAGGACTCAGTAGAGTGAAGAGATTAACTGCCTCAACTTGATCTACAGATTCAACGCAAGCTCAGCAACAAGAGATATTGTGGGGGGTGTGTGTGTGTGTGTGTGTGTAAAACTTCAAAGCTGATTCTAAAATATTTATGGAACTTTAAAGGGCCAAAACCAGTCAAGACAGTCTGAATAAACAAGGAAGCGAGATGTGTTTCTAGATACCAAGACTAACTATAAAGCTGTAGTAATAAGATGATAAAAATATTAGTTTGGGGACAGACAACAAAACCTGTGGAACAGAAGAGAAACTCCAAAACAGACCCAGGTATACAGGGGCACTTGTTAGATGACGAATCAGAAGGGGAAGGGTGGATAGTTTCATTTATAGAAAATGGATTATCTGTTTTAAAAAAGAAAAGAAATTGGACCCCTTTCTCACACTATATACACACACACATCAACTATAGAAAGTTTTTTCATATATATAAAATCAATTACACATGGTCTGTGAATCCCCAGAAGACAAAATTAGGAACAGTCGATGATGTCAGAGAAGAAGATTTTGGCTCAATCTAAGTGGGAAGAAAATCACTCCACAGCTCTAGCTGTCTCCAGAGATTATGTCCATTACTGGAGTTGGTAAAACTTAAGGTGGACAACCACTTGTCAGTGATTTTCTAGCTGGGATTCAAGCATCACAAACTTCTAAGTTTCTAAGCAACCCTCTATTGCTATAAGTTCCAAGAAGAGAGAGTACAACGTGGCTTGGTGTAGCTGAAGAAACTTTATTGAAGAGTCAAAATAATTCTAGAATAAGACATTTGCAGTGCCTCTGCTCTTATTACATTTCAAGAGAAGCAGCACATTTTTTTTCAATGAATATATTAGGCATGCAGCATATTAGGAACAATTTTAGAAATGTTACAGACGAGCAGCATGGCAGAGAGAGCACTAGATTTGGATCTCTGCTCTGACTCCCCAAAATTAAAGCTTTACAAGTGATTTACTATTTGGGCCTCAGTTTCCTCATGTGTAAAGCAAGACAGTGATGTGTCTTGGTAAACTATATTATAATGTGTTGTTCAGATAAAAACCTCTTGGCAATGTGGGAAATTAAATACCTCCTTCTGAATCAACACTGAATGAAAACAAATTCTTAGTTTCATAAGATGCCCAGCTGTTGTTACATGAAATCCCTCCAAGAGCCAACATATGGGATTTTTATTTAGCAAGTTCTCAAAATTCTTATTACACTCTGTGTTAAGGGATTACTGAGTTATATAATGAGCTGAACATTACAGAAAGAATAGTCGCTGTCTCTGCTGGTGGGCTTAAATATGTGAGCATAGTATAGTATATTATGTGTGTGTGTGTACATGCATATATGTACAACTTTGGACAGGATTATTTTCTTTTTCTCTTTCCTTTAGTTTTTTACAGTTGGGATTTCACTGTATTGTTTAGACTGGAGTGCTTCGGCACAATCATGGCTTACTGCAGCCTCAAATTTCTGCCTCAAGGGATTCTCTGGCCTCAGCCTCCCGGGTAGCTGGGGCTATAGGCATGACCAACTGCTCCTGGCTCAGGATTATTATCATTATTTATTTATTTATTTATTTATTTATTTATTTATTTTGAGATAGAGTCTCTCTGTGTTGCCCAGGCTGGAGTACAGTGGTACAATCTCGCCTCACTGTAAGGTCCGCCTTCTGGGTTCAAGTGATTTTCCTGCCTCAGCTTCCTGAGTAGCTGGGATTACAGATGCACACCACCACGCCTGGCTAATTTTTGTATTTTCAGTAGAGATGGGGTTTCACCATGTTGACCAGGCTGGTCTCCAGCTCCTGGCCTCAAGTGATCCGCCCATCTCGGCCTCCCAAAGTGCTGGGATTACAGGTGTGAGACACCGTGCACTGCCTGCCTCAGATTATTTTGATTATGTGAAGATACTAATTTTGTTGACTAGCTAGTCAACCCAGGGAGAAATGGCAGGCTGACAATTACTACTTCTTTAATGGAATACTTTCTTTTCTTATTCTAGCATTTTACATTGCTCCAAATAGTAGTGCCATAAGATATTAATAACTATTTCCCCAGAAAACAGGATCTGTGATTAAATGATTGAGATATTAAACTTATTTCTTTTCTGTAGGATGTTTTGGATGTTTTAATATGCTTAATGTTCACACTGAATCTCCAAGAGGGGAAAATAATATCCAGCATTTTCCTTCGTTCATTGTTATATGGAGACTATCATAGTGTGTATTGATTATCTAATGGGGTTATCATACTGTTTATTTAATGCTGTATAACGAATTGTCCCAAAACTCGATGGCTTAAAATAACAAACACTTATTATCTCACGGTTTCTATGAGTGATGAGTGTAGACATAGTTTAGCTGGGTCCCCCAGCTTAGGGTCTCTCACTATCCAAGTGTCAGCTGAGGATGCCACAGCTGGACTGGGGAATTAACTTCCAAGCTCACGTAAGTGGTTGTTGGTGGGATACAGTTCCTCCTAAACTGTTGGAATGAGAGACTCAGTTCTTCGCTGGCTGTTGGCCAGAGGCTCCCCTCCCATGTGGGCCTCTTTATAGTTCAGAGCGAGCAAGAGAGTAAGAGCGGGCAGGCAAGATGGAAGCCAGAGCCCTTGCGTGGCGTAACCTCAGAAGTGACAAGTAACACACTATCACTTTTTGATTAATCAGAACAGGGGTTTAGCAACCACAGTCAGCAGGCCACATCTGGCCCACCACCAGATTTTATAAAGTGTAACTGGGATACACACAATCTCATTTATTTATGTATTGTCTGTGGTTGCTTTTCTTTAGTAAATTTCACTTATGAGTCTCTTGTTTTCTTATTGTTTCCATATTTATTCAGTATTTTTCTTCATCTACTTACCAGAGAATTTTTTTTTTTCTTTTTTGAGACGGAGTCTCTCTCTGTCACCCAGGCCGGAGTGCAATGGCATGATCTTGGCTCACTGCAACCTCCACCTCCCTGGTTCAAGCAATTCCCCTGCCTCAGCCTCCCGAGTAGCTGGGATTGCAGGTGCATGCCACCGTACCTGGCTAATGTTTTTTGTATTTTTAGTAGAGACAGGGTTTCACCATGTTGGCCAGACTGGTCTCGAACTCCTGACCTCAGGCAGTCTGCCCACTTCAGCTTCCCAAAGTGCTGGGATTACAGATGTGAGCCACCACACCTGGCCTCTGTGGCTGCCTTTTTGGCTACAATGAAATTAAGTAATCGGGAAAAAGACCATATGGCTCAGAAAGCAAAAAATATGTATTATCTGGGCCTTTACTGAAAAAGTTTGTCAACTCCTGCATTATAGGCATCTAGGCCACATCTAAGGGAAGGGGATTCACATAAGGCATAAAGACCAGGAAGCTGAGGTTATTGGGAGCCATTTTAGAAGCTTCCTCCCCATAGTGTCTGCCACAGAATAGGTATTCGGCAAGTATTTGCTGAATGAATAAATGGATAATTGTTCTATAATTGCAGTTCAAACCATAACTGCTATGGTTTGAATGTGTCACCTCCAAATATCAGGTTTTGAACCTTAATGGCCAACGTAATGATATGAAGAGGTTGGGCCTTTAAGAGATAGGTCATGAGGGCTCCTTCCCTTGTGAGCTGGAATTCAGATCCTTTTAAGGCTTCACACAGCGTTCACCTCACTTGCCCTTCCACCTTCTGCCATGTGAGGGCAGACATTCCTCCCCTGCGGAGAATGCAACAACAAGGCGTCCTCTTGGAAGCAGAGAGCAGCCCTCACCAGCCAACCAGACCTGTCAGCACCTTGACCTTGGATTTACCAGCCTCCAGAACTGTGAGAAATACATTCCTATTGCTTATAAATTACCAGTCTCAGGTTTTATTATAGCAGCAGAAACAGAGACATGCATCTGCTAATTTTCCAAATTCAGGGGATAAAAAAGCAAGTTATTAGTAAGAAAAAAACAAATTCCTTCACGATTAGGATTTGACAACTGTGTCACAACTGTGACAATTTATCAAGTCTGTGATCTTACTAGCAATTTCCATCATTATGTTTAATAAGTCATATGGTAAAATAAGCTTAGAATTGAATTAAATATAGATTTGACAGATTATTCTTCCATGACATCAGCAAATTAGAAAAAATGGAAGCATTTTAAGGGACTCATTTGAGGTGAGAATTCATTCTGGGGCAAGAATACTTATTGTGCATTCTGTTTACAATACAGCAGTCACCATCATCTTCTATATACAAGAGGGGTTCAAAACCTTAGTGTATAAAACCAAACTCTCAACCATTTTTTCAGCCTTTTTGTGTGTCTTTTCTACAGAAGCGAAAATACTGTGCCATGAAGTTCTTCCTTGATTTTTTTTTTTTTTTTTTGAGACAGAGTCTCGCTCTGTCACCCAGGTTGGAGTGCAGTGGCGTGATCTCGGCTCACTGCAAGTTCCACCTCCCGGGTTCACACCGTTCTCCTGCCTCAGCCTCCCGAGTAGCTGGGACTACAGGCCCTTGCCACCACGCCTGGCTAATTTTTTGTATTGTTAGTAGAGACGGGGTTTCACTGTGTTAGCCAGGATGGTCTCGATCTCCTGACCTCGTGATCTGCCTGCCTCGGCCTCCAAGGGATCACAGGCGTGAGCCACTGCACCCGGCCTCCTTGATCATTTAAGAATGATCTTTTTCTTCTACAAAGTGGCATGTCTCTACTGGAAAAGTGAATGTTGTGGCTGCCATCTCACAGCCCAGCTTTTGACTTCGAATTGAAACTCCAGTGTGGGTGATGCAAAACTGGAGGCCCCTTTGTTACCTCACTCTGTAAAGCAAGGGCCTAAATGATTCTAAAGTCTGTTGCAAGAAGGGAATAAAACAGAAGACCCCAATCTGTGTCTTTCCTCATTTGTAACTGGATCCAACAAACGTGCTAAGTAACAAGATCAAAATGAGGAGGGGGATGTGTAGTAAATATTGTATTTAACATCTTAATTTTTGTTTGAGTGTCTACACTGACTGGCACAGCACTAGAAAATCTCTTCCCCCGTACACTGGCTCATTGAATCCTCAGATTCACACTGGGAGTTAGATTATAGAAGAGAAGAACATGGTAGAGAAAATCATCCAGTCGGCATGCAGTGGCTCACACTTGTAATCCAGGCATTTTGGGAGGCCAAAGTGGGTGGATTGTTTGAGCTCAGGAGTTCCAGATCAGCCTGGCCAATATGGCAAAGCTCCATCTCTACAAAAATTAACCAGGTGTGGTGGCATTCGCCTGTAGTCCTAGCTAGTTGGGAGGCTGGAGTGGGAGGACTGCTTGAGCCCAGGAGGCAGAGGTTACTGTGAACCAAGGTCCAAGATTGTGCCACTGCATTCCAGCCTGGGCAATACAGTGAGACGCTGACTCAGAAAAAATAAAAGAAAATCAGAAAATCATCCAAGGTTACACAGGTGGTAATTGGCTATCAAGTTTCAAAATTATACTAGATTTTTTTCCTGAAGTGTAAGTTTAACTTGAATATAAAACGGTATTAAAAGAAAAACTTCAGCTGAATTAAATTTAAAGGAGTTTAATTGAGCAATGAACGATTCGCGAATCAGGCAGCTCCCAGAATCACAGCAGATTCAGAGAGACTCCAGCGGTGCCTTGTGGTCAGAACAAATTTATAGACAAAAAAGTGAAGTGATGTACAGAAATCAGAAATGAGGTACAGGAACAGCTGGATGGGTTACAGCCCAGCATTTGCCTTATTTGAACACAGTCTGAACCCTCAGCCGTGTATGAGTGGTTGAAGTATGGCTCCTGGGATTGGTCAAGACTCAGCGATTGTTACAGGCACGTACTCCTAAGTTAGGTTTTCATTCCTGTCTACCTATTAAATTAGGTGGCAATTCATCCACAAGGATTCAAATATAAAAGTACCGAGTCCATCTCAGGCCATATTTAGTTTGCTTTAACAACTGCTACGGATGTATTTGGAAATACATTTCTATGTCGTGGCTGACTATCCTTTACAACAGGTATATTGATGAGGAACTCAGAAATTGACATTGGCACTTCTATGCTTAGTCAAAAGAAGGATGGGGCTTGTTGTGTGACAACCTGTGATATGGTAGAATAATAAAAAATATATATATTGGTCTTTGTCCCTGGTTCCTGACATAGAGCTCCTAAAACTCTTGTAGATACGGATGCTAGGATAATCTTTTGTTCTAATATTTGGTTTTTGACCCCAGTTCCTGACACAGAGCTCCAAAATCCCTTGGAATTTCCTGGGTGATAGGAACATCTTTTGTTCAGATGAAGTGAATCTTGGTGAACCCCTAGATAGCTTTAGGATGGGGGTTGGTTACCAGGGAAACCAACCATGTGATTATGCAGCTGGAACTTTCAGCTCCATCTTGTGACCTCTGGGGAGGAGAAAAGGGCTCAAGTTGAGTGATCACCAAATGGCCAATGATATCATCAATTGTGCCTATGAATGAATCCTCCATTAAAATCAAGATTCAGGGATGTTTGAGATAGCTGAACATATGGAGGGGCTGAGAAGGCATGGAAGTTCCATACCCTTGCCCACATACCTTTCTCTGGGCATCTCTTCCATCTGGCTATTCATCTGTGTCCTTTGTAATATCCTCTATAGTAAATGGGCAAACATAAGTAAAGTGTTTCCTTGAATTCCGTGAGTCACTCTAGCAAAGTAATCAAACCGGAGGAGGGGCTTGTGGGAACCCAGATTTGTAACTGGTTGGTTAATCATAAACAACATATAGTCACAACCTGGGACTTGTGATTGGCATTTGAAATGGGGGACAGTCTTTTGGGACTGAGCCCTTAACCTATGGGATCTGACACTAACTCCAGGTACACAATGACAGAGCTGGGTTAAATTATAGGACATAGAGTTGGTGGCCACTGGAGAATTAGTTGTCAGTGGGAAGAAATTCCCATACATTTTGGTGACAAGAGGTGAAGGGCAGTATGGAGTGTGTGAGAGTAAAGAGAAAAGAGAGTTTTGTTGTTGTTGTTTTTTTTTCCCCTCTCAGAAAAATCAAAGCCCAATTAAAAGATGAAACGGCTGAACAATTGCCAGCCCATATAGAGAGCTAAATCCTCACTGGGATCACACATGATGTCAATTAACTGTGTTTCCACAGGTGATCCGTTACACAGGTGGAGAAATGCAAGTTAGTCTGGTCCTTCTCCACTACAGTAGACAGAGTGGCTTAGAAATTAAAACATTGCTCCTTGGCAGAGGTATGTACCTACATTCGCATACTTCTGCAATTCACACATACAAATTGTGCAATGATTCCTTTCTTTGATTATCAAAAATTTACTTCCTTAAATATGCCTCCAAAAAGGTTATCTGGTTCTAAAGATTGCACAAAAAAAAAAAAAAAAACGGGAGTAGAAGAAAAGTGTGATTGCTGAAAAAGCAGAAATGAAAGACAATTCCAGTTGAGTTAAATGTTCCACATTTAGGGCATGTAAAGATACATGCCAGTATATAATTTTTATTAAGTACACACTAAGCAATGGATAACGAAAATAATGGCGTGTTTTGAGGAAACCCGGGCTATTGATAGTACAGGTGGTGACAGAAAATACCATACTTGTGCTGGTATTTTGAAATGGTAGATGTGCTCACTGATTTATAAGTTTAAAGCTATAAAATTAAAGCACGCTGTAACAAACAAGATGCAACTGTTGCTATAAAACTTCCAAGTCCTTAACCCTTCTTCCTCCCACTGAAATAATTGTTTTTAGAGCATGATTTTTGAGGTTTCTGTGGAGCACAAATGTCAGTTCCTGCAGAACAGACTGTAGCGGGCTTGCATACAGTTGCATGGGTTGCAGTGAACTTTAATACTGATGATGTCAGGATATTCTGTTCTGATACATATGCAAAGTTTATTAATAAGCACAGCATCGGTATTTTTAAATCGGTAAATATTTTAAAGTACCACTGTTTTATTTATCCTGTTCGTCAAATCTTAGCATATTCACTCTTAGAGCTATCCTTATAACCACGACCTGTATTCACAGTAGATTTTTTGTATTTCTCCTTCATTCCCCCAACCCAGCCCCCACCCTACTGCCTACATTTTTGGACCCCATAAGGAGGAAAGGGGGCAAGAACTGTCAGAAGGAAGAAGGCCTATGAAAATCAGCGTTTTCCAAAGTGCTCAAGAACTTTACTTCGATCCCAAATCAGTTCTCTGGAGGAGGTAAGAGTTTATTTGCCATGGCCCGATGCAAACCCTACCCTACGCGCGGATTTTGTTCCTCCCCAGAGCCTCTTGAGAGTCTTGGTTAATTCCTAAGCTGCTAACAGACTCCAGGGTCCCGGAGGGAGAGCCCTGCGCCCCTCAGCGCTGCTTAGGGTCTTCCTGGGCGGCTGCACTGGGAAACTAAGCTGGCCCAGGCGATGTGCCCCGGGCGGCCCCAAGAAAAAGAGGAGCGGCTCAGAAGCCACGGGCTTTACCTCTGGGAAGTGGCCATGAGGCCCGGCATGGTGGCGGCTGTCTTCTCTTGAAACCGTGCAGTGAAAATCGAGTGCGCCCTCACCGGCACGCAGCTCCGGAGAGGGGTGGGGCAGGGACAGGGTCATCTCCATAGGGACCCAACAACACTGAGCCGCCACCCCGCCCCAGCGGCAGACCTGGACCTCCCCAGCTGCAGTGTGCAGAGCCGCCCGCCCCGTGCGGGCCACCGCCCTTCTCTCCGCAGTCGCAGCGCGAGGCCAGCTAGGTTCGGGTCCCGGCTCCTTTCCCCGTCCCCAGGGAGCTTGCCGTGGGAAAAAGCTTTCGTGGGGTCCTGTGGGTCGCGGCACGTCTCGGAAGCCCTACGAGGTGTCCAGCAGAGGTGCTAGACCCAAGGCCGTGGGACCCCAAGAAGAGACTCGGACACTGAAGCCAACATTTGCTTGATCTCAAACAAAGCCAGCGATGTTAATTAAGGCTGTGCTGAGGAAAGTGGAGTTTCTTATTTGTTGTCATGTTCATCTTCAGCAGATCCTGAGAAAATGTTAATATTTACTGCAGAATTACCAAGTTCAGCATTATACAGGAGGTACAAAAACAAAATCGCAAAAACAAAACCAAAAAACCCTTCCTCATTAGTTTCTGGTCAAAATGTCTTTTAAGTATTTATTGTGAAGCCTGTTTTTTTTTCTTTTGTATGTAATAGTTATGGCCATGAAAAGATGCTCACAATACATTACGTATAAAAAGCAGCTTAGAAAACCACCAGAATGGTACGATTTATTTTTTTTGCAACATGTTTAAGAAATCTGGGAGTATGTACACAAATAGGTTAAATGGTTTGCTCTGGTAGTTTTAAAAATCATCTGTAATTCAATTTTTTCTACAATGAATAAGCAACATCTATGTAATAAAAAAGTTTCATTCTAGTAAAGTTTCTTATGAGAGATGGGATCTTGCTATGCTGCCCAGGCTGGAGTGCACTATAGCCTAGGCAGCACAGCAACATCATTGTGCGCTGTATTTTTATTTTGATTTCAAATATATTTTTCTTTTTCATCTGTATGCCAGTAAAATCATCATCATGCACTATAGCCTAGAACTCCTAGGCTCAAGCAATCCTCCTGCCTCAGCCACCAGAGTAGCTGAAAGTACTGGTGCCTGTCACCAAACCAGGCCCTAAATTTTATTCTAATACAGGCACCGCATTTTTTCCTGTTGCCCTGGATATGTGTTTAAGGAGTGTGAAAGGATACAAATTAGATAAGCTAATATTTCACTACCTGGGACCCATCTGGGGCCCTGTGACACAAAGGGCAAATGAACCAAGTGAATAAACAAGGTCAATCCACTGCTCTGTCCCAACCCACAGGAACCAGCTTTTTGCTTTACTCTATCTCAGGACCAATCCAAGAAAAATTTCACATGACAAAGTATCCTTTCACTCTGTTAGACCCTAGAGTACTACCTTTTCCCCTTAAATCCCTATTCTCACAACCCAAATGAAGTTTCCTCCGTGACGCTGTAATTTTTAAAAGGGGTATTAAAAAGACCAATTAAATAAACTGATCAAAATACTTTGAATTCAGAAAGCCAAAAATTATTAAAATCAAAATTTGAAAAATATTCAATAAGTCCTCTCCTCCCCTCCCCCAATTAGGTGCTTATTTCTGTGGCCTGGAAACAAGGAGACAGAAGCATGAGCATCTTCTGCAACACAAAGGTAACCGAGCTATAAATAAGCAAAATGTGTTCTATCCATACCATGGAGTATGATTCAACCAAAAAAAGAAATGAAGTACATGCAATCACATGGATGAAGCTTAAATTCTTGAAAACATCATGCTAAGTAAATGAAACCAGTCACAAAAGGCCACGTATTGTATGATTCCATTTATACAAAATGTCTAGAATAGAAAATCCAGAGAGCTGGAAAGGAGGTTAGTGGCTGCCAAAGGCTGAGGGGCTTGGGGAACAAGGAGTGACTGTCAATGGGATTCTTTTTAGGGTGATGAAAATGTTCTAGAATTAGATAGATCACAGTGATAGGTATATAACTCTATGAATCTACTAACAATCACTGAATTGTACACTTTAAAGGGGTATATTTTATGACATGAATTATTGTTTCAATAAAGCTGTTTTTAAAAGGTGATGAAATGAATGTTTACTGAGCATTGCTGGTGTCAGCTCTTGTAATAGACATCTCTCTCTCTCTCTCTCTTTTTTTTTTGAGACAGAGTGTTGCTCTGTCGCCCAGGCTAGAGTGCAGTGGCGCAATTTCGACTCACTGCAACCTCTGCCTCCTGGGTTCAAGCAAGTCTTGTGTCTCAGGCTCCATGGTAGCTGGGATTACAGGAGCCGACCAACATGTCCAGCTAATTTGTGTGTATGTGTTTTTAGTAGAGGTGGGGTTTCACCATGTTGGCCAGGCTGGGTCTTGAACCCCTGACCTCAAATGATCCACCTGCCACAGCCTCCCAAAGTGTTGGTATTACAGACGTGAGCCACTGCGCCCGGCCTGTGCTAAGCATCCTATACGCCCTTTTTTACTTACTCCCCATATAACCACTACCAACTTGGTTACTGACCTCATTTTCTAGATTACAAAAAAAAAAAAAAACCCAACCTGAGTAAACGTGCATGAACACAAAGCTAAGCGGGGGCATAACGGGGATTCAAATTAACGTCTAAGTAACTTTAAAGCTCACATTCTTTCATCACACCAGTATTTAAATGTACACAAGGTACAGAATTTGCAAGGAAGTTCTAGAACCTCAAATTTTATAAACAGTTTACTTGTAAGGATTGAACCCTTGTATCGCCCAGATTGAAGACTACATGGGTTTCTTCAAAACAGACAACAGAGATTAATTTAAAACAACTACTTTATTAAAAAATAGCAAATCTCACAAATACTTATTTAATTTCTTATCACTGGCCATTGGAAAACACACCAACGTGTATACGGATTGTCTAACGTAAACTGAAGCTAGGCTGCCACAAGACGCCTGTGCATCATCAGCTTGCGATCAACACTGGAATAAGTTTGGTGAGCTCGGGAAAGAGAAATCCCTCAACCCCGTCAAGAACATTAGCACAATGCATTTCAAGTATAATCCCATAAGGCAACAATATGAAGCATAGCAGCACAATCTCTGCATCACATTTCCTGATTAAGCCTTCAACAAGGCCTAGGCCTCCAGTTATGGCGAATTATGGCGAGTCACATTTACTAAAAGCAGAATGTGAAAACGATCATTGCACTTGCACTTTAATTACTTTAATTCCTTGTTGTGGAAGATGATTCTGCTACTGGATTTGGCTGGAAAAGTAAAGACTGCTGCTTCTCTTCAAACCACAAGAAAGCAAACTGCATTCATTTTAGCTAGCAGAAGTATTTGGAACATCTTGTGCATCTGCCAAATGGAGTTTTTGTCTGAATTCATCAGTTAAGAAGATTTTCATTCTATAAGGGGTACTTCTTTTACATTTCTGAAAATTACATTCAGGAGCAAAGAGAAAGAGGTGTTTAAAACAGAGAGATGCTCAAAGGAAAAGCTCTTGTGTTGCTACTGAGACACTCAGATGGGGTAAGACAACTTTTAAACGTAGTAAATTATAGACAGAATTTGAAGACTCTTTTTTTTTTTTTTTTTTTTTTTTTTTTTTAATTTTAGAGATAAAGACTCACTTTGTTGCTCTGGCTGGAAAGCAGTAGTACGATCATACTTCACTGCAGCCTCAAACTCCTGGGCTCAAGCAACCTTCCCACCTCAGCCTCCCAAAGGCACATGCCAACACACCTGGCTAATTATTCTTTGTTAGAGATGGGGGAGGAGTCTTGCTATGTTGCCCAGGCTCGTCTTGAACTCCTGGCCTCAAGCAACCTTCCTGCCTCGGCCTCCCAAAGTGCTGGGATTACAGATGTGGGCCACACCTGGCCCAGAATTATTTTTAATGTGTCAATAATCATCTTCATAGTAAGGAGCTGATTAGAGACAAATATGACAAGACACTAGATTAAAAAAACCTTTTGAGAAGACACTACTTTATCATCTTTGGGAAAACAATTCTGTTTAAAAGTCCAAAAATAAAATCATTACGGCTCTAAAATCTTTTCTATAATTCTCTTAATTGTTCCTCAAGAAGACTGGAAATAGGACAGGAATCTTGCATGGATTACTCATCCTTTCTTACGACCACTGTCTTTCATTTTTCTCACTGACTTGTATTTATCCACCTGTTACTTCTTTTTCAAGACCCAATTGAATGATATGAATACTCTGAAGGCAACTAAATGCTTGCAATACATGTACGGCAGAGGTTGCAAAAATGTACACACACAAGCATTGCCATCAAAGATATTCTCGTCCAGTTGGAAGGCTGAGATTTAACACATGTAAAAATCAACAGATAATAATATAGGGCAGAATGCTAGGTTAAGATACAAATGAAATCCTTTATGGAAGTGGTCAGCTTGAATGTCATGTGATAAGGAGAACAAGGAGGTGAGAGTAAATTTAGGTAGGAGGTACAACCTGAACAAAGGCATTATGATGAGAATGAACATGATGTGTTTCTTGGGCATCCAGAAAACCAGCCTGAGGGGAATGAAAAAGAACGAAAAATACAACAGCATGTACAGGTTGTGACCAAATTATTAAGAACCTTTAAAATAGTTGACATGGTTTAAATAAATTAGTAAAAAATAGAAATGGCAGGAAGAAAGTGATGTTTCAAGAATATTAATTTTGTAGCAATGCCTAAAGTTTAGAGCAACACTGTCCAATAGAAATACTGGAATCACACCTGGAATCCCAGCACTTTGGGAGGCTGAGGTGGGAAGACTACTTGAGCCCAGGAGTTTGAAACCAATCTGGGCAACATAGCAAGAACCCATCTCTTAAAAAAGAAACAAACAAACGAACAAACAAAACCAAAAAAACAGCTGGGCATAACATACACCTGTAGTCCCAGCTACTCAGGAGGCTGAGGTGGGAGATCAACTGAGCCCAGGGAGTCGAGGCTGCAGTGAGCCATATCATGTCACTGCACTCCAGCCTGGTGACAGAGCAAGGCCCTGTCTCAAAAATATATATATAATATTTTAAGAGCTATTTCAACATGTAATCATTATGTAAATTGAGATATTTTATGTTCTTTTAAGGCTATTAAGTCTTTGAAATGGCTTAGTGGCTACTATATTGAACAGTGCAACTCTAGACCTGGAACAGAAAACTGAAAAAGTATGGACTCAGACGATGAGGTCCTGGATTATCATGTAGAGAGTGAAGGAAGAATAAAAGCAGAACTGATGATACTGATGGTGCCTGACAACTGTTATAAAGAGATGGCAAACAGACTTCATATCCAGATCCAGGCTCAGTGGCAGAGAATGCCATGTCTGATTACCAATGTCTGCCATGGTCCTCGAAGGCATTTTCAAATATTCTTGGAGACTGAATTAACAGAGGCAGTCATGACAGAGAGGGAAATTATGAGGGGAAAGTTTCAGTACTGAGAGAACACCTATTACAGGTGAGGAAACTATGGTTGCCAGATTTTGTTCAAGGTCACATGGCTGCCTACCAAGCATTCCAAAGCCTACACTGTTGTATTATATAGGGTATTATGCTGCCACGTTTGTGGTGGCTAAATTCCACCACAGGTTGAGTCACAGAAACTGGTAAAACAAAACAAAACAAAAAATTCTAAATGTTTAACAAAAACTCACAAAAAAGGGCTGGGCGTGGTGGCTCATGCCTGTAATCCCAACACTTTGGGAGGCTGAGGCGGGCAGATCACCTGAGTCGGGAGTTCAAGACCAGCCTGGCCAACATGGTGAAACCCCATCTGTACTAAAAATACAAAAATTAGCTGGGCATCGTGGCAGGCACCTGTAATCCCAGCTACTCAAAAGGTTGAGGCAGGAGAATTGCTTGAACCTGGGAGATGGAGGTTGCAGTGAGCAGAGATTATGCTACTGTTTCAGCCTGGGCAACTGGGCAAGACCCGTCTCAAAACAAACAAACGAAAAACCCACACAAAAGGATAGGAAATACTAAGTGTCATGGCAGAGAAAGAATATAAAGCATTGAAGGAATATAGTAAAAAGAACTTCTTGCAGGAAAAGCCCCTTGATTAACTCAAATCTTACCCCCTTCTTTAACTCTTTCTTGACAATAATCTTACATTAATCGCTCCCCACAGTTTATGTAGCACCTTATATTCTTCATCTGCAAAATGGAGGGCATAACACTACCTACTTCCAAGTAGGGCCAAATAAGATAATGCACATACCCTTTATACAGTACTGGGAAAATAGTAAGTATTCATGAAGATTAGCTATTAATTGCCATTACAGGACTTCTATATACTTCCCGATTTCTTTTGCCCAGGCTGGAGTGCAATGGCATGATCCCTACTCACTGCAACCTCCGCCTCCCAGGTTCAAGCAATTCTTCTGCTTCAGCCTCCCAAGGAGCTGGGATTACAGGCGCCCTCCACCACACCTGGCTAATTTTTGTATTTTTAGTAGAGACAGGGGTTCAAGATGTTGGCCAGGCTGGTCTTGAACTCCTGACCTCAAGTGATCCACCCACCTCAGCTTCCCACAGTGCTGGGATTACAGGCATGAGCCACTGTGCCTGGCCCCAATTTCTTAATTGTTGTTACTGCACAATTCAGCAGTTAATAACAGTATGAATATAATCTTATAGCAATAATAGTAATTTTTATACATATATTTTGGAAATTTTCACATATGCATCATCACATGTAGCAATTACCCTGTATTACAGAG
The DNA here is from genome assembly GCF_047675955.1 of Chlorocebus sabaeus. Taxonomy (NCBI): domain Eukaryota; kingdom Metazoa; phylum Chordata; class Mammalia; order Primates; family Cercopithecidae; genus Chlorocebus; species Chlorocebus sabaeus. The sequence continues at coordinate 63,323,407 of NC_132916.1, read as the reverse complement.
AACACTCTGAGATGCTAAACAATTTGCCCAAGGTTACATGATCAAAATGTAGAACCAAACTTCAAAAATTAAATCTCTACAACCAGTATCCTTTCTATGTCAATAACTGGTTCAAAGGGAATGTCTTACCTCTCAAATTATTTTATAGGCAGGATCATTTCTCATTGTTCTTTTGTACCTTACCATTGTGCCTGTTATGTTCAAAAGTACATTTTGAAAAGTTCTTAAAATAATTGCTCTCAATTTAGATGTCAAAACCTGAATATTCTACAGGTGTCTTGGTGATCTCCTTTAAGTTAATCCTATAAAACACTAAGTACATTTAATTATGAAATGTCATTTCACAAGCTATGTAAGCATCCCTTGAAGCCTGCATTTTAATAATGTCTAGTTTTCAATTTTATGCACCTAAAATATCCTATGTGATGATATTAAATTAAGTATAGTATATATGTCTGAATATCTCACTGCTGGTTAGCCTCAGAATCTAAGCTTCAAAATAATTTACATAGCAACTAACCTAATCCTTAGTTCTCATGATAAAAAACAACAATTTGTCTTAAAAACTCAAAAACAGTACAAAGCAAAGTAGAACAAACCAGAAGCAAAATTTCAGTATAAAAAACAACAAGAAAATTCCATTTGGAACCCAAAGCAGGTAGGGAATGGTGCCTCAGGACTGTAATCCGAGCACTTTGGGAGGTTCAAGTGGGAAGATCGCTTGAGCCTGGGAGGTTGAGACTGTGCTGAGCCGTGATCATGGCACTGCACTCCAGCCTGGGCCACTGAGTGAGACCCTGTCTCTGAAAAAGAAACAAAAAAGAGAAAGAAAAGAAAAGAAAACCAAAGAGGAAGAGTGATGGCCCTAGGGAATAATACTATGTGTCTTTTCACCATATCTAAATAACACATCTTTCAAAAACTTGATTGAGACTATTCATCAGAAATTGTAAGTTGTAAACTTTTCACTGTTGATAGTAGGCAAAGGATACATGGAAGAATTCAATTCTTCTAACTGCAAAACAAATAAAAAAATTATTTTTAATTTTTATAAGATCAATATAAATAATTGTTAACTATTTGTTTTTAAATAAATTATTTTTCATTTAAGCTTTCTTGTGCTGGTCACAGTGACTCATGCTTATAATCCTGGCCCTTTGGGAGGCCAAGACGGGAGAACTGCTTGAGCCCAGGAGCTCCAGACTAGCCTGGGCAACATGGTAAGACCTCATCTCTACAAACAATAAAAAAAATTAGATAGATGTGGTGATGCACACCTGAGGTCCAGCTACTTACGAGGCTGAGGTGGGAGGATTGTTTGGGCCCAGGAGTTTAAGGCTGCAGTGAGCTCTGTTAGTGCCACTGCACTCCAGCCTGCGTGACAGAATGAGACACTGTGTCGGAAAAAAAAAAAAAAAGCTTTCTGTAAATGAAAAAGCAAAGTACTAAAGAAAAACCACTTTCAAAAAATTTTCAGGCTAAAAAATTCCTTTTTGCAAAAATAATTATAAAGTAGCATTAACATGTTTATGAAACAAGAATATGAGGAGAGAGGCCAGGCATGCTCTTGCCTGTAATCCCAGCACTTTGGAAGGCTGAGGGGAGAGGACTGCTTGAGTCCAGGAATTTAAGACCAGCCTGAGCAACATAACAAGACCCTGTCTCTACAAAAAAATAAAAAGAATATGAGCACAGAATGAAACCAGATTATAAAAACTGGAGTTTTATAAGTATTCCTAAAACCAGGCATAATAATCATCATCTCTAATAACAGTTTTTAAAAGAAAAAAATTGCCATTTTAATGATCAAAATCTTTAAAACCATCATAGATTACAAAAAGATTTCATGTCACTCAATTTTCTATATGAGGTAGAATTCATCACCCCTTGTCTTAGTCTGTTTGGGTTGCTATAACAAACACCATAAACTGGTGGCTTATAAACAATAGAAATTTACCTCTCATAGTTCTACAGGTAGGAAAGTTCAAAATTAAGAAGTCAGCAGATCTGCTGTCTCGGGAGGGCATGAACCACTTCCTGGCTCATGCAATAGGAGGGCTTTCTCCCCGTGTCCTCACTTGGTAGAAGAGGCAGCAGGTTTCTCTTGGGCCTCTTTTATAAGGACATTAATCACATTCTTGCCCGAATCACCTACCAAAGGCCCCATCTCCTCCTACCATCACTTTCTAAGTTAAGATTTCAACATATGCTTTCTGGGGAGGACATAAACACTCAGACCACAGCATTTTTATCTTATAGAAGGAAAAATCTGAATTATAAAAATGTTAACTAAATGGCTCAATGTTGTTCAGTTATAACCCAAATGCAAACACTGAACTAAACGAAGGCTTTCTGGTTTCAAATTCAGTGTTCTTTTCACTATACCACTGTTATTCTGCTAAATGTATAGCAAATTATACTTATTATCTGTTAAGAGGAAAAAAATGTAAAACATGAACTGGTAAGACCGGGCACTGTGGCTCACACTTGTAATCCCAGCACTTGGGGAGGCCAGAGTGAGCAGATCACTTGAGTCCAGGAGTTCAAGACCAGCCTGTACAACATGGTGAAACCCCACCTCTCCTAAAAACACAAAAATTAGCCAGGCGTGGTGGTGCGTGCCTATAGTCCCAGCTACTTGGGGGTGCTGAGGCAGGAGGATGGCTCAAGTTCAGGAAGTTGAGGCTGCAGTGAGCCGAGATGGCGTCACTGCACTCCAGCCTGGGTGACAAAGTGAGACACTGTCTTAAAAAACAAACAAATCATGAACTACAAATGGAAATACTTGCAAGACTGAATATGACAGACATGAAATAAAAAGATTATACACTCGAAATAGTGAAAGTATTGGCATACAAGTTCCCTCACATTTACTTATTCAAAAGAGAGAAAAACAGTAGAAATTAACCCTTTTTGTCAATGGTTAATAGGGAATCTAAAACTAACGTGTTAAATTCAATTTTTATTTATTTTTGTTCCAAAAAGGATTTAAAGAGGCAAATTTAATTAACATTTCTCAGTGTAATAATCATACCTCGTGTTATGTGCTAAACTGTGTACCCTCCAAAATTCATGTTTCAGTCCTCACCCCCAGTATCTCAGAATGTGAGTAGATTTGAAGACAGGGGTTTTAAAGAGGTAATTAAGTCACAATGAGGTTATTAGGGTAGGCACTCATCCAATGTGACTGGCAGGAAGAGCAAAGTTGGGCACTTGGCATAGAGGAAGAAGCCATGTGAACATGACGGCTACTACAAACTGAGAGGCCTCAGAAAAAATGCAACCCTGCCACCCTGGGCTCCAACTTTAGCCTCCGGAATTGTGAGAAAATAAATGTCTGTTGTTAAAGCCACCCAGTCTGTGGTACTTTGTTTTGGCAGCCCTAGCAAAGTAATACATATGGCAATGTACTAAATTAGCAGAAATACCAAATGTAGCTCTGTATTTAAAAACAAGTAACCACCACCTGAGTAAATAACACAACATGTATTAATCACATCAGGAAAGGTCTTTTTGACTACTATCTTCTGTATCTTAAGATTTTATTATTTCTGTACAGAAGCAAATATTTTGCTTTCAGATTTGCCAGCATCTGTATTCTGAGAATACATGCTTAGATGTAAATATGATAACTTCCTTGGAATATATTTCTTGAAAAAAAAAAGAGGAAAGTTTTTACAACATGGATGAAACTTGAACATTAAGTAAAATAATCCACTTAGGCCACATACTGTATAATTCCAGTGATATGAAATATCCACAATAGGCAAATCCATAAAGGCAGAAAGTAGAGTAGGGGTTGCTAGGGGATGAGAAGAGGAGAGAATTGAGAGGTACAGGGTTTCTTTTTGGGATGGTGAACATGTTCCGCAATTCAACAGCGATCTGCACAACACTGTGAATATGCTAAAAACCGCGTAATTGTATAAATTAAAATAGTTCAAAAGGTAAATTTTTTTGCAATAAAATTTTATTTTAAAGAACAAAGAAAAAGAATTACACTTACATCTGAGAGAAGCCTATCCAGATTGGAGTCACTGGCTGTTTTTCTCTTATCCTCAGGAAGTTCCTCTAACTCCCCATAGAGCTCCAAATTCAAGCGCGCTAATTTCTCCTGCATTCCCCGAACATGTTCCATCTGTTCAATGGAACATTCATTTCCTTGGGAACATTCCAGAACATTAATAATGATTAGGACAGTTCAAACTAACAGCATTGAGTAAAAACACTTAAACTCTAGGTGCTCTAAAAGAAACAGGTTTTCTTTCTTCTGTAAATTAGATAATTATTAATATTTTCTGTGTTTAATAACAAATCAAATTTCTGACCAGGAAAACAATGACCAACCTAAGAAATGACCTTGGGTACTAAAGAAAATCATATAGGAAATATTTCAGGCCAGGCGTGAAATATTACAGGCTCATGCCTGTAATCCCAGTACTTTGGGAGGCTGAAGCAGGTGGATCATGAGGTCAGGAGATCGACACCATCCTGGCCAACATGGTGAAACCTAGTCTCTACTAAAAACACAAAAGTTAGCTGGGCATGGTGGCGCACGCCTGTAGTCCCAGCTATTCGGGAGGCTGAGACAGGAGAATCGCTTGAACCCAGGAGGCAGAGGTTGCAGTGAGCTGAGATTGCACCCCTGCACTCCACCCTGGCAATAGAGTGAGACTCGGTCTCAAAGAAGAAAGAAAGAAAGAAAAGCATATAGGAAACATTTCTTTTTAAAAAGCAAAATCAGGCTGGGTATGGTGGCTTATGCCTATAATCCCCACACTTTGGGAGGTTGAGGCAGTAGGACTGCTTGAGCCCAGGAGTTCAAGACCAGCCTGGCAACATGGCAAGACCCTACCCCTACAAAAATATTTTTAGAAAAACACATTAGGTAGGCATGGTGGTGCATCCCTCTGGTCCCAGCTACTCAGGAGACTGAGGCAGGAGGATTGCCTGAGCCCAGCAGGTGAAGGTTGCAGTGAGCTATGTTCAAGCCACTGTACTTAAGCCTAGGTAACAAGAGTGAGACCCTGTCTCAAAAAAAAAAAAAAAAAAAAAAAAAAAAAAGAAAGAAAGAAAATCATCCCTTAAGTAGAGAAAATATGTTTTCTTCAACAGTAACATAATATGTAGAAGCAAAACAGAACCATCTAATCATGTCATTTGACAACTACCATTTTAACTGAGTGACTCAACATTTTATAATAAGTTGAGTGAAATTAACAGTTCTAGGCCCAAGTGGCTCATGCCTGTAATCCTAGCACTTTGGGAGGCCAAGGCTAACGGATCCCTTGAACCCAGGAGTTCGACATCACCCTGGGCAACATGGTGAAACCTCGTCTCTACTAAAAATACAAAAAATCAGCCAATTAGCCAGGCGTGGTGGCATGTGCCTGTAATCCCAGCTACTTGGGAGGCTGAGGTGGGAGGATCACATAAGCCTGGGGAGGTTGAGGCTGCACTGAACCATGATCACACCACTGCACTCCAGCCTGAGTAACAGAGCGAGACCCTGTCTCAAAAAAAAAGAAAAAAAAAATAGAGTTCTGGCTGGGCACGGTGGCTCACACCTGTAATCTTAATACACTTTGAGAGGCCAAGGTGTGAGAACTGCTTGAGTCCAGGAGTTGAAGACCAGTCTATGAAACATGGCAAAACCTCATCTCTATAAAAAATACAAAAATTAGCTAGGTGTGGTGCTGTATGCCTGTAGCACCAGCTACTTGGGAGGCTGAGGTGGGAGGATGGCTTGAGCCCAAGGAGGCTGAGGCTGCAGTGAGCTGTGATAGTACCACTGCACTCCAGCCTGGGTGACAGAGAGAGACTCTATCTCAAAAAGAAAAAGTTCAATAATGACTTCAAATGTGAATCATTTTGCCAACCAATTATGTATTCTTCCTTTAAGAAATATTAATAAAAATATTTATGAAGCATGAAAAATGTTATGAAGCATGAGCAACACTATGTCATATTTTTAATTGTATATACAGTTGTCAAGACAACTTAATGGCTAAAGGATAGGTCTTACATTATGTATTGACCAAGAGTCCTCTGAAGTGACATTATCTGCCCAGAGCAACTAATTTATACACATAACATATTATCTTTTCATTCAGTTTAATTACAGACTCTGTAATCCCTTGACAGTATAATTTTTTCAAAAAAAACCTTTCTATTTTTTCTAAAGGTACTATACAGGTAAAATATACCTCAGCTAAAGTTGAAGTACATATCCTGAATAAACATGAATTAATGTAAATTATACTAGTTTCCTCTAGTCAGCTTTACAACATCTTCATAAATGGACTATACTATATTATGTTAAGGACTACTAATGTTGAAGCTAGTTATGGCTCTCTCAAAATCGTCCTTTCTTCACAGTAAAATATGTCATATTTCCTCTATTTTAGTCACGATTTTCAACATTAGTAACCTGGAAGGTCAAGTGGAAGAAAGAGAAATATCTCAAGATATGTGTTTGTGTGTATGTATGTTTGTGTATATGTATGTAAATGTACAGTAAAAATATAAAGAGGTAGAAATCATACGGGAAAAGATGAGAGTCGGAGGACGGATCAGGGTGACCCACCATGAGAACAATAGAAGCTTCAGAGGCTAAAAAGGAAGAGATGGAAGAAAAATAATAAACAATAGAAAATATGTTACGTGAGATGAAAGATGAGTCAGCAGATATGAAGGGCTCACTGATTCCCAGGCAGATTGATGAGAAAAGACACAGTCCTAAGCATATCCTGGAAAATGCCTAACCTTTAAAGATAAAAGAAAAACATCTTTTAATCATCGAGACAGAAAAATATAAATTACCTGCTAAGAAAGAATCTGACTGGCAATGGAATTCTCATCTGCAACACTTATTATGAAGAGTAATCAGTAGGATAACAGACAAAGACAAGAAAGGACTTCAATCCAAAAACACAGAGGCAACATAGAGTAGGGGAGGAAAGGTGCTGGGAAAAGCAAAGACATGGAAGTGGTCCAGAGATTACATCTCAAGGGTAGGAGGGAAGAATGGAAGAGAGGGGAAGTGAAAATACTCTGAAGATACCGCCTTACTGGGATGGGCTGAAGCAAGGAGGTAGGGGTACAATAAAGTATTTTTGTGAAATAAATAATGTGCTTTTAATGTCTTCTTTTCAAATATTAGCATAACCAAGACTGGAAACCCAGAAACTATAAAAAAAAAGATACAGACATGTTTAAGAATGCAAAAAGTAAAAATTTTCACAAAGTTAAATATGCCATAAACAAAGTGCACAGACACAACAAATTTGGTAAACAAAAATAAATACATAATAGAGGTCAGAGGGTTAGTATCTAAAACATAAAGGGCTCTTTACAAGTGACAATGAAAGGATAAATAACCAAGTAGAAAACTGACAGAAGGTCCTGAAAAGGATCTATCAAACAATCTACCAAACACACATGGATCTTCAAACTCAATTGCAATAAAAGACATCTCACTTAACACCAAGAGACAGGCAAAAATTAAAAGACGAATAATACCTACTGCTTGGTGGGAATTCAAGGAAAAGCATTCTTTCATAAATTGTTTATGGAACCTAGAAGTGCAGTATTGTTTTTCTTTGCAAAGCAATCTGCATACTTCTATTAAAGTTAAAATTACATATATACTTTGACCCAGCAATCCCACTCATGAGAATCAATCCCAGAAGAATAGAAGCACCAGCCTAAAGATCTATGTAAAAAGATGTTCACTACGCCATTGTGTTTGGTGGCTCAAAATAAGAAACAAAGTAATGCCTCTCAATAGGGACATGGCTGAATAAACTAGAGTATATTCACAACTTGGAATATTATGTTGTCATTAAAAAAGAATGAACTAGAACCATCCTAGGTGCATTAGAGAGATTTCCATCAGATATTCTTTAGTGCAGGAAAGCAAGATACAGAATATCTTATATAAGATACCTTTTGTATTAAATAATGAAAATAAAAATATGAAAAGATATATACCTGGATTGTTAACAAATGGTTGGGATGAGGGGAAGTGGAAATAGCAGAAGGGATAAGGGAGGGAATAGGGAAGTCAAATAATAAAAACATGGGGAAGGGAAAGAATACTTTAAAAAATCAATACGTATGTGGACATTTATGCATTTGCATAAGATTATGCATCTTCTAAAAAACTGGGGGGAAGTTAAAAAAAGTTTTTAAAGATTATGCATATTATTGAAATTGCCTTTTAAAATATTGAGAAATAGGCCAGGTGTGGTGGTTCATGCCTGTAATCCCAGCACCTTGGGAGGCTGAGGTGGGCAGATCAGGAGGTCAGGAGATGGAGATCATCCTGGCTAACATGGTGAAACCCCATCTCTAGTAAAAATACAAAAAATTAGCCAGCCGTGGTGGCACACGGCTGTAGTCTCAGCTACTTGGGAGGCTGAGGCAGTAGAATAACCTTGAACCTGAGAGGCGGAGGTTGCAGTGAGCTGAGATTGCGCCATGGCACTCTAACCTGGGTGATAGAGCCAGACTCTGTCTCAAAAAAAAAAACATCGGGAAATACTCTTATCATTAGAAAAAGCTTACAAATAAGTTCCAAACTGCACATGAAAAATCTATCTTTTGTGAACTCTGTGACTATCAAAAAATACCTATTCAGAATTTTTAATGGGACAATCAGTTAACTATTCTTATATCCTCATGAAAAAACAAGAAAACTAGATTCTTTTAATTCCTAACTTTAAATCAGGAATCCTGGGAAAGAAACAAGTTTAAGCTTAGGAGGGTAAGGGAAAATGATCTTGATAGTTTCCAAATGAAGACACTAAGTCTAAAATATTTTAACTGACCAAGACTGTCCCTCTTATTTGTTAAACCTGCAAGATACTTATTCCATAATAGCAATCCTACTTTAACATTTCAACTAACCCTCCCTCTTTAAAAAAAAAAAGAAAAGTTTTTCCCAGAAGTTTTAGAAGGCAAATTATATTCTAAGACAAAATCTAGGATGATTGCCTTTATGCCTGTGGGTTGTTTTTTTCTTAAAAGAAACTGGCACTTTGAAAAGGAGAGTAAAATACACACAGAAAGTAGGATGCAAACATCTTAGAGAAAAAAATAGTAGAGAAACATCTACTGCTTACCAAATGCTTGAAGTTTTCCAGAGTGGAAATCATTCAAAAGACTGAGCAGCCCTCTCTCCATCTCCTGAACATCTGAGACATCAGTGAGGAAGGAGTGCTGAATTGGAGTTGACTGAGCGCCTTTTCCCTCTCCGCCCTGAGGTTTGGTCTTTTCTTTCATCACTCTGTGAAGACGATGCAATTAACTTTAATTCTATCTTTTTAGGCTATTCTAGATTAAGCTTCTGCTGAATTTTTTAGTGAAGTAAATGGAATTTCCCTTAAAAGCCAGAAATCAAATAGTCAATACTAAATAAAACCAGAAACTCCAAGCCAGAAATCAAAAGAAAAAATAGGTTGTGAAAAACCTCAAACAAATGTATAAAATATAACTACAAAGGCATATAAAAAGTTTGATTAAAGCATTTATATAATATGCTAATTCTTTGGACTGCAGAAAAGAAAACTTGTCTCTATTATCCTATGTTTTACATTTCATTTCTCAGTAAAACATATTACACCTTTCCCTTCTAATCTTTATTTGTTCCTTGAACTCTCAGTAGTTCTACAAGTGGTTATGGGGTCCCTACTCTATAGCCGACGTTATCCACAAACGCCAGTCTAAGGAGAGGGGAAGATATTTAAATTCATAATCACCATGTAATGGAATACTAAAAACTTGTTATCATCCTTGACTCCTCCAACTTCCCAAGGCTCCTACGTGCAGTCGTGAAGTCCTATCAATTATACCCACAAAATATCTAATCTCTCCAGTTCTCTTTCTCCCCTGCCGCCATCCCATCTCCTAACCAAAGCACTTCCCAACCAGTCTCCCTATCTCTGTGTGTGATCCCTGATCTCCCTTCTCTCCCCACTGGGCAGCCAAGTCCATTTCTAAAAAGTAAAATCAGATCATATAATTTGCTTAATTAAAAATGCTTCAGTAGGCCAAGCACAGTGGCTCATGCCTGTAATCCCAACAGTTTGGGCAGCCCAGACAGGAGGATGACCTGAGGTCAGGAGTTCAAGACCAACCTGGCCAACATGGCGAAACCCTGTCTCTACTAAAAACATAAAAATTAGCCTGGTGTGATGGCGCACACCTGTAGTCCCAGCTACTCAGGAGGGTGAGGCAGGAGAATCCCTTGAACCCAGGATGTGGAGGTTGCAGTGAGCTGAGATTGTACCCCTGCACTTCAGCCTAGGTGACAGAGCGAGACTCCGCGTCCAAAAAAAAAAAAAAAAAACTTCAGTAGCTTTGCATTGCCTGCTGAATATAATCTAATACCCCTAAGAAACCCTATCCTCCCTTGTCTATGCTCTAGACACTGAATCTCTTTAGTTTCCTAGAAATCCATTCTCTTATCTTCTTACGTGCTAATCCTCTGCCTACATTAGCATCCTTCCACTTACTGCCATCTTTGGCACACTACCTCCCACACATCTTCAAGTCTCAGTTTAAATGCTTTTTCCTCAGGAGGGCCTTTTTGGAACCCCTAAATTAGTCCTTATTACACATATCTGGCATATACCAGGCTCTCAAATGCTTGAGTGATGATGTTATGTACACCGTGATACAGGAAGAGAGAGAAGCAGTTCGTTCAGCCTGGGGCCAACCAGAGAAGGCTTCCTAAAAGTGATAAGTGAGCAAAGACTTAAAGAACAAGTAGCGGTTAAATAGGCAAAATGGGAGAAAGAGTAATTTATCTTTATAACCCAATGCACACAACAAATCCCGATATGGAAGTATATTCAGTACTTAAATTTTACATAATGTTGAATGAAGACACCTTCAACACAGCTGTCCTCACCACAATAACGATAAGATAAATAGGGTATACCAGGAAAGGTAGGGGAGGGGGGAAAAAAGAAACAGACTATCATATGAAAGAAGTTTAGAATAGATACATTGTGGACAGTAGGTCAATAACAGTTCTTCCCAAAGCAAGGGCTGCGTTTTATATATTATATACATTATGTAATACCTTGTTACTCAAAGTGCTGCCCATGGCCCACAGAATCAATTTCACTTGTGAGCTTCTTAGAAATGCTCATCTGAAGCCCCCCATCCCACACTGATGCAGAATCTGTATTCTAAAAAAATCCCTGAAAGATCCATATTCACATTTTAAATCTGAGATAAACTATTACAGAGCACAAGGTTTCAGCATGACAAACGTATTTTTTTCTCTCAAATTTAGAAGTTTTCTCCACGTAAAGTTTCACATCATCAATTAATAACCCTCTCAGAAAACAAACACAAAAGATAAAACAAAAACCTGTTTATTCCTGCTTCAATGTTATTTCACACTCTCACTTTCTGTTAACATAATTCAACAATAAAGAAAGCACACAGTGAAATAATACTATGTGCAAAGGCCCACTGTAAGTACTGTCAGGCACACAATGACGATCCAGATAGTCCCGGCTCTCAGAAGCCGACATCTACAAGAGCGTATGGAAATAAAACCACCAGTAAAAATGACAATGATACAAATAAACTGCTTTTAAAAATATAGCAAAAGGAGTGATTACTTTTAAAATCTCTTGGTTTTCTTTTTCCACTGACTGTAAAGTTATTCAAAATCTGACCCTAATTAAACTCCTCCACGACAAAAACCCCATTCTGATCATTTATTTGAAGGAAATCTTCAAAACTCAAAACTCCTGTTTATCATTTGGTACTCATTGGAACACTTCTTTCAAATGTTCTCTTGTCTTTGGCTATGTCCCTTTTGTTTCCATAAAGAGAGATCTTCATCAAGGCAGTAATCTCATCTTTTATTACGTGTAAACCCAGTGGCTACAGAATGCAATAGGCATTTCCTTAGCTAACTTGCGAGGGTGAGACTGGATGTGAGCGTAAATTTATTTAATAATTAGAAAGAAGATTGACATTACACAACACTTTTTTTCTCTAAAGCTATAATCTTCCCTTCCAAATATCTAATACTATAAAATACTCACATACATATAACAGTAACATATAACATAGTTAAACTTGTCACTTGTTTCCTTTAAATATCCTGAATGCAAATGATGTTCACCAAATATTAATAATGACTATTTCTAGGTGGTAGAATTTTCGCATTTTGAATTTCTTCTTTGAATTTTTCCTGTGTTTGAATTTTTATAAAAAACACAAATTATTTATACAAAAACAATGACATCATTATTTTTTAGAAATAAAAACTGCAAGCTGGGTGTGGTGGCACACACCTGCAGTCACAGCCCCTCAAGACTAAAAAAGTGTTTTAAGAAGAAGTTGAGTCAGGACTTACTTCAATGGCATTTTACTGTGAACATGTAAAATAAAAGAATTCACCTTTTTAACTTTGGTCGCTGTGAAGTTGACTGTGATGCAGGATTTGAAAACCCTGTGCTTTTACTCACTGGAATGGTATTTTTTTTGGCATTGACAACCTGAGTACAGTGGGCACTAAAAGACTTAGGACTCCTCCTCTTCACTTTCCGCTCTTCCATTGTTTTAAGTTCCTTATTGCACCACGGCCAGCTTCTTAAGACCTAAATAAGGAAATAATACAATTATATATGTATGCTATAATATGCAAACATGAAAGAAATTCAAAGACCCATTTCACAGGTCAAAAGAGGATCAAGAATTCCAGAGGGCATAAGAGAAAGTTAGAAAATGGGTCTCTTAAGTTTAATCTACTCTACTATGTACCCATAAGCCCCTAGCAAAATTGTCTGGTAGACAGTTTTGTAGTTGTTGTTTTGTTTTTTACCATTTTCTTTATTCCCTCATCCTACAAATATTTACTGATTCTCTTCCACAAGCCAGACACCATTGTGGGCACTGGGGAGATGGCACTGAACAAAACAAGATGCTTGCCCTCAAGAAGCCTACATTTGACAAGGGGAACAATATATAAACAATAAACAAATGATCCACATAATATTCCCGGCCTGATTCAAGCTTCAGGTGGCCTTTAGGTCTCTCTTCCAAAATGTATGCTCAAGAAGAACCCACTAGATTCAAACAGATGTGTAACTGTCAGGGGGATTTTAATCAGCATTTAAAAAATCAAATAGAAGCCTTACTTCAAACTACTAAACGGAAATCAGTTTCTAGCTAGGGCTAATAATGATTCTAGCATGGTGATCAAAGGAAGTTCTAGAAAATCAAACTTGTTTGTTGCCTATTTTGAATATACTTTCTCTAACCATTTCCAAACAAACATGAATTTTATGATATATATTTGGTTTTACCCGTATCAAAAAAAAGTTAACAATGTGAAGTTACAGAGGGCCCTTCCATGGGGAATATGTGTAAGGCCTCCTAGTTACCCCTACACAATCCCCTTACTTTATGTATTAATCCGCTCTATTTTCTAACATCTATCTATTTAAAAATACCCTTCTGGCCGGGCGCAGTGGCTCATGCCTGTAATCCCAACACTTTGGGAGGCCAAGGCGGGCGGATGACAAGGTCAAGAGATCGAGACCATCCTGGCTAACACGGTGAAACCCCGTCTCTACTAAAAACACAAAAAAATTAGCCGGGCGTGGTGGCGGAGTCCTGTGGTCCCAGCCACTCGGGAGGCTGAGGCAGGAGAATGGCGTGAACCCGGCGGGTGGAGCTTGCAGTGAGCGGAGATCGCGCCACTGCGACAGAGCGAGACTCCGTCTCAAAACAAAACAATAAAAACAAGAAAACCTTTCCATATTTTATTTGCGCATAGTGTTAAATTTTTCTTAACTTCATTATTTCATGTAACGTAAGATAATTTATATAGCTATCTACCTCATCAGGTTGTAAATTGCCTTCTGGAAACATCAGGCCGTTTTTTGCATGTTGTGTTTAAGCATGCCATGACCATTCGAAAAGATTCAAACCCATTGCTGTCGCTTAAAATAATTATTTGAGAAATTCAATGAAATTTTTTTTTCTTTTGCCTGGACTTAGTGCCACTGGCACTGGAATTTAAACCACTCAGCTTAAATTGGCTGACGCTAGACAATCACAACTGGAGCTACAATACTTCCAAAGAAGAGGCTTTCTGGGAAAGGCTCCAGTGCCCAGTCTCTAATCCCAGATACCACTGGGTATCAATCCACTTAAACCTTGGCTAACAATTTTTCTTCTAAGAATAATTTTGGTAACAATAGTAATTCTGGTGTTGTTTCAACATGCAACACAAATGAAAGTCTGAAAGATGACTGAATAGAGACGATGGGATATTAGTTCTCTGAAGAGGCAAGAATCTAAAAATTTATGATACGCATAAACACGCTGGCCTGAAATTTCACGATGCTAATACGCATTTGGTGGTACAAGAGAAAAAAAAAAATCTAGGAAGTAAAGCAATGCAAATAAACCAATGGTGGTCTAAGCCACAATATTCTGGGGAGCCAGCACTCGCGATTTCCTCGTTTTTGGAAAGTCACACCTGTCACAAGAGCACTGAAACCCTTGTATATCAAACAGCAACGAATGTTTTAGAGAACGCATACGTAAACTGCTCATAGTTATTCACACAGTGGTTTTAAGTGCCAAGTCTTGCCTCCAAGCAGTACCCCTGGAGGTCCCTCTTGACATCACCTCACTCCCCTTCCCCAATCTGCCGAAGCGATGACCCTTCACCGCCCAGTACCCAGCAGTGACCAGAGTGGTGGGAAAGGCCTAAAGGGGCGGGTTGCGGAGGTTCCTCTGCTTCCACTACATACCTGAAGAAGGGTATTGGGGCCCCCTTCCGCAACCCGCAAAGACCCGACAGCCTCAGAAGCCACCGCCGCAGCCACAAACACAGCCCCGGTCACATCCCGGGACCCGCGCCTCGGCAGCTCCCTTTGTTTACGGAAGTGACGTGAGAGGCACGGCCTCCATGCCCCAAGCGGAAGCCCCGCCTTTTCCTGCTCCCCCAGTGTCACTCTTGTCTCCGCCCCCGGCATTTCATTGTTTCGCGTGTCCTGCCTTCAGCTGTAACTCCGGCGGGCGTGGAAAGGAAGACCCATGATTGGGCGTGTCGTTTTAGGCTCTGTGACCCAGGAGCAAGACGCAATAAGCAGGTGCAGTGGAAGTAGAAACGGGCAATGCAGTACCTTTCCCGGAAGCTACTCAGCCCTTTGGTGAGTGTGAGATCCCTAAGAACTACAATTCCCAGAATGCTGTTCGAGCACGCCCGAAGGCGGAACCAGAGTGTCGCAGTGCAACTGTTCCTTGGTTGTTTCCGATTGGTTGCCCGGACTTCTCGCGGCTAAACTAACTTTGGCTGGAAGGCGGCGTGAAGAGGGTGATTCTGTTCAGCGACCATGATGCTGAGCCCCTAAACGAGAGTCTGTTACCACTATTAATAGCTATTCTGTTCGGGCCCTACACATAACGTTATATCTAAACCTCTCTACAGTTTTATGGGTAGGAGTTATAATCTCCGTTTTACAAATGGGGAATTTGAGGCTCAGAAAGGCTAATTGTTGCAGGTGTCTGTCGCCAAAGACAGTTCTACTTCCACTATACTTAAAGCTTCTGGAGAACGACTTGCAGGCTGAGAGAAAGAGATCTATCTTAAATGAGGGAAGAAATGCACGTTTCATTGCCTGGTCTGGGTAGCCTTTCCGGTGTGGGAGTGGGAGGTGGGAAGGTTTTAGATTCACAGGTCCTTAGATTGAAGGGACTCTGGAGGAACACCACATACCACCCCCGCATTAGCTAATGCGGAAACCATATCTAGAGATTGTATCCATGCCAGAAAAGGCAGAGCAAAGACAACCCCAGTCTCCTGGCTTCTAGGATAGGATGTTCTTCCACCACCCGCCATTTAAAAAAAAAAAAAATTCTGAAATGTTTTTAAAAGAAAAGCACAGAGTAAACACTTAACGCACCCACTATCCAGAACGAACAGATTTATGAATGAAAGAAACAGAGCATTACAGATAAAGCAGATGTCCCCTATTCTCAGTTCCACTCTACTACCACCCTCAGGGAGGCAACCAGGATCATGAATTTGATATGTATCTTGCCAATCTAGGTTTCTATAGTTAAACTATTACTATGTATTATAAACAATATGTAGAATGATTTGGGGTATTTGAAGTTTTATATGAATGCTATTATATTTTGTGTATTGATCTGCAACTTGATTGTTTCACCAAATTCTGTGTTTTTGAGAGCTGTCCACATTGATAAATATAGCTAGACTTTATCAAATAGATTTGCCACAAATTATTTGGGAATTCCAATAGTGATGGATGTTTAGGTTGATTTCCATTTTTCACCGTTACAAACACTACTGTACAGTCTTCTCAATATCTTTTCCCAGTTTCTTCTTTTAATTAATCTCAAATTGTCTTATTTGTATGAACAGAGCTTGCAACTGGTGATTCACATGCTACTTTTTTTTTTTCAAATTGGTTGCTAATGGCTAAAATTGAAAGAATAAAAAAAAAAAAAAAAAGGATCTGTGGCATCCCATGAATTAATGGGAAGATCTGACTACATTAGATCTGTGTTGTAGCCTGGCAACAATGGTTCAAGCTGAAAAGCATCTGCCTCCTTTACATCAGTTCAAGTAATATCTAGTTTTTCTTTATCTTTAGTACCCATCTGAGCCCTGTAGCATTTGTGTTTACAACCTGCAACATGATGTAGGGACACAGGAAAGCACCCTTCTAAATGTACATATTTCATGTATTCAGAAATAGGTATTCAGGTTTTGAATACCTATTTGAAGTCCCTATTTTAGCCACACCCTGTGATAAGAGGTCAGGATGCATCTATCAACAAAAGGTGTAAGAGCTTTATAGTCAGAGATTTTATATTCCTGATATAAGAGACTGACAAATTAGTATGCAAATAAAATAGTTTCATTTAGTCAGATAAGAGTCCAAAATAACAGCTTAAGTTCAAAAGTAGTGTGTACTGAAGGAGAAGTATCAGGGAAGGCCTTCCCAAAAATGCAACTTTGAGGTAGAGATATGAATGAAGTGCATGAGCCAGCCGTGGAGTGATCTGAGGGAAAGGAGTCCTTGAGTGCCAGGCACGGTGGCTTTTGCCTGTAATCCAGCACTTTGGGAGGCTGAGGCAGACAAATAGCTTGAACCCAGGAGTTGGAGACCAGCCTGGGCAACATAGCAAAACCCCATCTTTACAAGAAATGCAAAAATTAGCTGGGCATGGTGATACAGGCCTGTAGTCCCAGTTACTTGGGAGGCTGAGGTGGGAGAATCACCTGAACCCAGGAGGTCAAGGCTGCAGTGAGCTATGATCATGTCACTGTGCTCCAGCCTGGGTTACAAAATGAGACCCTGTCTCAAAAAAAAAAAAAAAAAAAGAAGAAGAAGAAGAAGAGCATCCTTGAATAAAACATATGGCTAAAATGCAGGCCATTAGGCAAAATGAACTTTAACATGTTTGAGGAAGCAGAGGGTTAGTGTGGTGACATGTACTGAGCTAGGGACCGAGTGACGCAAGATAGAGTTGTTGTAGAGGTACAATTTCAAGTGTGATTTCTTTTATCTAAAATCTAGAGTTCCTCCCTGAAAGAAATGATCTTTCAGGTTTTCTATATTTTCCTTTAATTCCATTAAACTGTAAACATCCCTTCTTTGGATTAACTGTTAAATGTATACCTTGAATAAATTACTCCAATCAGATACTTTCTTCCTGAGGATTATGTTTAAAGGATAGGAGCTTTGATTAACAAGACCCTTCCCCTGCCTCCCAGTACTCATACATTGTATAGTATAGGTAGGTAAGGAGGAGTACTGCTGGCGAATTTCCTAGTACTAGCAGTGGAGAGCCATTGAGAGAAAAATCTGCTGGGGCCCCAGAAATCTCTATTTTAAAAAAAATTTGTGTTATGGAAAATTTGAAACATATATACTGAGGAAGACAGAAAAATATAATGAATCCCTCATCCAGCCATTAACCCCTGGTCAGTGATATCAATCATACTTGTTGTCAGTGATGTTGACTCTGACCCTTTGTGGAATGAAATTTTTGTTACTTTTTTTTAGGGTGCTATGAAGATAAGAAAAGAAACAGGGTTTCAAAAGAAAATTGTAACTGAATTTATACTTACTAATTTTTGGTGTCATCTCAGGTGATTCACATGGACACACATAAACACACCCACAAGTGCAGCTAGAAGTAAATCACCCAGAAACTATCATTGTCCTTGTACATTGTATATACAATGCAATCATTTCATACTTTGGCTAGAAAACTGTGATTTCTGTCTTGCAAAGCTGTATGTAGTAGATAATGTGATAACCTGTAATATTGATCTGATAAATATGTATTCAGATGAAACCTGTAAAAAAAAATGCACCTCTTCTGACATTTTTCAGTCTCTAGTATTATGTTGAAGTAAATCTCAGATGTAATTTAATCCCTAATATTTTAATATAGATTGCTAAAAGATTAAAACTTTTAAAGACTTCACCACAATGCCTTTATGATTCCTAAGCAGCAACAAATGATTAATGTGATTAAATATTCAGTAAGTATTCAAATTTCCATTCGAATCAGAAGTGTGATAACTTTTTTCACATTTTACTTGAATCAAGAACCTCTTTTTCTGTAAGGTCCTCAGGTGATGAAAGGGTTTGGAAGCCTCTCTTGTACAGCCTCATTTGTTGAGCTACAAACATGCATTGTCCTTTCCCTTCAGAAAGTTAGGGTGCTGTGAAAGCAGAAGTCCCCAACCTCCAGCTGTAGACTGGGACTAGTCCGTGGCCTGTTAGGAACTGGGCCACACAGCAGGAGGTGAGTGGCCAGTGAGTGAGCATTACCATAACCTGAGCTCCCACCTACTGTCCGATCAGCGGTGGCATGAGATTCTCACAGGAGCCGGAGCCCTAGGGTGAACTGCGCATGTAGGTGGGCGGCGCTCCTTATGAGAATCTAACTAAAGCCTGATGATCTCAGGTGAAACAGTTTCAGTTTCATCCCCAGACCACCCCCACCCAATCCATGAAAAAATTGTCTTCCACAAAGCCCATCCCTGGTGCCAAAATGGTTGGGGACCGCTGCTCTAAAGGGGAAGGCAGGTATCGCAAAGCAAATGGATACTCTACCTCAGTGCCTGAAGCACAATCATTCCTGTGTTGTCCTTTGTGGTTCTTATAGGGAACAGATGTGTTTTTTGTTTGTTTCTTGTTTTTGTTTGTTTTTACCCGGAAGCCATTCCATCATTTTCTAAGTGTGTCTCCACCTCCATTTCCCCTGATGCCAGCATGTCTTGGCCAAGATAGTCACTGCTTAATGCCTCTTTGCATGTCTGGCTCAGGAAACAGCTAAGAAAAAAAAGATAAGAAGTCATAAAGCAGAAACGAGCTTGGCATGTTCACGGAACTGAAAGAATGCCAGCATAGTGTCTGGAGTGCAGGGGGACAAGGAGAGGTAGTATGAAATGAAGTCCCCAAGGTTGCCAGAAGGTCAGGTCAGGAAGGGTTTTTTAAACCAATATAAGAAATCTCTGTTTTTTTCCCTAAGCACAGCAATAGGCATTGGAGAGTTTTAAGGCATGACATGGTCTAAGTTATATTTTTAAAAGATTATTCTATAGAAGAATGGAAACAGGAAGGCCAGTTAAGAGAAATAGCCCACAGTGTGGTGTTATATAGGCTTGCTTTACAACTGAAACCTGAAAAGATAAGTTATTTCAAAAGCCATGCTGTACTATGACTACTATTATAAAACTTGGTAAGATTCCTTCTTTGAGGCACCCTCTAAAAAAAGTGCCAAGAGATTGGATCTGAACTGTCCAGCACTGATGGCCTTCAGAGAGCTATGATATTGTAGATGAGCGAGCCTTTTGGGAACTATTAATGGTGAAAGGAAGAACCACTTGGTGAAGAGCTGTGAGCCACCATTTCTGGAGGAGCGTGGTATGGTGTCATGGAAAGTGCACCAGACCAGGAGTTGTGGGAAACCCAGTTTCTTGTCTACTCTAGGCTGTACACTTTTTTTGTTTTGTTTTGTTTTGAGACAGAGTCTCACCCTGTTGCCAGCCTGGAGTGGAGTGGCAGGATCTTGGCTCACTACAACCTCCACCTCCCAGGTTCAAGTGATTCTTGTGCCTCAGCCTCCTGAGTAGGTGGGATTACAGGCAGGCGCCACCAAACCCAGCTAACTTTTGTATTTTTAGTAGAGATGGGGTTTTACCATGTTGGCCAGGAAGGTCTTGATCTCCTGACCTCGTGATCCACCTGCCTCGGCCTCCCAAAGTGCTGGGATTTCAGGCATGAGCCACCATGCCCAGCCTCTAGGTTGTACATCTTAAGCATTAGTGAGAGGCCCAAAAATGAACACAGAGGCCTTTTTTTTTTTTTTTTTGAGACGGAGTTTCATTCTTGTTGCCCAGGCTGGAGTGCAATGGTTCGATCTCGACTCACTGCAACCTCTGCCTCCTGGGTTCAAGTGATTCTCCTGCCTCAGCCGCCTGAGTAGCTGGGATTATAGGCATGTGCCACCATGCCTGGCTAATTTTGTATTTTTAGTAGAGATGGAGTTTCACCATGTTGGCTAGGCTGGTCTTGAACTCCTGACTTCAGCTGTTCTGCCCACCTTAGTCTCCCAAAGTGTTGGGATTACAGGTGTAAGCCATTGTGCCCGGCCGAGGCTCTTACCATTTTAAGTATTTTGTTGTTGTTATTGTTGTTGTTAATGGCTTTGGAAAAACAAGGGGCAAAAACAGATCTTAAAAATTATATGGGCCAGGTGCAGTGGCTCGTGCCTATAATCGCAGCACTTTGGGAGGCCGAGGCAGGCGGATCACGAGGTCAAGAGATTGAGACCATCCTGGCCAACATGGTGAAACCTTGTCTCTACTAAAAATACAAAAATTAGCTGGGCGTGGTGGCACGTGCCTGTAGTCCTGGCTACTCAGGAGGCTGAGGCAGGAGATCGCTTTGGGAGGCGGAGGTTGCATGAGCCGAGATTGCACCACTGCACTCCAGCCTGGTGACAGAGCGAGACTCCATCTCAAAAAAAAAAAAAAGTTATATGGACAGACATTTACAAGATTCCTACATATATGGTTTTTTTATAAACTTGCTTTCATCATTAGGCTATAACTTCCTTGAGGGCAAATATGTTTTATTTTATTTTTGTATCCTAAGCACATCGCAAAGAACGTGACATAAAGTGGTGCTCAATAAATGAGGTAGGAATGAATGAAACTTCCTGATTTTATTTCTAAAAGTAAAGTGATTCCAGCAAACCCTCTTTAAACCAAAGTAGGCCCAGTCATAATGCTAATCAGATGGCATCACTACTGCCCAGGCAAGTGCTCTTTTTTTCTTAGCAGAGCAGTTCTGGCTATACCAGCCTTTCTGCCAAGTGGTTTGAAGAAGGAACCCATCCTAAAGCTTAGGGGAATCATTGACTGATTGGTTCTTTAAAAAAAAAAAAAACTTAATATTTGGGATGGTTTCAGGTTATGATTCTACAAAATTTACTTTTAATCCAGTTTCAAGTTCAGACTTCCTTTTTAAGGCCAAGAGTAAACAGGATTAGGGGACGGTTATCAGCAAGATAGGTTCTTGGTTCTTGTCATAGGAACACTCCAGCTTTAGAAAGTTTGTGACTTAACCAGAAAGCAAAGGATATGGGTCAGCAAACTGGCTGTAGTGCGTTACAACCCTTCCTTCAGTTTTATATCTTTTTCTTGAATTTTAGTCCAAATTCAGCAATATTATCATGGAGAACCACAAGACTGCTAAGAAATATGTGTAGAGATAGCTTACAATATAGCAGAGGAAGAGGAAGGAAGGAAGGCGAGAAAGAAGAAAGAAGGAGAAGAAAGAGAGGGAAGGAGGAAGGGAAGCAAAGGAAAGGGTTCCATAACACTTTGTTTATATCTCTATTTTAAAGTGTTTATTTAAAACTCAAACTGCTACCACTCTGAATTTTAAGAAATTGGCGTAATTCCTGTCAGTGGGGAAATATTAAGTATGGTGCTAAGAGAAGGGATGAGACTCTAGGTAGAAGACCCATTGTGTTGTCTGATAGTCAGATGTGCATAGGTGGGCAGGAGGCTGAGTTTAAGGATATGAGATTGAGAACGTTGAATTATTCTGTATAATAAAGTTGGAAGAATTGTTCAGTGGGGTGAGTTTGGGGGTTGGGATTATTGCTAAGAGATAGCCAAAAAGAAAGAGGTCGGGGGCAGAGGGAGAAAGGCCTGTCAAAGTGGTAGGAAGGAAGAAGACTTTAAAAAGAGAAAGAAAGTCTATTCAATCTGCAATTGTTAATGTTACTATAAATGGACACGCCAACACACACACATACACACACATGCACACGCATCCCGCATGCTCTCAGACATCGAAATAAATCCTCTATAAGTTCACAGCTTGTCATGAATGAATCATTATGATAATCAAAGAAAAGGGGTTGTGTGCCACATCTTTGGGAGATTTCGTGAAGATTGAAGATGAAATGTGTGTAACAATAAGGAAGTCCAAAAACTGAACTGTGTCAGATGAAGCAGGAGCTTAGACTAAGTCCAAGTTGAATGGGAAAATGACAGATCACTCAAAGGAAGGAAGTAGGTCATATACATCTTTATATTCTCAAAGCTTAGCATAGTGTCTGGCATGTAACAGAAACTTAGCAAATGTTCATTAAATGAATGAATAAATGAGGAAAAAGTAGATTCATATGATAGCAAGTAGCAGAATGGCATTATTAAATCAAGTGTCAACCTAACTCACATTTCTTATTCCAGAATTGGAAATCAGGTTCATCTTAGTCATACCTGCCTCTGATCTCCAGGTGGCAGTATTTTATCATATTAAATTGTTTTGAGACAACAGATTCCGTTTACTTTTTGAGAAAGGAGAACATAACTGTATTTAAAATAAAAATTCAGTTCTGTAGCTCATTTCTATAATTGTACAGAACTAAGTAAGAGATAGAATATGATTACATGAGATTATAGTTTTATCCCATGAGATTATAGATTTATCCCCCAATTTCAATATAAATGAGAATTATTGGTGGTTCCTGAATTCAACCAGTTTCCTAAACCTTGAAGGTAAATACATATTGGTGTGCTTTGTTTACAAAATGTATGTATTTCTTCAAAGTATGAAAAGCTGTGTGTGTGTGAGAGAGAGAGGAGAGAGAGACACACACACAGAGCGACACAGACAGAAAGAGACAGAGAGCAGTAATATGTTTAGAAGTAATTCACTTTCAGGCCAACCATGGTGGCTCATTCCTGTAATCCTAGCATTTTGCGAGGCTGAGATGGAGGGATTGCTTGAGCCCAGGAGTTCAAGACCAACCTGGGCAACACAGTGAGACCCTGACTCTATTTTTTTTTTCTTAAAAAAGTAATTTACTTCTACTAACAGGATAACTAGATTAAGTAGAATGGCCAGTCAAATATAAATTTCAGATAAACAAGGAATACTTTATTCATATAAGTATGTCTCATGCAATATTTAGTGCATACACTAAAAAAGTATTCCTTATTTTTCTGAAATTCAGATTTAACTGGGAGATCTGTAATTTTCTTAGCTAAATCTGGCAACCTTACCAACAAATATTCTTTTGTTACTGCTAATTCCAAAATAACAGAACATCAAGGGAGACCCCACTTCTACCAAAAATAAAAAATTTAGCCCGGCACAGTGGTGTGCACCTGTAGTTACAGCTATTTGGGAGGCTGAAGCAGTAGGATTGCTTGAGCCCAGGGGTTCAAAGTGGTAGTGCATCACGATGGTGCCATCACACTCCAGCCGAAGCTATAGAATGAGACCTATCTATAAATAAATAAATAAATAGATAGATAGATAAATAAATAAATAAAACAAAACAGAACTTCAAGTCTGCAAGGCAAAAAATTGTGTTTCCTTATTTGGAGAGAGAAAAAGGAAGTAACAGGCAGGGATGGCTTTCTTGTGAGTCTAACTTGATTGCTCTTTGTACTCTACCCATTGGGAGTCAAGCCCCTCAGCTGAGTAACTTATCTTTGGGAAACTGAGCTCTCTAGCAAGTGCAGATGGTAAAGCCTAATTATTTTATATAAATGCTGTGTTTTACAGCTCCTGTGAGACTGGTTGCAAAAGCCAGACCCTGTGAACAATCGAAAATATCCCAGGCCCCTTCACCCTCTGATTTATATTTTCCAGGAGTACCTGATCCATAGCAGCTATGAAAACAGAAATAGATGAATTGCTTAGGAAATAAATTCTCTTTCAAAAAAGTAAAGGATTTTCTGGTAAATAAAATGAGATATAGATTTATACACATTTGGATATTTAATATAAACATTCTATCTTCCAGGTAAACTGTGCTTCAAAATTTCATTTGTAAATAAACTCCTGAACTCAAATAAATTTTCCATAGAAACAGTATTATGAGTGGCAGTCAGGTCTTTTGGTTACCCAGTAAAGGTATATAATTAGTTGATTATATGACTGAAACACTGCATTTGCAGTTAAAAATTTGGGGTTTTTTTTTTTTTTTTTTAAAGGTTGTAATAGTATTTTTTAAGAGTAAAAATTTAAAAAGCTTTTTTTTTTTTTTCTTTGAGACAGTCTCATTCTGTCTCCTAGGCTAGAGTACAGTGGTGTCATCTGGGCTCACTGCAACCTCCGCCTCCTGGATTCAAGCAATTCTCACGCCACAACCTCCCAAGTAGCTGGGACTACAGGCACACACCAACATGTCTGGCTAATTTTTGTATTTTTAGTAGAGACAGGGTTTCGCCATGCTGGCCAGGCTGGTCTTGAACTCCTGACCTCAAGTGATCCACTTGCCTCAGCCTCCCAAAGTGCTGGGATTGCAGGTGTGAGCCACCATGTCCATCCATTGAAAAGCTTTTTAAATATTGAATGTTCGTGTTTGCAAAAATATCAATAACCTATGTTTATTTTGCTCTTGCCTTATTCCTGACAATTCTAAGTGATTATATGAATTAACCCTTTTAATTCATATAACCCTGGGAGGCAGATTCCATTATGATCCCTCTTTACAGATAAGGAAATTGGGGCAAAGATTAAATAACTGCTCCAAATTATACAGCTACTGAGTAGCGGAACTGGGATTTGGATCAACCACAGGCACATTAACCACTGTACACCACAGTTTCATTAGCTTAGGATAAAGAAGGACCTGAACCATCTGAGAAGATTGTTAAGGAGACATCTGATCACCATCTGATCACCATGGTACATGATATTGTTCTCTGAGCCTAGAACGGTTCAAGGTAAATGGCTGGTCTTTCCCTTAATTTAGGTATATGATGAATAGTACTTTTGTGCTTGTCAACTGTAATGGAGTTGTTTTGGAGTTTATAAATGGAACAAAGGCTGTCAGAAAAAGAAAGATTTACTTGAGTAACTGGATAATGGTTAATAAAAGGTGGAAGAGGATTAACGAGTACATGCTTGTGGGGTGTGAGAAAGAGATTGCTGGGGTGGAAATAACTGAGCTGAGACCTGAAAAGAAAAAAGAGGGAAGAATTTGACTTTACATAATTATTTACATGAAAAGGGAGGGGAAAATGAGAGGGATATTGCCCTGTATTATGGTTTGTTCTAACTTGTTTAGATGTATGATAACCCACTGTAGTTCATGTACCACAGCCATGGCAATAGTGGATTTACTAGGGGCCCCTACTCCAAATGATAGTCTTATGTCCTTAAGAAAGCGTCCAGTTGTGACCTCAAAGTAGTTGTCTTTGGGCACCCCCTCCACCCTCTTTCCTATCCCAGAGCATTAGATATGAGGTCCTGAGAGTGAAGGGGAAAGAGTCCTGGACTTATTGTTGGGGAAACAGAGTTCCAACCCTGCTACCTAAGTAGTTCTCCTTTTGTGAGTTAAAGTCTTTGAGCCCCTCTTTCCTAAGCTGTGAAATAGGCATGATTTTACCCACTTCATGGTTTTGTTGTAAGCATTAAGGGAGGTGCTGTATGTGAGAGCATTGAATAGAAAGCATGACTGGGGGGTCAGGAGGGGCAAGGGTGACCCTTCCTGTGATCCATACTCATCTGTGGCCATGATAGGGGCCTCTCTCACTTAACCACCAATAACTGTTGACCAAGGGAAGGATCTAGGTGTTTATTTACCATCTACTATGTATGCTGTAGAATGTTAGTGTTAGCCAGGAGCTTGGGTTCAGAGATGGGCTTACTAGGTTCAAATCCTAGTTCTAGCTGTGTAATTTTGGGCACATAATTTGAACTCTCAGAACCCCCTTTCTTTCCTGTGAAGCTGGAGTCCTCATGAGACCTTCCTCAGAGGTTAGCTGTGAGGTAGGAGACAGTCTGTAGGAGTTCACAGTCTATTGGGAGAGACAGGTTTGTAAACAAGCGATCACAATGCACCATGTGGTAAAGTGCAGTCATGGAGATAGGAATAAAATGCTTTGGTAGCATGGGGAGGGGGACGGGTTGAAGGGGAGACTAACCTGGCATAAAGGTTCAGTGAGAGACATGAGACGTGTGTGTGTGTGTTCATATGTATATATAGACACATACACCTGTTTGGCGAAACAAAACCGTTCCTGTCTTCAGGCCTAAGGATGAAGCTAAGCTGGCTGGCCAGGTCCTTTATGCCTGGGCTCTGTGATCTCCACACCCACTTACTCTGCCCCCACTTGCTATTCTCTGTCTTTGGAGGCACTTCCATGACTCTATTTTTGCACATTCTGTTCCCCGGCGTAGAATGCTCTTCCATATCTAAACACCTCCAGAGCTCAACAGAGATAGCAAAAATATCAAGAGTATAAGAATAGCCAAATAAACAATACAAATAATTTCAGCAGTTTAAAGTTAATAAATACCCATGATTTATGTGCACAGTCTCATCTATGCCTTTTTAGTTTTTCTTCTTCTTTTTTTTTTTTTTGAGACAGAGTCTCCCTTTGTTGTCCAGGCTGGAGTGCAGTGGCACGATCTTAGCTCACTGCAACCTCCACATTCCGGGTTCAAGCGATTCTCCTGCCTCAGCCTCCTGAGTAG
The DNA here is from genome assembly GCF_047675955.1 of Chlorocebus sabaeus. NCBI lineage: Eukaryota > Metazoa > Chordata > Mammalia > Primates > Cercopithecidae > Chlorocebus > Chlorocebus sabaeus. The sequence continues at coordinate 63,296,360 of NC_132916.1, read as the reverse complement.
CTGGGATTGCAGGTGCCCGCCACCGTGCCCGGCTACCATCTAAGCCTTTTTAAAACCTTAGAAGACAAGTACTGTATTTAATCCTATTTTAAAGTGAGGATTATTGAAGGTAAAATATACTAACTAGCCTTTTGTAAGTCACACAACTGGCCAGTAGTACAGCTAGGATTTTTGCCTAGCTCTGGCTAATCCTAGAGCTCGCCTCTTAACTTCTGTTGTCTCTCAAAATTAATTCCTTGGGCTGGGCATGGTGGTGCATGCCTGTAATCCCAGCACTTTGGGAGGCCGAGGCTGGGAGAACACATGAGGTCAGGAATTTGAGACCAGCCTGGCCAAAATGGCAAAACCCTGTCTCTACTGAAAATACAAAAATTAGCCAGGCATGGTGGTACATGCCCGTAGTCCCTGCTACTCAGGAGGCTGAGGCAGGAGAATCACTTGAGCCTGGGAGGTGGAGGTTGCAGTGAGCTGGGATCATACCACTGCACTCCAGCCTGGGTGATAGGGCAAGACTCAGTCTCAAAAAAAAAAAGACTGGGCACAGTAACTCACACCTGTAATTCCAGCACTTTGGGAGGCCAAGGTGGGTGCTTCACCTGAGGGCAGGAGTTTGAGACCAGGCTGACCAACATGGAAAAACCCCGTCTCTACTAAAAATACAAAATTAGGCGGGCATGGTGGCGCATGCGTGTAATCCCAGCTACTCAGGACGCTGAGGCAGGAGAATCACTTGAACCAGGGAGGCAGAGGTTACAGTGAGCTGAGATTATGCCATTATACTCCAGCCTGGGCAACAAGAGCAAAATTCCATCTCAAAAAAAAAAAAAAAAAAAAACTCCTTAGTAAAGTAATTCTGCAACTTAAATATCAAAAACAAAAATTGTCCTTATATGTAATCTATTAGTTTTATTGTCTCTCTTATTACAATACCTATCATAATATTTTTACTTTTATTTTTCTAAATTGCAAAAGTAAAGTTTATTATAGAGGGTTAGAAAATATAAATAACCAATATAACAAGAGTAAGGAAATTGTTATCCAAAATTTCACATTTTAAATGGGAAAACCCCAATTTTTTTTTTTTTTTTTTTTTTTTTTTTTTGAGACGGAGTCTCGCTCTGTCGCCCAGGCTGGAGTGCAGTGGCTGGATCTCCACTCACTGCAAGCTCCGCTTCCCAGGTTCACGCCATTCTCTTGCCTCAGCCTCCTGAGTAGCCGGGACTACAGGCGCCCGCCACCGCACCCGGCTGATTTTTGTATTTTTAGTAGAGACGAGGTTTCACCGTGTTAGCCAGGGTGGTCTCAATCTCCCGACCTTGTGATCCACCCATCTCGGCCTCCCAAAGTACTGGGATTACAGGCGTGAGCCACCACGCCCGGTCGAAAACCCCAATTTTAATCAATAGGGTACATACTGTATGATTTCATTTATATGACATCCTAGAAAAGGCCAAAACTGTAGGGGAAGAAACAGTGGTTGCCAGGATCTGGGCTACCAAAAGCATCAGGGCTAATGGGAATATCCTATATGTTGATTGTGGTGGTAGTTACATGAGTGTATATTTTATTAAAATTAATAGAACTGTACACTAAAAATAGTACATTTTATTATATATAAATTATAACTCAATAAACCTGACTGAAAAGCATTAACACCTTGCCATATATCTTTCTACTTCCACACTTTTTCCTATGCATATATAGTACATATATATCCTTTTATTTTTTAGAGATGGAGTCTCACTCTGTCACCCAGACTGGAGTGCAGTGGTGTGATCCTGGCTCACTGCAACCTCCGCCTCCCGGGTTCAAGCAATTGTCACACCTCAGCCTCCCTAGCAGCTGGGATTACAGGCACTCACCACCACGCCTGGCTGATTTTTGTATTTTTAGTAGCGATGGGGTTTCACCATGTTAGCCAGACTGTACTTGAACTCCTGACCTCAGCCCACCTCAGCCTCCCAAAGTGCTGGGGATTACAGGCGTGAGCCACTGCACTCGGCCAGTAAATATGTATCTTCTAAAATTGTTTTTCATTAAATATACTTTAGTTTTTAAAGCATTTCTAGACTTACAGGAAAATTGCAAAGACAGTACAGGGGTCCCATATTCATTCCACCACATTATTAACATGTTACATTAGTATGATACATTTGTTACAATTAATGAACCAATATTGATGCATTGTTAACTGAAATCTGTAAATTATTGTGATTTCCTTAGTGTTTACCTCATGTTATTTTTCTGTTTTAGAATCCCATCCAGGATACCACATTACTTTTTGTTGTCATATCTTCTTAGAGACCTCTTGGTTGTGACAGTTTCTAGACTTTCCTGTGTTGATGACTGATATGATTTGGCTCTGTGTCCCCCTCCCAATCTCATCTCGAATTGAAATCCCCACATGTCAAGGGAGGGAAGTGATTGGATTATGGGGTTGATTTCCCCCATGCTGTTCTCATGATAATGAGTGAATTCTCAGGAGATCTGATGGTTTTATAAATGGTAGTTTTTCTTGGACTGTCACACTCACTCCCTCCTGCCGCCTTGTGAAGAAGGTGCCTGCTTCCACTTCGGCCACAATTGTAAGTTTCCTGAGGCCTCCCTAGCCATGCGGAATTGGGAATCCATTAAACCTCTTTCCTTTATAAAGTACCCAGTCTGAGGTATTTCTTTATAGCAGTGTGAAAACAGACTACAGAGAACTTGGAAACTTTGAAGTGAGCTGGTCAGGGATATTGTAGGATGCCCCTTCACTGGAATTTACTTTTGTGATGTTTTTCCCATAGTTAGACTAGGATGATAGGTTTTAGGGAGGAAGACCACAGAGGTAAAGTACCATTTTCATCACATCTATTGTATGTTTTGTAACCTTTTTTCACTCAAATATTGTGTCAAAAGCATATTTTTTACTTGATACATATAAATCTATAGCCTTCTTGATGGTGATAATTGTATTCTGTTGTATGGATATAGCATATAATCACCTATTACTGGACACTTAGGGATTCACTGTGGCGTTTTCACTATTACAACAAATGCTACAATAGATATATTTGTGCAAACATCTTTGCAAATTTGTCCAATAAGTATTATTATGTTTAGCACAGGTTCTCACTTTATTGCCCTGGCTGGAACGCAGTAGTGTGATCAAAACCCACTGTGGCCTTGAACTGCTGGGCTCAACTAATCCTCCTTTCTCAGTCACCCAGGTAGCTGGGCCTACAGGTGCACTCCACCATGCCTGGCTGCTTTTTAAAATATATTTTGTAGAGATGGGGTCTTGCTGTATTGCCCATGATGGTCACAATTGTCTGATTGTTTTTTTGTTTTGTTTTGTTTTGTTTTGTTTTGTTTTGTGACAGAGTCTCGCTCTAATGCCCAGTGGAGTGCAGTGGCGTGATCTCGGCTCACTGCAAGCTCCGCCTCGCGGGTTCATGCCATTCTCCCATCTCAGCCTCCCGAGTAGCTGGGACTACAGGTGCGCCACCACGCCCGGCTACTTTTTTGTATTTTTTAGTAGAGACGGGGTTTCATGGTGTTAGCCAGGATGGTCTCCATCTCCTGACCTTGTGATCCGCCCGCCTCAGCCTCCCAAAGTTCTGGGATTACAGGCATGAGCCACTGTGCTTGGCCTGATTGTTTTATTAGATAATCCTGAGTGATGTAGAGTGTCTGAAGCAAACTGCATTCACTTTTTTTTTTTTTTTTTTTTTTAAGGGCTATTTGGCACATAGTACTAAATTATCCTCCAGAAAAATTGTTACCTATTCAGTGCTCTGTTTCCTCAAATTCTAGCTAATACTGGATATTGTTTTTCATTTCAACCTTTGCCAATTTTAATAGAAAAATGTATTGTGTTGTATTGTATTTAATTGTTTCCCTATTGGTATCTTCTTCCAGATAGTGAGCTCCTAAAGGAAAAAGACTATATTCTATTCATTTTCAGATACCCAGAATCGAAGTTACTGTCTGAAAGAAATAGGCACTCAGCAGAAGGAAGAGAGAGAGCAAGGGAGAGAGGGAAGGCCTGAATCCAAGAGCAATTGTGTGATCTGACAAGATAATTCATGCTAAGGAGAGGAAGGGTTTTCACCATTACTGGGTGCTATTGTATCCTTCTGGGCCAATGCGCCATATGTATTATGCAATCTGAAGGGGTGGCACTACTAGTGTGAGCTTCAGACCAGGTAGGAGAGAAATCTACACTAGACCAAAAGAAGGTAAACAGGATCCTAGCGTTTTCCTCAAATAACAAGAACAATTACTACAGATTTGTTTGACCAATTCTGAAAGGGAGGACCTTACAGTCCCTTTAAGCTGTAATGCCATTCATATATTCTCTATTACAGCTTTTTGGAATAATTAGGTACATTTGTGATTTTCAGATCTTTTCCTGTTTTCCTTATTTCTGTCAGTACCATCTTATATATGTCACCTTGCTTATTTTTAGTCATGGCTGCCAAAAATTTTATTTTTTTCTCCCTGCACACTTCCCCAATATTTTATTTGTATATTTTCTTATAAAACCTCGACTTTCTCTTCTTCTACATGCTTTGAAGCTCTTCCTAAATCTTGATGTCAGTTATAAATTTAGTATACCAATGAAGTGGTAAATGTTACTTTTTCAATTTATCACTGAAAGTATGATAAATCAAAACAGTATAGAAAAGGAAGATGTGTTTTTGGCCAGGCCCAGTGGCTCACACTTGTAATCCCAGCACTTTGGGAGGCTGAGGCAGGCAGATCATCTGAGGTCAGGAGTTTGAGACCAGCCTGGCCAACATGGTGAAACTCCATCTCTACTAAAAAATACAAAAAATTAACCAGGTATGGTGGTGGGTGCCTGTATTTCCGGCTACTTGGGAGGCCGAGGCAGGAGAATCGCATGAACCCAGGGAGCAGAGGTTGCAGTGGGCCAAGATCACGCCATTGTACTCCAGCCTAGGCAACAAGAGTGCAACTCCGTCTCAAAAAGAAAAAGAAAGAAAGAAAAGAAAAAAGAAAAGGAATATGTGTTTTTATATTAAATATTTTAGTTTTATTTTCCAGTTTTGCAAGGTTGATTCATTTAGTAGGGTCTGAAAAAAGAAAAATGTTCTTGGAATGCTGATGGTAATTCAGTAATTGTTAAATTTTTCAATTTTCAATTGGAGATTTTCTCAAGAGGACTCTGTTTAGAGTACACTTCTTATCTAAGAATTCCCATATGTGCTTTACAAAGATTCCATGTCCCTGCCAGTTATCATTTACTCTCTCCCTGGAATGTGGGAGTGCCCTTACTGTTCTTCCAGTCTGACCTAACAGAGACTAGGCCCCAACTTGTAAGACAGAATTTGTTTCCTGCAAAATAAAACAACATTTTATCATAAATTAGCAAAATGATTTAAAAAAAAAGAGAGAGAGCGAGCGTATCATACACTAGCACATGATAAAGGGAAATTAGAAGAACCAGACATGTTTTTGGAGTAAGAAGTTCTGCAGTGTTAAAATTAATTTATGATCTTTTTATGGTCTATATGGAATCTCTCTATTTATTTATTTATTTATTTATTTATTATTTTTTATTTTTGAGACAGAGTCTTGCTCTGTCGCCCAGGCTAGAGTGCAGTGGTGCGATCTCAGCTCACTGCGACCTCCGCCTCCCGCGTTCAAGCAATTCTCCTGCCTCAGCCTCCCGAGTAGCTGGGATTACAGGTGCCCCGCCACTGCGCCCAGCTAATTTTTGTATTTTTTAGTAGAGATGGGTTTCACCATCTTAGCCAGGCTGGTCTCCAACTCCTGACCTCATGATCCACCTGCCTTGGCCTCCCAAAGTGCTGGGATTATAGGCATGAGCCACCGTGCCTGGCTTATTTATTTATTTTTTGAGATGGGATCACACTCTGTCTCTCAGGCTGTAGTGCAATTGTGAGATCACCGTCGACTTGTATTTATCTTATAGAAATTAAAAATAAATTTGTTTCTTTGTTTTGCAGCTAGAAGAATTGAATTCTTCCATGTATCCTTTGCCAATTGGCAGTAGTGAAAAGTTTACAATTTATAATTTCTGGTGAATAGTCTCAACCAAGTTTTAGAAAGATGTTTTATTAGATATGGTGAAAAAAGACACGTAATATTATTCACTAGGGCCATCACTCTTACTCTTTGGTTTTTTTTTTTTTTTATTTTAAGAGACAGGTCTCGCTCAGTGGTCCAGGCTGGAGTGCAGTGGCATGATCATGGCTCAGTGCAGCTGCAACCTCCTAGGCTCAAGTGATCCTGTCACTTTAGCCTCCTGAGTAGCTGGGACCATAGGTGCTGCCACCACGCCAGGCTAATTTTTTAATTCTTTGTAGAGACAGGGTCTCGCTATGTTGCCCAGGCTGGTCTCGAACTCCTGGCCTCAAGCAGTGCTCCTGCTTTGGCCTCCCAAAGTGCTGGAATTACTGCGTCCACGCTATAATGAATCTCTTAATAGCTAAATCTATTAGCAGAGGGAAGTAACTGATGCTACGTTATTACATAAAAGAGAGCATTTATAGGATGGTGATAAAATTAAAACGAGCATTTCTTAGTGAAACAAACCATTGTTCCTGGTTGTTCATCAGGTAATTTATCATAAAATTATTTTTTCTTTATACACATGTGGAGTTATAGACATTTATGTTGAATGCTTAAAAATTGTCTTTAGTTTTTTCTCATATTGCCTTAGTTTGTAGTAATTTAGAGTAATTAGAGTAATATGAGTAATTAGAGTAATTTCTCATATTGTCTTAATTTGATTACTTAGAAATTATTCAGTACTTTCATTAAAACATTATTAATAGTATGATATTTGAAAAGGTAATATTCTCTATTGAAGTTAAATTAGTTTATGGTCTCATAGCACATATTTTGTTGATCTGAATAGGTATGTTACTTGGCTAACAATGCCTAGACAACCTTACTATTAGCTCTGGCAATCTAGGATGTAGAATTGTGTTGAGATAAGTAGAAGTCAAAAGAAATAAAAGGTGGGAATCAATGAAGAAATTAAACATCATTTAAATTATCAACGTGTCCACCTGAGACTGTAATTGAGAAGGAAAAAAGAGGATCAGAATTGAGTTTCAAGAAGCAGCCTCTTGCTTTTCCTATCTTTAAAGGATCAAACTTGATAAGGAATCTAGAGTGTTTCCTTGACAATCTGAGGGAAGGAACTGTGAGCTCATGGCCTACTCTGTCATGCTAGAGTTTAGGCATTTAATAATCCATTGATAATCATCAGGCATTTAGGTAAACGAAAATGAACGTATCTGCCTGGATCCCATTACTTCATTTCAGATCTTAAATCTTTTGTAATAACCAGAACATTACAACAACATTATAAGCCTTTCATATATGAAGTAATGTATTTCAGTAAAGGGATTTCCCAGGCTCTTGGTAGAGTAGTATGCAGAATGACTTCAGCCTCCTTTAATGTTTGGATAAAATAAAACCTTCAAATGGAATAAGTTCCGCTGTTGTATAAATCAGTCAAGATTTTTTAAACAACTATATAAGCTCAAGATGGTGGAGGCAAAATCCCCCACATACAACATTAAGAGAACAAGAAGTATTCTCTGCTCCTATAATCTGCTTCCATCATGTCTGTGCTCTGCTCAAAAACCTCCTGTCCTGAGCCAGAGTGTGGTGCCATATGCCTGGACTCCCACCTACCTGGGAGGATGAGGTGGGAGAATTGCCTGAGCCAGGAGTTCGAGGCCAGTCTGGGTAATATAGTGAGACCTTGTCTCTAAAAACAGACTTTAAGCAAACAGAAAACACCCTAAAAACTGTCCTGTCTATCCCTCTTTTTTAGAGAAGCATGTCCCCAAATCTGTGCTTGGAAGACATGTATTCTATAAGATAGTAACAGATCTTGCTGAAAAATATGTAGTTTTTCCAAAATATGTTTTTAAATCTACATACGTAAGAAAAATTCTAAGCGCCTTTAAGAAACAATTAACATGGGATAATTTGTCTTTAAGAAATGGAACTAACTTCTGTGCATCAAAAAACCACTTTTAAAAAGTTATAAGAGACAATTGGCTGGGCGCGGTGGCTCATGCCTGTAATCCCAGCACTTTGGGAGGCCGAGCCAGGTGATCCACCACTTTGGGAGGCCTGGCTCGGCCAGGTGGATCACCTGAGGTCAGGAGTTTGAGACCAGCCTGGCCAACATGGTGAAACCCCGTCTCTACTAAAAATACAGAAATTAGCTGAGTGTAGTGGCACGCGCCTATAATCATAGCTACTTGGGAGGCTGAGGCAGGAGAATCGCTTGAGCCCGGGAGGCGGAGGTTGCAGTGAGCCAAGATCAGATGTCGCTGCACTCCAGCCTGGGCGACAGAGTGAGACTCCATCTCAAAAAAAAAAAAAAAAAAAAAAAAAAGAGACAGTAATAAACACTGTAGAAGATACGTGCTGCACATAAAACTGATAAAATATTGATATCCAGAGTATATTAAAAATAATGGCAAAAAAATATGAGCAGGCAATTCACAGGGAAGAAAGTCAAAATGACCAATAAATACACAAAAGATGTTCAAACTCACTAGTAACTAGGTCAATGCAAATTAAAACTAAAATAAAATGCCATGTCTTATATTGGCAAAAAATTAAGTCTGATACTGTTAAGTAATGTCAAGGTGAAACAGGAGTCACATACCTTGCAGGTGGGAATACAAATAAGTACCACTTTGGAGAGTGGGTTGGTGATAACTAGTAAATTAAAGATGTGCCTAATCTATGATACGATAGTTCCGCTTCTAGATAAACTCACGTGCACAAGGAAATATATACAAAAATGTCCATCATGTCATTGTTTGTTAACAGCCAAAATGGAAAGCAATATACATGTCTAAATGTACCTAAACAGGAGAATGGGTATACTGTGAAATAGTCATTTGTTGATTCAATGAATATTTATTGAGCACCTGCAGTATGCTAGTGCTCTCTGAGTATTAGAAATATATCAGTAAACAAAATATCTGCCCTCGCAGAGTTTATGTGTTATTGATAGGGAAGAGGGAGTGACGGGTGGGTAGACAATTTAAGGCCAGCCGCAGTGGCTCACGCCTGTAATCCTAGCACTTTGGGAGGCCAAGGCAGGTAGATTGCTTGAGCTCGGGAGTTGGAGACCAGCCTGGGCAATATGGCAAGAGCCCATCTCTACCAAAAACATGCAAAAATTTACCAGGTGTGGTGGTATTCAGCTGTAATTCCAGCTATCTGGGAGGCTGAAGTGGGAGAATCATTGGAACCTGGGAGGTTAAGGCCTCAGTGAGTTAAGATCATGCCACTGCACTCCAGCCTGAGTGACAGAGCCAGACCCTGTCTCAAAAAAAGAAAAATATGACTTATAAGATGGTGACGTGGTATGGAGAAAGAAAAAACAGAGAAGGAGGAAGAGAGAGCAGTTCTCGGTGGTAATGGAAGATCCCACTATGAAGGTGACATCTGAGCAGGACCTGGAGTGGTGAGGGATCAGCCATGCAGATAACAGGAAGAGCATTGGGGACCTAGGAAGCTGCACATATGAAGACTTTGAGACAGCAGGATTCCTGGCATGGTTGAGAAAAAGCAAGGGGGCAGGTGCCTAGAGTCAGGTAGGCCTTAGCCCATTTTGAAGACCGCTGCTGTAATCCATGGGGCAAACATTCATTGAGTGCTCACAATATGCCAGGCATCATTCTAAGCTTTTTTTTAATACATATTTTTTCTTTTCTTTTATTTACTTTTTTTCACTGCAGCCTTTGCCTCCCGGATTCAAGCAGTTCTCCTGCTTCAGCCTCCCGAGTAGCTGGGACTACAGGCATACGCCACCATGCCCAGCCAATTTTTTTCTTAGTAGAGATGGGGTTTCACCAGGTTGGCCAGGCTGGTCTTGAACTCGTGACCTCAGGTGATCTGCTTACCTCAGCCTCCCAAAGTGCTGGGATTACAGCCATGAGCCACTGCACCTGGCCCATATTTTTTCATTTGATGCTTATAGTCTTCTTAGGGAGGCACTAGTATTTAGCCTTATATCATAGATGAGGAAACTGAGTCACAGAGAGAGTAACTCCTTCTAGATCAGTATACTGTGGTGTGCTGATTCAAATGCAACTGACTCCATAGGCAAATCTGTTAGTTACTGGTGAGCTGCCTCTTGCATTTGTTCTCTCTGGAGTGTTCCCCCTATGCCATTTGTCTTTCCTATCACTCCAGGCTATGCCTGGGGTCACCTACTGGCCCTGTCCACTGTTGTCACCTAGAGTCTGGGTACCCTTCAGTCTTAGTCTGTCTTATGTTGCTACCACACATTACCACAGTCTTGGTAATTTATGATGAACAGAAATGTATTTGGCTCATAGTTCTGGAGGTTGGGAAGTCTGACAGCCTCGTGTCAGCACCTGGTGAAGGCTTTTGTGCTGTCTCCCCCTGCGGTGGGACAACAGAGCAAGAGCAGAGGGGGCTGAACTAGCTTTTTATTAGGACCCCGCTCTGGTGATAACAGCACGAATCCATTCATCCCCTAATCACTTAACACATGACAATGGCGATGAAATGTCAACATGAGTTTTGCAGGAGACATTCAAACCATAGCACCTTCTTGGAATCTTGGAATAGATGAGGTGGGACAGTCCTTCTTTCCCCTGGCCTCCTTATTATCTTTTCCATCTCTCCAACACTAGCCCAGCAGGCTGTACAGCCTATGCAGATTTCCTTGATGAAGAGCTGGAGCAGTTTCACAAAGGAATTTCACCAAGTCAGACTTTCTCTTGAGTGTCAAAAGAGAAGGCCAATTAACTTGGGCTGTTGGCCGGGCACAGTGGCTCACGCCTGTAATCCCAGCACTTTGGGAGGCTGAAGTGTGCGGATCATGAGGTCAGGAAATCAAGCATCCTGGCCAACATGGTGAAACTCCATCACTACTAAAAATACAAAAATTAGCCAGGTGTGATGGCAGGCACCAGTAATCCCAGCTACTCGGGAGGCTGAGGCAGGAGAATTGCTTGAATTCCTCTGGGAGGTGGAGGCTGCAGTGAGCCGAGATCATGCCACTGCACTCCAGCCTGGGTGACAGAGCAAGACACCGTCTCAAAAAAAAAAAAAGACTTAGGCCATTACAGAAAGAGGGTCCCTACTGAATACTTTCACTGTTCTTAATAGGAGAATGTTAAGATGGCTTAAACACCTCCTTCTGTGGAATCTATTATCTGCTCATGAGCTTCAAATTTGATTAGACTATTTTAACTCACTAGTTCTTTTTTCCTAATTTGGTGGCAGTAGTAGTGTGTTCCTCTTCCTTCTGCCACACGTTTATGATGTTATTCTATTTCTATTAGAAATTAAACTTCTGTAGCCACACTCATTCCCCATGAATTTGTGGCTGAAAGAAGCCAATTTTCAAAGAAAATCCTTCTTGGGTTTCTTACATTGTGCCTGAATCCAAATGCAGAGCTCTGAACACTTTAAAGTGAAGCTGAACAATGGCACCAGTACTTTATAAAGAGCTGGGAAGAAGGTGACAAAAACAAGGCCCAGAGTGGTGTTTATGGTGTGTGCTCCCATTTGGGTATAAAGATACTCTCTGCAAGGACACCTGAGACACAGAGAGCAGCGATGTCTCAGGGGAGGTGAACTAAGATATTATAGCTCAAGGGTAGGCGGAAGGGAAACTTGCTGTTTACTCTTTCCTTTTTGTATAATTAGACATTTAGGGTTTTTTGTTTGTTTGATTGATTTACCATTATACACAATACATTTTTCAAAAAAAAAGTAATACAAAAATTAACATTCTGGAGGTGAGCTATTGAAAATATTACAGTCATTTTTGGAACAGCCTATTTCAAAAGTACTTAAATATTGCAAAATATGCTTTTTGCTTTTTCCCTTTGCTACAATGAACCTTGTGAAATGCAATTTTTTTTTTTTTTTTTTTTTTTGAGGCAGAGTCTCGCTCTGTGGCCCAGGCTGGAGTGCAGTGGCCAGATCTCAACTCACTGCAAGCTCCGCCTCCCGGATTTTACGCCATTCTCCTGCCTCAGCCTCCCGAGTAGCTGGGACTACAGGCGCCCGCCACCTCGCCCGGCTAGTTTTTTGTATTTTTTAGTAGAGACAGGGTTTCACTGTGTTAGCCAGGATGGTCTCGATCTCCTGACCTCGTGATCTGCCCGTCTCGGCCTCCCAAAGTGCTGGGATTACAGGCTTGAGCCACCGCGCCCGGCCGCAATTTTTATACTATACAGCAGTGACAGTGAAATGAAGGAGTAGACCTAAGGCAGTGCCTGGTACAAGAACCTGACTTGCAGCATTACTCTGAACATCAAATAGTCACATTATGGGGAAAGAGATCCCCTTCTCATGTAAAAATATTTTTGCATATTGTTTTGTATAATAAAAGTGTGAAATGGGTGAGATTTAGCATTATATTTAATTTGTTCTTACTAAAGTAAGTGTTTTGATTTTTCTGTGGGTTAGCTGTGTTAAAATTGGGTAAAAAACAATTTATCTGAGGGGACATTTTTGGCTGCTTGCGTTAATCCAGGCAGGCACCGTATCTACTGATCTTCTGATGGTGTTTCACCTAGATGTTATATTCAAAAGCTTTTAATTTCATTTTTCTTGTCTTGTCTTTTTTTTTTTTTTTTTTTTTTTTTTGAGATGGAATTTTACTCTGTTACCCAGGCTGGAGTGCAGTGGCGCAGTCTTCAACCTCTGCCTCCCAGATTCAAGCGATTCTCCTGCTTCAACCTCCTGAATAGCTGGGACTACAAGCACGCATCATCACGCACAGCTAATTTTTGTATTTTTAATAGAGACGGGGTTTCACTGTGTTAGCCAGGATGATCTCGATCTCCTGACCTCGTGATCTGCCCGCCTCAGCCTCTCTAAGTGTTGGGATTACAGGCGTGAGCCACCACTGCTGGCCAAAGCTTTTAATTTCTAATGGTCCTCCAATCAATACATTATAAAGTTTCAAACCATTCTGGGGTCAGTTAGTTTTGAAAAAGGATAGGGATCAAACTCCCCAGCGCTTCTTATTCTGGCTCCCATTCACACTTCTTCCTTCTTTTGTGAACCTATTCTTCAACCAAAATATTCTCTTTGTCCCCGGTCCCACTTCACACCTTACATTTGCCAGGCCTTGTTCTTACACCTTCTCTCACCCAAATACCCTCTCTCCTCCTGTATTCAAAATTTAAAACTGAATCTATCCTTTAAGGGCCAGAGTGAATCTGCCTTTTTCTTTCACCCTTCCCTGACCATCCTCAGCTATAGTGACATTAAATTCCACGGAACCTCCATGTACTGTTTCTTTATCTTACTTTATCTTTATAATTTACTAGGTGAAGTATGCAGAGTAATGGCTGATTTATAGTTTATTTGGGCTGTCATACAAAAATAATATAGACTGAGTGGATCGTAAACAACAGAAATTTCTTTCTTGTGGTTCTGGAAGCTGGGAAGTCCAAAATCAAGGCACTGGCAGATTCAGCCAGTGTTGAGTGTGCACCTTTTGTTTCATAGGCATCTTCTTGCTGTGTCCTCATATGGCAGAAGGGACAAAGGAGCTCTCTGGCTCCCTTTTTATCCCATTCATGAGAACTTTGCCCTCATGACCTAATCACCTCCCAAAGGCCCTGCCTCCTAATACCATCATATTGGGGGATTAGGTTTTGATAAATATATGGATTTTGGGAGACAAGAACATTCAATCTATAGCAGTCCCCAAAGATGTCCACATCGTGTTTCCCAGAACCTGTGCATATGTTAGCTTACATGATAAAGAGAAATTAAGGTTGCAGATCAAGCCAGAGTCGCTAATCAGCTGATCTTAAGGTAGGGAGATTATCCTGAATTATCCAGGCTCCCTAATGTAGTCACAAGAGTTCTTAAAACTGGAAGAGGGGCCGGGCGCGGTGGCTCAAGCCTGTAATCCCAGCACTTTGGGAGGCCGAGTCGGGCGGATCACGAGGTCAGGAGATCGAGACCATCCTGGCCAACCCGGTGAAACCCCGTCTCTACTAAAAAATACAAAAAACTAGCTGGGCGAGGTGGCAGGTGCCTGTAGTCCCAGCTACACGGGAGGCTGAGGCAGGAGAATGGCGTAAACCCGGGAGGCGGAGCTTGCAGTGAGCTGAGATCCGGCCACTGCACTCCAGCCTGGGCGACAGAGCGAGACTCCATCTCAAAAAAAAAAAAAAAAAACAAAAAAAAAACTGGAAGAGGGAGGCAGAAGACAGAATCAGAAAGATGCAGCATGGGGAGGACTCAGCACAACATTGCTGGCTTTGAAGGGGGCCACAAGCCAAGGAATGTGGGTGGCCTGTAGAAGCTGCAAAAGGCAAGGAAAGGCACGCCTGTAATCCCAGCACTGTGGGAGGCTGAGGTGGGCAGGATCTCCTGAGGTCAGGAGTTCAAGACCAGTCTGGCCAACGTGGTGAAACCCCATCTCTACTAAAAATACAAAAATTCACTGGGCATGGTGGCATGTGCCTGTAATCTCAGCTACTTGGGAGGCTGAGGCAGGAGGATCGCTTGAACCTGGGAGGCAAGGGTTGCAGTGAGCCAAGATCGTGCCATTGCACTCCAGCCTGGGTGCCAAAAGTGAAACTCCGTCTCAAAAAAAAAAAAAAAAAAAAAGGCAAGGAAACAGATACCTTCCAAGCCTCCAGAACATATGCAGCCCTGCTGCTTCCTTGATTTTAACCCAATGAGTTTCACTTCAGACTTCTAACCTCCCAAACTGTAAGATAATAACCACTAAATTTGTGGTTATTTGTTAGCAGCAATGGAAAACTAATATACAAGAATCACCTAGTTATTGTAGGTATTTTGACATCATCCTCTTAAGTGATTTTAAATTCTGAGAAGATAAATACCAAGCCTTACATATCTTTATAGGCCAATATTATAACAGTGTACTGAGCATAACAAATGTTGCAATCTGATTCTAAGAAGCAGAAAGGAGAGGTGAGAGTTAACCCCCTAAGAGATTGCATACTGATTTTTAAATGTTATATCTGCACACACAAGCTACCCAGGAGGGCAGTCATTCTCAGCTTTAATGGTTCTAATAGTAGCCATAGGTGTTTGTACTTGTGTTACACAAGACTACTGAACCAAAGCTGAAGGAGAAGGAATGTGGCACGTGTGCAGCTTCGTTCTGTCATTTATTCAATCCACATTGATGTGCAGGGCTTCAGATTTCTCTTTAAGGATGTGGTTCCATTGCTGCACTGATGTTTGCAAGGCCCATATCTAATATTTACTGCATGCTTGTTAAGAACCAAGTATTGTTCAGAGTGCTTGACATATATTACATCCCAAAAGGTAGGGTTCTATCATCCCCATTCTGAGGAACCTGAGGGACAGAGAGACTAAATTGCCCAGTGACATTGAGCTTGTGAGTAGTGGAGCAGTGATTCAACCCCAGGCAGCCTGTCTTCAGAATCCCAGCTTTGAATTTTAACTTGTGCTCTCCTAGCAGTTTATCATAAATTCTTTTATGCCTCAGGCCTGGTAGTGTTTAGTAAAAGGTCAACAAATGTTCAGTATAGGCAACTCTTCTTCCCACCTCTTTCTAGTCAGATTTGTTTCCTGATCAGAATTTAGAAAATTTACCCAACTTACATCTCTATGCTTTGCTGCATAATTTGCTCTTTTCAAAAACTACTCCTTTGTGAACATTTGGATTAGAAATTAAATTTGTCATTTGGGTTCCCAAAGACTATGTTTTATTCTATTTGTTAACATTAGATTCTCATTTATATAAAATACATTATATATCTGGTTTGTGAAATTGTGGGTGACTTTTGTGTGCTTTGACCTTTATTATCCAGATTTTTTAAATGAATGTCAAACTTTTATGATTAAAAATGCTAGGAAAGGGCTGGAAACCGTGGCTCACTGGCTCACACCTGTAATCCCAGTACTTTGGGAGGCCAAGGTGGGTGGATCACTTGAGCCCAGGAATTTGAGACCAGCCTGGGCAACATAAGGAAACCCTTTCTCTACAAAAAATACAAACATTATCTGGGTGTGGTGGTACGCACCTGTAGTCCCAGCTACTCAGGAAGCTGAAGTGGTAGGATTGCTTGAGCTCGGGAGGTGGAGGCTGCAGTTAGCTGTGATCGCATCACTGGACTCCAGCCTCGGCAACAAAGTGAGACCCTGTCTCAAAAAAAAAGAAAAGAAAAGAAAAGAAAAGAAAAATGCTATTAAAGTGTTAAATCACAAAATGAGTCACACTTTGTAAATTTTGTTTTCTACTTTGCTATATTTTAAACACATTCCCATCTTATTAATACTTCAGTGACACTATCCTGTTTTATATGAATATGTCACAATTTCCTTTGCCAATGTCTAATCACTTTTGACCCCACATTTAAATTGTGAGAAACAACTTCACCATAACATCCTTGTAACTAAGTATCTATGTACTTTTAAAATTTCCTTAAGATCTATTTCTAGACCTGAAAATGCTGTGCCAAAGATATGTAGGTTTTTAGAGCAGATTTTTATGGCATTTTTAATATATGCTAAATTCTCCTCCAGAAAGTTTGTACCACATTTTTTCCCCGCTAGCAGTGTTTGAGAGGTTAGATTTTCCTCTCCCTTGATAATACCTGATATTTTATTTTTACTTGTGCATCTAAACATTATCTTGTCATGTATTCATGTCTTATTAATTACCTGCTTTGAGTTTTTTACTTTAAAATATTTATTTTTCTTATTAATTGATAAAATCTTATATATTAAAGATATTAGTTCCCACCCCCCACTCTCCCCCCGCCCCGCTTTTTTTTTTTGAGGCAGGTTTCTCTCTGTCACCCAGGCTGGAGTGCAGTGGTGTGATCTTGGCTTGCTGCAACCTCCATCTCCTGGGCCTCCATCTCCGTTTCAGCCTCCCAAGTGGCCGGGACTAAAGGTGGGTGCCACCACACCTGGCTAATTTTTGTATTTTAGTAGAGACAAGGTTTCACTGTGTCACCCAGGCTTGTCTCAAACTTGTGAACTCAAGCCATCCGCCTGCCTTGACTTCCCAAAGTGCTGAGATTATAGGTCTGAGCCACTGTGCCTGGCCTGTTTGTTTTGTTTTTGTTTTTTCAGTATTTTCCATAGTTTTAAATTTGCCTTTGTGGTCAGGTGTGGTGGCTCATGCCTGTAATCCAAGCAGTTTGGGAGGCTGAGGCAGGAGGATTACTTGAGCCCAGGAGTTTGAGATCAGTCTGGGTAACATAGTGCATCCTCATTTCTGCTAAAAATGAAAAAAAAAAAATAGCTGGATGTGGTGATGTGCACCTGTGATCCCAGCTACTTGGGAGGGAGGCTGAGGCAGGAGGATTGCTTAACCCCTGGAAGGTTGAGGCTACAGTGAGCTGTGATCTCACCACTGCACTCTAGCCTGGGCAATGGAGTGAGACCCTGTCTCAAAAAAAAAAATGTCTTTGCATTCTGGTCATGGTACAGTTTTTTGGTTTATTTGTTTGGTCTTGGATCAGAGAGAGAGACTACACATACTTCTTGGTTTATGACACACTATTATCACTGTTTCATTTAAGGCACCACTGATTTGTTATAATTTTTTTTTTTTTTGTATTTTCCAATATCCTCTTCCAGTTCTATTGTCCTACACCTACTCCCAGTCTTGGGCTCCTGCTCTAGAATGTGATACCACTAATAACATATCCTTGAATATGTATATATTTTTTAAATATATACATATAAAATATATGTTGATAGTGTTTTATATGTGCAACATTTACATACTCATGAATTACACTGTGCTATAGATCTTGCTGTATTCTTTTTGTCTTTACTCGATGGTATCATTTTAAGATGAATTCATGTTTTAGATGTACATGTATAGTATTTCATAATGTGGAATAAACTTCAGCATTTAACTTATTCATTCTAATGATGAACACATAGTTTACCACCAACTCCCATCAGTGATAGACAACATTGGCCTAAACATCCCTGCATATGCCTAGGCACCTCTGTGTGAGTTTCTTTGGGACAGGGTCCTCAACCATGTTTGTGCTATGACTCCTTTAGCAGTCTGCAATAACCAGATGGATCTTGATGGCTAATAGTGATATATTAAACTTAACCACTTAGTGAACATTCTTTATAACTGATATCAAAAAGAACATGGTTTTTATTTTTGTTTTTTATTTTCTTGAAATGCAGTTTCACTCTTGTTGCCCAGGCTGGAGTGCAGTGGTGTGATCTTGGCTCACTGCAACCTCTGCCTCCCGAGTTCAAGTGATTCTCCTGCGTCAGCCTCCTGAGTAGCTGGTGGGCGGGGGGCCACCACGCCTGGCTAATTTTGAATTTTCTTTTTAGTAGAGACAGGGTTTCACCATGTTGGTCAGGCTGGTCTTGAACTCCTGACCTCAGGTGATCCACCTGTCTTGGCCTCCTGAAGTGCTGGGATTACAGGCATGAGCCACTGTGCCCGGCCTGAAAAGAACGTGTTTCGAAGATCAAGTTATACATTGTGTGCCAGAGCTTGTACTGATCTTTTCTGTTAAATTTCACCATTTAGTAAAACTCTTTCTCAAAATAACATTCTTAAAGGCATAAGATAAAATATATAGAATTACAAAAGAAACAACATATTAATATACGGTAAATGTTTATTAATGAATTAAATAACAAGATATCACTATGACAATGTCAAAGTAGTGATAGCCATAAGTAATAATGTAAAGTGAAAATATTTATGATTTCTATTCATCACAATGTCAGTATTACTGTAGTTTATTGTCTACCTATATAATTAAAGAAAATGCTAAATTTCATTAGCACACATAGCTCTGCCTCTGGAAGGATTTTTTCCTTACTGCTCTCCTTTTGCACTATTCTTGAGTAGAATTGTGTGTTCCAGCAGTCCATTTGTGGGTCACAACAACATCTTGACTGAACCCATCTGATAACCAAGCCTAGGTCATATCTTCCCCCATCAGTTGGTCATAGGTGAGACATTGTTGCAATAGAAATAGGAGACATGGGCCTGGGCGCGGTGGCTTACGCCTGTAATCCCAGCACTTTGAGAGGGTGGGACAGGTTGATCACCTGAGGTCAGAAGTTCGAGACCAGCCTGGCCAACATGGTGAAACCCCATCTCTACTAAAAATACAAAAATTAGCTGGGTGTGGTGGTGGGCTTCTCAGCCTACTCAGGAAGCTGAGGCAGAAGAATCACCTGAACCCAGGAGGCAGAGGTTGCAGTGAGCCGAGATCGTGCCATTGCATGCTCTGGCCAGGGCAACAGAGTGAAACTCCATCTCAAAAAAAAAAAAAAAAAAAAAAAAAAAAAAGAAAAAGAAATAAGAGACACTGGAGCTTGGGCCACCTTCTTATGTAATTTGCTTGTGGCCCATGGACAGGCTGGACTTTATTTTGTATGCACCATTTACATTTTATAAGGAATTGCTTCTTCACTCATCTGAATATATAGTTTAATGGCTCTTATATCCATGGTGGGTAGCTCTGGTTACACAGTCATTTGGTGTCCCATGTCAGAAGCTCGGTCTCTATTAGGGCCTAGTATCACACCTCAAGTTGCTTTCCGAATGACAGGCATCACCTTCTCTGCCCCCAGAAGGCATCACATTCTGCCAGAATCCTAGGATCTGGGTTGTAACTCTTCTATTAAAGTTTGCCAGCAATCTACAATATGCTTTAATTATTAAATATCAAGGATACCTCTAACATCATTGATTCATAGTTAGCATATGACCCAAGTGGCCTAAAACTGCTAGTGTGTCTTCTCCTCCTCTTGGACCCACTCAAAGCTAGCAGCCTTCTGAATCACTTAATAAATGGGTTGGAGCAATATTCCCAAATTCAGAATATGCCAAAATCTAAAGAGGCCCACCAAGCTCTGTGCCTCTTTCTTAGTGGTAGATGTGTAAGGTGCATCAAGTTTTCTTGTGCCTTAGGACTATCCATGACTTCTCAGAATATTAGACCTCCAAAACCTTTGTAGTATTTATCTGCCATTTATCTGGGTCCTATTTGGGCATCCAGAGCACTTGTCACTTTTTTTTTTTTTTTTGAGACAGAGTCTTGCTCTGTCGCCCAGGCTGCAGTGCTGTAACATAATCACGGCTCACTGCAGCCTCAATCTCCCAGGTTCAAGTGACCTCTCACCTCAGCCTCCCAAGTAGCTGAGATTATAGGTGCACACAACCATGCCCAGCTAACTTGTCCCTTTTTATTCACCAAGTCTGTGTAGTATGACATCATAGTGGAACAGCTTGATTTCCTAGAAAATATTGAGATCATCAAGAATTTTGTGGACTGTATTATGAAGAAAGCAGAAGAGTTTATTAGCCCTGGGTCAAGATAGTAAAATGTACTTCTGACTTTCTCATGTAAAAGTAAAGTTTTTTGACTTTTATAGTGAGATATTGAAAAGAGCATGTTTGTAAGATCAAGAGCTATACACCACGTGCCAGAGCTTGTGTTGATTTTTTCTATTCAAGATGACTACATTCAGCCCCTCAACTGCAGTTGAAGCTACCAGGTGGTTACATTTAATATATCACCATTGCTTCAGGTGGAAGCAGGGACTGCAAGGGCTAGGGGAGCTCCTCTGAAGACCGGTCTATCCCTCTCCCTGCTCTGAGCCCCTGCCTCGAGACCACTTTCCATCATTCACTCATTCATTCATTCATTCATTCATTCATTCATTCATTCATCCATCCATCCATCTGTCCCTGCCACCAGTTCCACATGGCTGGCCCAGCATTAGAGGAGGGGTGGGAGTGACAGAGCAGGGTACAGACACTGCCATCAGGGTATGGTCAGGACCTGATGCAATGAGGAACTGGGGAGGGGCACTTACCTGGGAGGAGAAAGGGAAGGCTCCTTGGAGGAGATGATCTTAGAGCTGAACCTTGCAAAGCTGTGCTCTGATCCATGAAGCCTCCCATGCATGGGTGAAATTTGGGAAAGGAAAATGTGGGACCGTGAAAGCCTTCAAATGCCAGTAAGGAGGGTGTCAGACAGATCTGTGTATCTGGAATATTACTTAGGGGCTGGTGAGAGGGCTGGACCAGAGGGGAAGACTGAGGATGGGGAGGCCTCGAAGGAGGATGGGCATAGTCCAGGCTGTAGAGAATGGGGCTCAAGTCTAGGCAACTGGGAGGAGCAGATACACAGGGAAGGTACAAGGGCAGGTGTGGGACATGTTCACTCTGAGGGGGCAGGACCCTGGGAGCAGGGACCTAGAAGCATCTTATGGGCTAAAGACAAAGATGGCCCTGGAAGCATCAGTGTGTGGTGGGGGATGGAGGCACTAAAATTGGGAGAGAAGATGACGTCTCCCCAGAACACAGTAGAGAACAAGGCCTGAGACTGAGCCCCAGGACTCCTAACATCTCAGAGACAGGCAGAGAACACCAGAAAGTGACAAGTACTCTGGATGCCCAAGTAGGAGGTGAACCAGGTAAGGGTGGTGTCCTAGTGGTGGAAAAGGGAGAAGCATCAAGGAGCAGTGATGGAGTTCTTGGCATCAAAAGCTGCTGAGATGTGTAAAAGGACTGAGCCATGCAGATCCCAAAGTCATGAGGGAGGAAAGCTGAGAGTTGGGGCTGGGGACAGAGGGCTTGGCTGCCTTGAGTGAGGTTAAGCAGGGATGGTGAGGGAAGATGGGGACCCTGGTTGGGGGACTGGGGGTGACTAAAATGAAAATGAAAAAAAAGTATCCCTATTAACCATCATGATCTGGTATTTGCAGGAGTCATACAGGTAAAGTAAACAGGGATGTGATGGGAACCAACACCTCTGTGTCCTTTAAATATCTGAGTTGTGCTTATTCCCAAAGTTCCTCTCGGAATGTGTTTCTGATTTGCTATCTTGGCCCTTTGGTGGCAGGAGGCATTTTTCAGGGTCATTTTCTAGCTATTCTTACTGTAATAACTTTTACACAATAGGTCAGGGACTGTAAAAGTTTGGCTACCTGGTAAGTGCATCTATTCAAATTTCACATCTGAGAACTGGGGACATAACCACAGAATAGGTTATTTCCTATTCTTTAGGATTCTGTTTTGTAGAATTTTTGGACTCACAGTGATATGGCTTGGCTGTGTCCCCACCCAAATCTCATCTTGAATTCCCACGTGTTGTGGGAGGGAGCCGGTGGGAGGTAATTGAATCATGGGGACAGGTCTTTCCCATGCTGTTCTCGTGGTAGTGAGTAAGTTTCATGAGATCCGATGGTATTAGAAGGGGGAGTTTCCCTGCCCAATCTCTCTCTCTGCCTGCCGCCATCCACGTGGAATGTGACTTGCTCCTTCCTGCCTTCCGCCATGATTGTGAGGCCTCCCCAGCCATGTCATTAAACCTCTAGCTTTTGTAAATTGCCCAGTCTTGGGTACATCTTCAGCAGCAGCGTGAAAACGGACTAATACACACAGTAACGAGGACTAGGGCCAGAACTGCATTTATTACCTGGTCTGCATAAGTCCTTTCTCTCCCCAGTGGTCTATGATGGCATTTTGTGTTTGCTTGTTTTGGTGGCAGTTCAGACCCTGTTATGTAACAGTCCTCAAAATGCCTGGAAAATGCCTTTCCCCAGTGTATAGTTTTTTTAGTAAATGGCTGCAAGAACTTCTGGGGAATGATTGGGGGAATGTTTGTGGTACATACTTGAGCAAGTTTTAGATGGTCCTTCCTCAAGGAGACATATACTCCCCTTTAATCACGGGATCTCACCTATGAACTGGCTAAAAACTGGATGAGAGACCACAATATTTTTCCACTTTGCAGCCAATGTCAGTCTTCTCTTCAATTTTTTTGTGTTTTATTTTATAAGATAAATAAGTAACATCCTGATTGATTGGATATCCATCTCTCTTGCTCCTAGGAACAGCATGATCTAGTAACCATCACCACAGATGTCTGTAGGCCAAGCCACTCTGATCGCCATTCCAGCCTTGCTATCTTTTATAGCAGTGATGTCCATATTGCCTCTGTTAGGTGCTACTCCCTGGCCTCTGCCATTCCAGAATCTTATTATGTCCATTGATACCAGAAGGCCAGTTTCAAGGCTGCATCTCTTCAACATATAGAAGAAATGTGTCATTGAGTTTCCCAGTGCAAACTTCCTTGGTGCATTTCTTATTGCTTTAGTGAAGCAAATATCTTTCAGGGATTCCTGGGAAATACAGTCAGATAGTGGATTTTCTGATCATATTTAATGAGTGTAATACATATATTTTAACATTTTCACTGCCATGTGCCTTTTTACCTCTTCCTCAATATTTGCCAAAGTAGTTCTGGCATCTCCACCTCATTTACAGTAGGACATCAAAATGGCCAAGCATCAAGAGCAGCATATTAGAATGACTCTGGTGGGATGCAGTGGCTCACACCTACAATTCCAGCCCTTTGGGAGGCCAAGGCAGGAGGATTGATTGAGTCCAGGAGTTCAAGACCAGCTTGGGCAACATGGTAAGATCCAGTCTCCACAAAAAAATAAGAAAATGATTAGCGGGGTGTGGTGGTGCACGCCTGTGGTGCCAGCTACTTGGGAGGCTGAGGCAGGAGGGTCACATGAGCCCAGGAGATGGAAGTTGAAAGTGAGCCGTGATCATGCCTCTGCACTCCAGCATGGGTAACACAGTGAGACCCTGTCTCAAAAAAATAAAAATAAAAAATAAAAAAAAGTATGACTCCATATTTTTTTTTCCAGGAGGCTAAACCCCAAGTCACAGGTGAGTGCTCCAGTGTCAACAAGCTTTTCATTTTTTTTTTTAAGATGGAGTCTCACTCTGTCACTCAGGCTGGAGTGCAGTAGCACAATCTCAGCTCACTACAACCTCTGCCTCCCAGGTTCAAGTAATTCTCATGCCTTAGCGCCCTGAGGAGCTGACATTACAGGTGCCCACCACCACACTCAGCTCATTTATTTTTATTTTTAGTAGAGACGGAATTTCACCATATTGTCCAGGCGAGTCTCAAACTCCTCACCATGAGTGATCCTCCTGCCTCAGCCTCCCAAAGTGCTGAGATTACAGGTGTGAGCCACCACACCTGGCCACTACACAGATTTATATTTTATCCCCTCATCACTCTCCTAGTTCAATACCCTTGAGATTCACTCTCATACATGTTCATCCATTCTTGCTAGTACTTCTTATTTTGACCCTGTAATTGTTTTGATTGTGTAAGCCCTTTCCTTCTGGAGTAGGAAATGCATTTTCCCTCTAGACCCTTACTATTCCTAAGGCAGTGAAGAATGCGGTGGCAGATCTTGGACAGGAAAAAAGCATTGTCTTCCAAGACACCTGACTCAGGTGAGGTTTCTGCAAAGCTTTCAGGGATTGTGGAATTTTCCTCTCTAGCAAGAAGGAGAGGACGGCTTCTTCTGGCAGAAGATTCGGGGGAATTTGTGGGTTCCAGATACTGAGGTTTATCTACCCAAATGTCACTATACCAGCAAATCACTTTTCCTGTCAAGTCCTCAGCTTTGGCATAGAATTTTTTTTCTTTCTTTCTTTTTTTTTTTTTTTTAGACGGAGTCTCGCTCTTTCACCCAGGCTGGAGTGCAGTGGCATGATCTTGGCTTACTGGAACCTCTGCCTCCCGAGTTCAACTGATTCTCCTTCCTCAGCCTCCCGAGTAGCTGGGGCTACAGGTATGTGCCACAGCACTTGGCTAAATTTTTGTATTTTTACTAGACACAGGGTTTCACCATGTTAGCCAGGATGTTCTCGATTTCCGGACCTCATGATCCGCCTGCCTCGGCCTCCCAAAATACTGGGATTACAGGCATGAGCCACTGTGCCCAGCCTGGCATAGATTTTTTGAGGCTTTGCATTCAGTCTCCTTTGCAGTTTTGCTGCTCTTACTGTTGAATCCTGGGCCTGATTTTTCAGCATATATTTCCCTACAGCTACAGGAAATGAGGATCATTTTTTCATTTCCCTCCCTTTTTTTGTTTAGTTTTTCCCCCAAAGTATAACTCACATGCAGCAAAGTACACACATCTAAATGTAGTTGTTTGATATATATATTTATGATATACTTATACACCCTTATAACTACTGCTCAATCAAGATGCAGACCATTTCCAGCATTTCAGAAGGCTTCTTCATGCCTTGCCACAATCATCATTTCCCCCTAAACGGTATCACTATTTTACTTCTTTCACCAGAAATCCATTTTCCCTATTCTTTAACCTTACCTAAATGGAGTCATGGCTTGTGATCTCTTGTTCATCATTATGTCTGGGAGATATGTCTGAGTTGTGCACAGCAGTAGTTCTTTTTTTTTTTTTTTTCTGAGACAGTCTCACTTTGTCACTCAGGCTGGAGTGCAGCGGTGCGATCTCAGCCCACTGCAACCTTCGCCTCCTGGATTCAAATGATTCCTCTGCATCAGCCTCCTGAGTAGCTAGAATGACAGGCGCATGTCACCATACCCAGCTAATTTTTGTATTTTTAGTAGAGATGGTTTCGCCATGTTGACCAGGCTAGTCTCTAACTCCTGATCTCAAGTGATCCACTCGCCTCAACCTCCCAAAGAGCTGGGATTACAGGCATGAGCCACTATGCCTGGCCCAAAGCAGCAGTACTTGTTAATTGCTGTTTAGCATTACACAGCATATTACAATTTATTTATTTATTCTCCCGTTGATGGGCATTTGGGTTATTTTCAGTTTGTGCTATTATGATAAAACAACTATGAAAATTCTTCTTTTTTTTTTGAGACAGGGTCTCACTCTGTCGACCAGGCTAGAGTGTAAGTGGCATGATCTCGACTCATTACAACCTCTGCCTCCCACATTCAAGCAATTCTCTCACTTCAGCCTCCTGAGTAGCCTGGACTACAGGTGCTCACCACCACACTCAGTTACTTTTTGTACTTTTTAGTAGAGACAGGGTTTCACCATGTTGCCCAGGTTGGTGAAAATTCTTATATACCACTTCTGGTGTATGTAAACACTCATTTGTTTTGGGAGTAGAATTTTTCAAGAGTAGAATTTGCTGAGTCATGTGCATATAATTTTAGATAAAAACTGCCAGTTTTCCAAAGTGGTTGTACTGACTTAAACTCCCCCACCACAACATAAAATGTTCCAGGTGCTCCACATCATCGAGTACTTACTTCATGTTGACAGTCCTTTTAAGTCATTCTCATGAGAGTATAATAGCATCAAATTATTGTTTGTACATTTCCTTGATGAATAATGACTTCATTGCCTTTTCATATGCATTTTGCCCTTCGTTTATCCTCCTTGTGAAAAGAGTTTTGGGTACAGTTTTTAAAAATTGGCCTATATGGGTTTTTTTCTTAGTGATTTGTAAGAATTTTTTTATACTCTAGATCTAAGTATTGTGTTTAACTATGTTCCAAGTTTTTGGCTTGCCTTTTACCTCTCCCAATTGTGTCTTTTGATGAACAGAAGTTCTTAATTTTAATGAAGTTCAATTTATCAACCTTCTGTTATAGCTAGTGCCCTTTGTTCCATTTAATCCCAAGGTTATAAATAGGTTCTGTGTTTTCTCCTAGAAGCTTAATTGTTTTACCACCCTCATTTATGTCTGTGATCCACCTAGAATTAATTTGGGGGTGTAGTGTGAAGTAGAGGTCAAAGTTTGTTTTTCTCACATGGCTATCCAGCACGAATTATCAAAAAGACTATCTTTTATTTGGGAGTGTCTTTTATTATTGTTGTTGTTATTATTATTATTTGACAGAGTCTCACTCTGTCACCCAGGTTGGAGTACAGTGGCATGATCTTGGCTCACTGCAATCTCTGCCTCCCAGGTTCAAGTGATTCTCTTGCCTCAACCTCCTGAGTAGCTGTGATTACAGGCACGCGCCACCGTGCTCAGCTAATTTTTGTATTTTCAGTAGAGATAGGGTTTTGCCGTGTTGGCCAGGATGGTCTCAAACTCCTTATCTCAGGTGACCTGTCTGTCTTGGCGTCCCAAAGTGCTGTGTGAACCACTACAACAGGCCTGGGAGTATTGACTGCCATGGAGGACTCTATTTTATAGTGGGCATTGAGTTGGTAGCTACATGACATGAGTATGTTGATTTTTTTTTTTTTTTGAGACAGAGTCTCGCTCTGTCCCCAGGCTGGAGTGGAGAAGTAGCACCATCTCCGCTTACTGTAACCTCTGCCTCCTGGGTTCAAGGGATTCTCCTGCCTCAGCCTCCCGAGTAGCTGGGACTACAGGCGTGCACCAGCTAATTTTTGTATTTTTTTTGAGACGGAGTCTCGTTCTGTCACCCAGGCTGGAGTGCAGTGGCCGGATCTCAGCTCACTGCAAGCTCCGCCTCCTGGATTTACGCCATTCTCCTGCCTCAGCCTCCCGAGTAGCTGGGACTACAGGCCCCACCACCTTGCCCAGCTAGTTTTTTGTATTTTTTAGTAGAGATGGAGTTTCACCGTATTAGCCAGGATGGTCTCGATCTCCTGACCTCATGATCCACCTGCCTTGGCCTCCCAAAGTGCTGGAATTACAGACGTGAGCCACGGCGCCCGGCTGAGTATTTTGATTTCTTTTATCAAGAGTTTAAAAGCAGCTAACCAAAGCCAAGTCATTCTATAATTCCTTTTAAAAATAATTTTTATGGTGACTATTGCTACCTCTTCCAGTGCTAGAATACCACATATTCTTTGCCTTCTGCCTCCACCACATTCCAATCAAATGTAGACAGAGGCAATCAGGGAAGCCATTTTGTGAAGCTACCAGAGAGTATAGGCCTCTCATGTGCTACCAGTGATGGGGTTCTTTTTGCTGCCTGGCTGGTGGGTAATCCCGGTTTAGAATGCTGTCTCGAGGGCATCCTTTCTATGGCCACTTCTGTAGCCACACTTGCTTCTTCTGGGTTTCCCCCAAAGCAGAGCCTGGGCCTAGAGTTGCATGCAGATGCTTGATTTGGTATGCGATTCCAGGGAGCAGGAGCGATGGGCCAAGGAAAGTGAAGTAGGGAAGGAGAAAAAGGCAATGCTAGACTGCATTATTGGGTTGGCCCTGTTGCAGGAGATTGGTGTTTGTTTCTGCTGACACCTGCAGACCTCTGTCTGAGGGACAAAAGAGGAAGCATTTTCCCCACCAGTGGCGAACACTTCTGGGTGCCTCAGTCAGTCCCAGTGGGCTCCTGTGTTGTCCTACACCAAGACACCACTGAAGACCATGGGCAGGAAGCAAGAGAGTGTGACCCATTCTCTCTCTCTCTCTTTTTTTTTTTTTTTTTTTTTGAGATTCAGTTGTGCTCTGTCACAGTCTGAAGTACAATGGCACAATCTCGGTTCACTGCAATCTTTGCCCCCTGGGTTCAGGTGATTCTTGTGCCTAGGCCTCCTGAGTAACTGAGACTACAGGCACCCATCAATAAGCCTGGCTAATTTTTGTATTTTTAGTAGACACAGGGTTTTGCCATGTTGACCAGGCTGGTCTCGAACTCCGGACCTCAAGTGATCCACCCGCCTCAGCCTCCCAAAGTGCTGGGATTACAGGCGTGAGCCACCACACCCGGCCTGCCCACTCTTGAGGTGAGATACGAGAGAGAAAAAGAGTAAAAGCCTGTGTGGAGTACTTGCATCACAACCAGACGTGAGAAAGGAGAGGCACGCAAAAGCTTTCCAATGCATGTGTTGATACGTGCAGCTCCTTGCACCCAAGGACAACAATGCAGCCAGGTACCAAAAAGTATCTGAAGTCAAGTACCTGAAATACCATAAGGTGCTTTCTCCATATCTGCATTTCTCTGTGCATCTGCTTCATTTTCATCCCTCGACAATACAGCTTTCTTTGCTTCAAAAGTACAAGATGGGTGGAAAACGACCATTTCATCTCTTTTGTGTTTACCTGTTTCCTGCTGAATAGGGCGGCCGGACGGAACCAGAGCTCTTTGTTCCAAGTCCAAATATCCTGTAAAGGAAATCTGATTGCTTCAGGTTGGGTCTGGTATCAAGGGCTAGTGGAGTAGAATCACGTTGTTCTAACACAGTTGCTAAGAATCCAGTTCTATGGATTGGGTATAGGGCAGGGTTTTTGTCTCCTGAGCTAACTCCCTTTTGGAGGGGATCACCTTTTAAGGTATCCGCTACATTAATCAAGCTCATCAAAACCTTGTTATTTCTATCTTTGGTGTAATGCTGAGAAAGTCTTACTCTACCGCATGATTGTAAAAACATTCATTTTACATTGTCTTCATATGTGTGTTTATTTTATTTATTTATTTATTTATTTATTTATTTATTTATTTATTTATTTTTTGAGACAGCATCTTGCTCTGTCACCCAGGCTGGAGTGCAGTGGGATGATCATGGCTCACTGCAGCCTCAAACTTCTAGGCTCAAGTGATTCTCCTGCTTCAGCCTCCTGAGTAGGTAGGATTTCAGGTGCCCACCACCATACCAGGCTATTTTTTGAAATTGTTTTTTGTACAGACAGGGTCTTGCTATGTTGCCCGGGCTGGTCTCAAGTCATCCTCTTGCATCAGCCTCCCAAAGTGTTGGGATTACAGGCATGAGCCACTGTGCTCGGCCTTCTAATATTTTTATGATTTTAAAAATTTAAATATTTAATCCACCTGGAATCTAGTTAGGTACAAATTATGCAATAAGGACCCAACTTTTGAAAATATGATTAGTTACCTCACCACCAATTATTTAATAATTCCTTCTCTTCCCACTGATTTAAAATCCCAAATAGTTAATATACCAAATTCATATATATACACACACACACACACACACACACACACACACACACGCATGCACATGGCAGTGTGTGTGTAATACTGCTTCTGATCTTTTCCATTGCTTGGTTCATTACTATTTTAAATATATATGTAATACTTCATAAATAGTTTGAAAACAAGTACTCCCACTGATTTTAAATTTCTTTAGAGGGCCAGACACTGAGGCTCACATCTGTAATCCCAGAACTTTGGGAAATTGAGGCAGGAGGATCCCTTGAGCTCAGGAGTTCAAGACCAGCCTGGGCAACATGGCAAAACCTTGTATCTACAAAAAATACAAAACTTAGTTGGGCGTGGTGGCCTCCCTTCCCATTACAGGCCTAGAGGCCTAGGAGAAAATGGTTTCGTTGGCTAGGCCCAGAGTCCCTGTGCTGTGTGCCTATAGTCCCAGCTACTTGCTTGAGCCTGGGAAGTCAAGGCTGCAGTGAGCCATGATCATGCCACTGTACTCCAGCCTGGGTGACAGAGCAAGACTCTGTCTCAAAAAAATAAAAAAAATTCCTTTAGAGGAACAACTGATTATACATACACACACACACACACACACACACACGCACACATATAACTAGCAGTTTCTTACGCATACTAGATAATGATAACAATTACAGTTTATATTTAAGAATATATATGCATGATTAAATATAAGATATATGTATTACTTTATAGCTTTCATAAATTGCATATCATCAGGAAAAGATTATATCAGTATATTGATACATGTTTCTGTGTGACAGTTTCCATGGTAACCAGTTATCTTTTATTATTGTTTTAAGTAATTCCCTTCCTGAGAGAGGATTACACATATCTCTGCCCGTAATAACTCATAATGCCTTTGATATGGTCTGGTTGTGTCCCCACCCAAATCTCATCTTGAATTGTACTCTCATAATTCCCATGTGTTGTGGGAGGGACCCAGTGGGAGATAGTTTAAATCATGGGGGCAGTTTCCCCCATACTGTTTTCATGGTAGTGAATAAGTCTCTAATGGTTTTATCAGGGGTTTCTGCTTTTGCATCTTCCTCATTTTCTCTGAGGCCTCCCCGCCATGACTCTGAGGCCTCCCCAGCCGTGTATAACTGTAAGTCCAATTAAACCTCTTTTTCTTCCCAGTCTCAGGCATGTCTTTATCAGCAGCAGGAAAAAGGACTAATATAGTAAATTGGTACCAGTAGAGTGGGGTGTTGCTGAAAAGATACCTGAAAATGTGGAAACAACTTTGGAACTGGGTAACAGTCAGAGGTTGGAACAGTTTGGAGGGCTCAGAAGAAGACAGGAAAATGTGGGAAAGTTTGGAACTTCCTAGAGACTTGTTGAATGGCTTTGACCAAAAACCTGAAACAATATGGACAATAAGGTCCAGGCTGAGGTGGTCTCAGATGGAGATGAGGAATTTGTTGGAAACTGGAGTAAAGGTGACTCTTATTATGTTTTAGCAAAGAGACTGGTGGCATTTTGCCGCTGTCCTAGAGATGTGAGGAACTTTGAACTTTAGAGAGATGATTTAGGGTATCTGGAGGAAGAAATTTCTTTTTTTTTTTTTTTTCTGAGATGGAGTCTTGCTCTGTCACCCAGGCTGGAGTGCAGTGGGGTGATCTTGGCTCACTGCAACTTCTGCCTCCTGGGTTTAAGCAATTCTCCCACCTTAGCCTCCAGAGTAGCTGGAGGCGTGCACCACCACACCCAGCTAATTTTTGTACTTTTAGTAGAGATGGGGTTTCACCATGTTGGCCAGGCTGGTCTCGAGCTCCTGACATCAGGTGATCCTCCTGCCTCGGCCTCCCAAAGTGCTGGGATTACAGGCATGAGCCACCGCACTGGTGGAGGAAGAAATCTCTAAGCAGCAAAGCATTCAAGAGGTGACTTGAGTGCTGTTAAAGGCATTCAATTTTATAAGGGAAGGAGAGCATAAACATTTGGAAAATTTGCAGCCTGACAATGTGATAGAAAAGAAAACTCATTTTCTGAGGAGAAATTCAAGTTGGCTGCTGAAATTTGCACAAGTAAGGAGGAGCCGAATGTTAAGCCCCAAGACAATGGAGAAAATGTCCCCGGGGCACGTTGGAGGTCTTCACAGCACCCTTTCCCATCACAGGCCTAGAGGCCTAGGAGAAAATGATTTCGTTGGTCAGGCCCAGGGTCCCTGTGCTGTGTGCAGCCTAGGGACTTGGCACCCTGTGTCCCAGCTGCTCCAGCCATGGCTGAAACGGGCCCACATAGAGTTCGGGCTGTGGCTTCAGAGGGTGCAAGCCCAAAACCTTGGCAGCTTCCACGTGGTGTTGAGCCTGCGAGTCAAGAATTAGGGTTTGGGAGCCTCCGCGTAGATTTCAGAAAATGTATGGAAACGCCTGGATGCCCAGGCAGAAGTTTGCTGCAGGGGTGATGCCCTCATGGAGAACCTCCGCTAGGGCAGTACAGAAGGGAAATGTGGGGTCAGAGTCCCTACTGGGGCACCAATTAGTGGAGCCTTGAGAAGAGGGCCACTGTCCTCCAGACCCCAGAATAGTAGATCAACCAACAGCTTGCACTGTGCACCTGGAAAAGCCACAGACACTCAACACCAGCCTGTGAAAGCAGCTGGAGGGAGGGAGGCTGTACCCTGCAAAGTCACAGGAGTGTAGCTGCCCAAGACCATGGGAACCCACCTCTTGCATCACCATGACTTGGATGTGAGACCTGGAGTCAAAGGAGATCATTTTGGAACTTTAAAATTTGACTGCCCTGCTAGATTTCGGACTTGCAAGGGCCCTGTAACCTCTTTGTTTTGGCCAATTTCTCCCATTTGGAATGGCTGTATTTACCCAATACCTGTACACCCATTGTATCTAGAAAGTAAGAGCTTGCTTTTGATTTTACAGGCTCATAGGCGAAAGGGACTTGTCTTGTCTCAGATGAGACTTTGGACTGTGGACTTTTACGTTAATGCTGAAATGAGTTAAGACTTTGAGGGACTGTTGGGAAGGTATGATTGGCTTTGAAATGTGTGAACATGAGATTTGGAGGGGCCAAGGGTGGAATGATATGGTTTGGCTGTGTCCCCACCCAAATCTCATCTTGGATTGTACTCCCATGATTCCCACGTGTTGTGGGAGGGACCCACTGGGAGATAATTTGAATCATGGGTGTGGGGGGTCTTTATCAGCGGCATGAAAATGGACTAATACAGCCTTCTGTGGAAAAAGCACACATTCCTGCTCCATTGATGTTGGTCTTAGACATGTGGCTTGTTTTGGCCAATGGCAGGTGAGCGGATGTGACTTATATTATGTTGAAATCAAAGTGTTGATCATTCTTGTGTGTTTTTGCCAACTCTCTCCTCTTTTTCCTGTGCCCTGAGAATGGCACATCTCAGCTATTGAAGAACACACATGGAGCGGGAGAAGAACTACCATCAACCCATGGCTAATGAGCAACATGAATGAGATATAATCCTTCATTGTTTTAAACCATGGTGATTTGGGGGTTGTTACTGCAGCCTTCCTAGTAAATGCTGACGAGGACACCTGGCATGCTCACTGTTGACAGTCAAATTTTGACTGCAGTTATCATTTGGGTCAATCTGACTGACCTAGCTATCTTTTATAATGATCCAATGCAATTATTTAACTCAATACTTTTTATAAATATGGCAAAAAAAGATTAATTAGAATAACTGAGACCTCAATGGGCATACGGCACATAAATGTTACTCAACAGTTATCTTAAATATAGTGAAGCTGGCTGGGTGCGGTGGCTCACACCTGTAATCCCAGCACTTTGGGAGGCCAAGGTGGGTGGATCACCTGAGGTCTGGAGTTCAAGATCAGCCTGACCAACATGGAGAAACCCCATTTCTACTAAAAATACAAAATTAGCCAGGCATGGTGTTGCATCCCAGCTACTCAGGAGGCTGAGGCAGGAGAATTGTTTGAACCTGGGAGATGGAGGTTGCGATGATCTGAGATCGTGCCATTGCACTCTAGCCTGGGCAACAAGAGTGAAACTCTATCTGAAACACACACACACACACACACACACACACACAGAGTCAAGCTGTTAAGCTTTCTGTAAGTAAAAGAGACATCCTTCAGCAAGATCTAGCAACGGTGATTATTATAAATATATAGTTGGCAAAAAGAGACATAGAATCTCAAAGAAACTGAAGACCAACAGATATCTTCAGAATCTGGATTGATTCCACGGCAGTTAAGGGACAGTGCATTATCCTTGTCATTTGAGTGCTGTGGTATTATTAACATGGCTCTGATACTCTTGATCTCTGCTCCTCTTAGTGTCCTTTTGCTTCTCTTTCTGCTACCAGCTGACTTCCTTATGGTTTATTCCATACCATTTCCCTTCCTCAAAGCTTCTACTATAACTACCATTTATGATTTTTCATACCTTTATCTTGCTCATAAGTTTGGTTTGCTCCAGGCTACTCCTGCCTCTTCTCTTCTTCTAGGTTATCTTTTAAACTTCAGTTCCCACTATTAGTTGCCCCATTTCAAATTCCTGAGAGTATGATTTTGTTGAACCCGGCTCTAGTGGGTTAAATAATCTCTACCTCCAATATTCATGTTCACTTGGAACCTCAGAATGTGACCTTATTTGAAATAATGTGGGGATTTTTTGTTTTGTTTTGTTTTGAGACAGTCTCACTCTGTCACCTAGGCTGGAATGCAGTGGCATGATCATGGCTCACTGCAGCCTCGACCTCCTGAGCTCAGGCAATCCTCCCACCTCAGCCTCCCGAGTAGCTGGGACTATAGGCACATGCCATGACACCTGGCTTATTTTTGTATTTTTTTTATAGAGATGGAATCTCACTATGTTGCCCAGGCTAGTCTTGAACTCCTGGGCTCAAGCAATCCTCCTGCTTCGGCCTCCCAGTGTGCTAGGATTATAGGTGTGAGCCACTGCACCCAGCCTAAAACCCAATCTTTATTGCATCTCTTTCTGCTAACCAACTGGCTTCCTTACAATACATAATTTAATTTATTAAAATAAATATTTATTGATTGACATACATTATTTTCTTCTTTAGTAATGATTATTACTGATTAGCAGATAGTAATTTGAGCCTGAAAATTAGTGTGTTGTATAAGAACAGGCAGTAGGATAAGTTTGGCCCATGGGCCATAGTTTGCCAACTCCTGCCATAGAAGAAAGTTGCTGTTGCTTGTTCACCAAAAATCAATCTTATTTTCCTAATAGGACCCTAATTTCCTTCTGGGAACCTTTCCCCTAGCCCTACCTGTCATTGAAAATGATCAGTGTGCACACTTCCAGTAATGCCACAGAAGCATGAGGCCCTGGCTATGGTGACCGGTTCCATCTGAGTAAATATTACAGTTGCATGGGATCTACTTTTTCTTTTTTCTGTTTTGAGACAGGGTCTTTCTGTGTCGCCCAGGCTGGAGTGCAGTGACGAGATCATGGCTCATGTAGCCTCGACCTCCAAGCCTCAACCAATCTTCCCACCTCAGCCTCCTGAGTAGCTGGGACCACAGACACATGCCACCATACCTGGCTAATTTTTAAAATTTTGGGTAGAGACAAGGTCTCTCTAGGTTGCCCAGGCTGGTCTCAAATTCCTGGGCTCAAGCGATCCAACTGCCTCGCCCTCGCAAAGTGCTGAGATGACAGGCTGAGCCACCACACACTCTGCCTTGTTTTTCTTTTTCCACAGGAACCTGTGGTGATAAGGAAGATGTGAGCCTGGAGATACAGAAGCTACCACATGAATGTTAAAAATGAAGCTGACACAGCAAAAGGCAGTGCCAAGGAACTAAAAGAAAACAAATTTTGATTACATTTTTGGAGTTCATGGGTCAAGCAGTTCATGACACTGAAGCTTTTCCGCTACATGAATAAATAACTTTTTCTTTGCCCTTAAAGTGGGTTTGTGCTGGCTTCTCTATCACTCACAACAACTGGATAGTAACTGAGGCAACACTTCCTACCTCTTACACACATTATACCCATAAAACAGAAACAACATCTAAAATTAGATTTCAACACAACTACCAAAGCAGAAACGTTCAAACCAACAAGTTATGGATAATGTTTTACTGAAACTACATTTCTCCTTCCAATGTGAGTATGGTGTTGGCGAACATGTTGCGTGTTGATTCTGCTTGCCTTTGTGTCCTGCACATAGGGTGTGGACTGTGTAATGAATCGTTTCTTCATTATGTTTCTCAGCTTGCATGGTTGCATCACCTCCATTCACAGAGCTCACTGTGACAGCATTCAACCTTGTCTTGGTACAAGTGTGTAATTTACATAATAGTAGCCTCTGTACTTTCCTCAGTAACTTAAACAAAGGAGACCATCACTCACTGTGCTTGCCTTTCAAATTAGATTTGATATCAAATTAAAGTCTCATTTTATTAAATTTCTGAAGCCAAAGTCTTTGACCTATGAAAGTATGTTTCAATTATGAATGGAAAAGAGAAGCTTTGTGTTATTAACAGGAAAAGAATTCAAGTGTGACGGTTGTGTCAATGCCATTGGGACATGCCAGTGCTCAGTAACTCAACAGACAAGCCTACTAGACCTGCTTTACTCATTCGTGGCCCTGTTTCTTCACTTTCTGCTGACTCCCACCTGTGTTTCATAATTCTATACACTGATGTGGTTTATTACTTCTAATCGGGACCTTAAACTAATTGTGAAACTTGTTAGAGTCTCTTGGTATAAAATGCATAGTCTTCATACAATTAGAATGTTATAATCTGGACCTACCAATGTGAACAAGTGAACAAATGTGCTGTTTATTTTAACCAGCAGTGCTGTTTTAGTTAGCTATTTATCTCCTAAATCTCAAAAACACTCAGTAGCTTACAACATGAAGCTGTTTTTCTTTTTTTTTTTTTTTTTTTTTTTGCTTATAGGTCTGTGGGTCAGCTGGGGTAGCTCTGCTTCAGGTTGTAGGTCATCTCGGCTTGGCAGACTTTAGGTTAAACATAAGACTGTGTGTCTCATTTTGGGGCCCACACTGAAGGGATAGCAGCTAGCTGGTGCCTGCTGCCTTCATGGCAATCACAGGGGTGCGAGAGGCGGAGCTGAAGGACACAGCACATTTAAGTCTTTTGTGTGTGTCATGTTCAGTGACATTCCATGTCCAGAGCCAGCTACATGGGTGGATCATGAATAGAGGGGAGAAATGCACCCCACCCACTTCAGTGAGCTTTAGGTTTACATGGCTGAGGGATGGAGGGAAGAATTTTGGACAATAATCCCATCTAGTACATATGGCTTCAATTTGTATGAACCCTGTCTCTACTCCTCCAACCCTCTGATCTCAATTGCTATTGCTAATATGCCCTGTGGGAGTGAGAGGGCTTTCTATAAGGAAGAGAATGACTTCCAGATAGCTTATTGGCCATCAATCTAGGAGCTGTTACAGCTGAGAAACATTTTGACCCAACCCTCTGGCTTCTTCGTTGATTTATTTTTCTGATAAAATTCATGTTTTTAAATATTAAGCTTTAATGAAGTTAATGTGTTCTAATGCAGTAAAAAATAAAGCATATATGATTCTATCATTTGTAAATATACAATATAACTAGTAAGAAATAAGGGGTCTCATTCACACCCAGATTTATAGGACCCAGCACTATGTGCTGGGTACATAATAGAAGCTCAGTAAGTATTTGTTGATTGAAGTGCCTTTTCTTATTTACTAATGATTATTATTGATTAATATATAATAATTTGGGCCTGAAATAGACATTTCCCTTTTTAATATAATTATATATATGTGCATATCATATCATTAATATCCTCTGACTTTATTAGTGTCTGTTAACCACGTCGGAAAAAGTAAAGGTGTTTATAATGCATGCACAGAAAAATGATACGTTTGTGTTCGCTGTTTTTAGGACCAAGAAAAAATTATTGGTTGCTGTTTTCTCAGTTTTGGTGCCTTTAAAAATAAATTTTACTGTGCATATTTGAGTTTTACAACATCAACATCATGTTATGAGATACATATAGATAGTAACATGATTACTATATTCTCAGTTTCGTTTTAAAGGAATACTTGTTTATATATCCTTTTGATGTGGTAAGAGACCTTAGGAGAATATCTAAATGGATAGTTAGAAATATGTGTCAATATAAGCAAAATCAAATTTTCAAGATTGTAAGTATCAGCCAATGAAAATGCCAGTTAAAATTACTTTTAAATAGCATTTAAAATTAAAATTATGTATGATGCAGATATAAAAGATACAAATTTTTTATATAAATTACAAAATTGTTTTCTTCATGAAAGGAAAAAACTAATTCCTAGAGTTGATTTTATGAAAACTGAACGCATCATAAAACAAAAATAACTTAATTGAAAGATAGTTTGCTTTGTGTCACAGGTCATCTGTTTAGAAGAGCAATACTAAAGTAACTAAATGCCTTTTTGGGCTTCCTTCAATGATCCTGAAGTTTCAGGCTATTTCCTTTGCTTTCTTCTAGGAAACATTTATTATGGCTTAAATATGCATTAATGTTTCAAGTTATAATCATCTTGCCAGATATATTTATGGCATAAAGACAGGAGGAAACTAATACTCATGAAGTGTCTATTGTATATCTTCGGTAAGGTGTTAAAAGCAATGCCTTGTTGAGAAGAGAAATATTCCCATTTCAGAAGAGAGAAAACTAGGCTTAGAAAGTTGAAATGACAGGCTGGGCGCGGTGGCTCAAGCCTGTAATCCCAGCACTTTGGGAGGCCAAGTCGGGCGGATCACGAGGTCAGGAGATCGAGACCATCCTGGCCAACCCGGTGAAACCCCGTCTCTACTAAAAAATACAAAAAACTAGCCGGGCGAGGTGGCGGGTGCCTGTAGTCCCAGCTACACGGGAGGCTGAGGCAGGAGAATGGCGTAAACCCGAGAGGCGGAGCTTGCAGTGAGCTGAGATCCGGCCACTGCACTCCAGCCTGGGCGACAGAGCGAGACTCCGTCTCAAAAAAAAAAAAAAAAAAAAAAGAAAGTTGAAATGCCAGAGTTTTTTACTCCAAAATCATGTTCTTTGGCATGAGCCAAAACCTGAGAAAACTGTCCATGGAACAGTGTAGTAAACTGGTGTGAACTCCCCTTGCAAGTTCAATAATTGCAGTATAGTAAAATCAAGTTTTATTTAGAGATAAACAAATGACTGTATGCATATGTTTTGCAACAGACAAATCACAATAGTCCAAAGTCCTACAGTGGATGTTCCCCAATGCCACAGAAGAGGCCCCGAGGAACAGTTCAAATGTGCACCTACCCG
This sequence comes from Chlorocebus sabaeus, assembly GCF_047675955.1. Taxonomy (NCBI): domain Eukaryota; kingdom Metazoa; phylum Chordata; class Mammalia; order Primates; family Cercopithecidae; genus Chlorocebus; species Chlorocebus sabaeus. The sequence continues at coordinate 63,257,379 of NC_132916.1, read as the reverse complement.
CTAAATGCTCCCCAGGCATGGGCGGTCCTTCCTGGCTGGAATTTCTCTTGTGGTTATTCCTGCAGTGTCTGCAGCACTGACCTTATTCCTGTCCTCAAAATCCACTTCCTCTTCTAGTGAATCTTGTTTTTCTCATGCTTCCAGACCCACTTTCCTAGTCTAGTGACACCTCTAGACATTTTTCTGTGACATTTCTTGATTTGTAAGAATGCTTCCAAACTCCTACACCAAAATACTTTTCCCTTATCTTGTCAATGACAAACATTTAGCAAGTATTTGTTGCCTTCACTGTCTACTTCTAATCCGTGCATCCTGTCCTTCAAGAGTTTATAATCAACCTAAGGAGAAAAGCTATTCCCATAAAAATAATGAGAGCTAAAGATAAGAATAAGTTGTGTTACAAAACTTCATAGGAGGGGCCAGGTGCGATGGCTCATGTCTGTAATCCCAGCACTTTGGGAGGCAGAGGCAGGTGGATAACCTGAGGTCAGAGCAGCCTGGCCAACATAGTGAAACCCCGTCTTTACTAAAAACACAAAAATTAGCCAGTCATGGTAGCAGGTGCCAGTAATCCTAGCTACTCGGAAGGCTGAGACGGGAGAATCGCTTGAACCTTGGAGGTGGAGGTTGCAATGAGTCAAGATCGTGCCACTACACTCTAGCCTGGGCAACAAAGCGAGACTCTGTCTCAAAAAGAGACTTCATAGGAGGGAAGGATGAACATGTACTGAGAAAACTAAAAGTAGATGGAGCCTTGAAAGCATATGTTGACCACAGCACCCTCCCTACCACCCTGTCCCCATAATCTAACATCTTGCACTGGTCAGCATTGAAGGACACATCAAAGATGTCAGGAACACAGAAACACAATGAGGCCATAATTCTGGAGGAACAAAGGTATCAACACACTCTTTCTCTTGTGTTGAGTCATCTTCCCTCTCATAAAGTTCCCTGCAGAGCTTTAAGAGGGTTTGTTTTCTCTTTGGACTGTGACTTTACTCTCTAAGCCCTGAGCTTATGAGAAAAGATGCCCTGATTTTGCTGTGAGCCTAAAGGGAAGACATACTTGTGGTTTCTATCTTGTCTAGCCCAGTTCACAGAGTAGATGAATATCTGGCAGAAACTTTGGTCCTAGGAATAATACATGTGCATTTCTCTGGAAAGGGCTCTGCGTCATATCTCTTTAGAGACTTTTATGCTATGCCAAGACAGTATAGCAATGGTAAATGACTAAGGGCTTGGGGTTTGAAGTCAACAGACCTGTTACATGTCTCCGAGATGGTTGCAGTCAGTATAGCCGTGAGAGCTGAGAAAGCCCCAGAGGTCTTCAACAGAGCTAACAGCAGAATTTGGAAAAATACCAGATTATTGTTCTACTGCCCTAGAATAAGTTAGCAGACCTTGGTGCTCAGGATACCTGGGGTCTGAGACTTTCTGTGTTGCTATGTGGTTCACACATGTTCATGTGAACAGTCACTTGGTGAGGTAGTAGCTTTATTTTTACAAACTAGATGAGTTAATTTGCCCACATTTATGAAACTATGACAGACTGATTGATTAAATACTTTTGGGGATGTGAATGTAAGTTCATGGTTGCACTAGTTTTTATTTAATGCAATTAAAGAATTAACAACTTGAAAGTCAAATGAATAGTTCATTTTCTCCACTGTTCTAATTTACTAATCCAAGTAAACTTTAAAGTGTATGGAGATGTTGCTGAATAAATGCGTTGCCCCTCCCAAGTCATATATTTGCATTTATAACTGGCACTACAATGTGTCTTAATCCAGTTATTACTTTTTAAAAGAAAATCAGTATAAACTTGCTGCAGTGAAATCTTACTCCAAAGTCCCTTAAATATAACTTCATGGTGGCTCTAACTCAAATGTGGTGGTGGTGGTGGTGGGGTATTATTTGGGAGAGGGTGATCTTATGAGGTCTTTTTTCCCTCCGTATCTGTGGGGTTTTTTCCCCTGAGTTAGCCCCTGGGTGACCCTACCCTGTGCCCTAAATTATACAATTATACACATGATGACCAACTACTGACTTAATCCCAGGGGCATGAGAACTTTGATCTGGCAGGTGTACAGAGGCCTTAAAGTACTCATGGATGGATATTGGGCCCTTTCATGGCAGGTAAACCTTGCCTGTAGTTCAACAGTCTCTTCTATTTTGAGGAAATCAGTCTAATAAAGATAGTAGCAACTTTTCTCCAGTTTATAATACCATTAAGTAATTTTAATTACAAAAATTAGAAATAATCTAGAACTGTCTCCAAAATATACGTCGTAAATTCAGGAGGAAATTCAGGAGTTGTAAATTCAGGAGTGGGGCAGGGAGTGGTAGAGCTTGGAAAATCCCCATATTTGGTTCCAAGAGATGCACATATTTATTTACTTCATCTACCCCACCCCAGTGTGAAAAACATTGTGTAATTGTAAGGCCAAGCGCGGTGGCTCACACCTGTAATCCCAGCACTTTGGGAGGCCGAGGTGGGTGGATCACCTGAGATCAGGATATCAAGACCAACCTGGCCAACATGGTGAAACCCCATCTCTACTAAAAATACAAATATTAGCTGGGCATGGTGGTGCACACTTGTAATCCCAGCTACTCGGGAGGCTGAGGCAGGAGAATCACTTGAACCCTGGTGGCAGAGGTTGCAGTGAGCCAAGATCGTGCCATTGCACTCCAGCCTGGGCAACAGAGTCAAACTCTGTCTCAAAAAAAACAAAACAAACAAACAAAAAGAAAAACATTATGTAATTGTTATGCTGTGATATTTCAACTTAGTAGTGAAGAATGTTTTTACCTTCTTTAGGAAAAGAAAACTGAAAAGATATTATGTATCCACATTACAATTTCATTGATATTCTCTTGAAATTATATACAATCAGCCTTCTGTACTCGTGAGTTCTGCACCCGTGGATTCAATCAACTGCAGATAAAAATACTTTTAAAATTACGTCTGTACTGAACATGTAACAGACTTTTTTCCTTGTTATTCCCTAAACAGTTCAGTATAACGACTATTTACATAGAATTTCCATTATATTAGGTATTATAAGTAATTGTATTATAAGATGATTTAAAGTACACTGGGAGGATGTATGTAGGTTATATGCAAATAATACTATGTCATTTTATATCAGGGTCTTGAGCATCCCTGAATTTAGATATCAGTGGGGGGTCCTAGGACAAATCTTCCACAGGTACTGAAGGATGACTGTATTCATTCTACATGTCAATAAAAAATTTCAAAACTGTTAGCTTTGTTTTTTCATTAGAGTTGATTCTGGTAATAAGCACAGGAAAGAAAAATTCACATTGCACACCATATAAATCAAGTTTCTCAGGCATTCCTAGTGCAATCTGATGAAAACATCTTTCCTTAAGGTGCTTTATAGTCTCTGGAAAAATAAATTGCTACTTTTTTTAGTGACAAGTCATTGCCTTGTCACCCAAGCTGGGAGTGCAGTGGTGCAATCATAGCTCACTGCAGCCTTGACTTCCTGGGCTCAAGTGATCCCACTGCCTTAGCCTCCTGAGTAGCTAGACTCATGCCACCACACTGACTAATTTTTTTTTTTTTAGAGACAAGTTGCCATTTTGTTGCCCAAGCTTAATCTCCTGTCTTCAAGGGATCCTCCAACCTCAGCCTTCCAAAGTGCTGGGATTTACAGGCATGAGCCACTGTGCCCAGCCTACTTTTATCAGTTATAAGTGTGTTTGCCTGCAAGCAACTGAAGACCCAAGAAAGGTAGGTTTATTTATTTATATTTTATTTTATTTTACTTTCTGAGATGGAGTCTTGCTCTTGTTGCCCAGGCTGGCGTACAATGGCGCAACCTTGGCTCACTGCAACCTTGGCTGACTGCAACCTCCGCCTCCCAGGTTCAAGTGATTCTCTTGCCTCAGCCCCCCGAGTAGCTGGGATTACAGGTGCCTGCCACTACACCCAGCTACTTTTTGTAACTTTAGTAGAGATGGGGTTTCATCATGTTGGCCAGGCTGGTCTCAAACTCCTAACCTCAAGTGATCCACCTGCCTCGGCCTCCCAAAGTGCTGGAATTACAAGCGTGAGCTACCGCGTCTGGCCAGAAAGGTAGGTTTAAATAAATAAGGAGTTTATTTGCCTCAAGTGACAAAGATATCTAGAGATAAGTTTCCAGGGCTGAGATGGTGGCTCAACCATGTCTTCATGTGGCTCTCATTTGTGTGAAAAATAGCTTCACTTCAGGCATCATGTCGGTGTCCCAAGTGGGAAGAAAGAGGAAGAAGAAGGTGCAAAGTGTGATGGAAGTTGCCAGCGCAACCTTTATTTGATTTTTTGTTTTGTTTTGTTTTTGACACAGGGTCTTGCTCTGTCACTCAGGCTGGAGTGCAGTGGTGTGATCACGGCTCACTGCCGCCTTGACCTCCCAGGCTTTCACAATCCTCTCACCTCAGCCTTTCAAGTAGCTGAGACCATAGGCTCACACTACCATGCCCAGATAAGTTGTAAATTTTTTTGTAGAGATGGGTTCCCCCTGTGTTGCCTAGGCTGGTCTTAAACTACTGCGTTCATGTGATCCTCCTGCCTTGGCCTCTCGAAGTGCTGAGATTACAAGTGTGAGCCATGGGGCCCAGCATGCCCAGGCTTTAAAATAGCATTTCTAAGAAGCCTCAAGCAGAGACTTCTGTTTATACTTCATTGGGCAGAACTGGGCCATATGGCTATTCTACCTCCATCGCATGGAGTCTAGGAAAGCAAGTGTCTCACTTTGCAACCTGCGTGTATGTAGAGGAGGCTGGTTAGAAAGGCAGTGAAGTGGGTGATCAGAAAGCCAGCTCTTAATATGCCATCACTAATGTGGGATTCTTCTCTTACTGATCTCTTGTCATGTGGAATTACTTTAAACAAACAAAAAAATTTCAGTTCAGAAGTTCTAGTTTAGGAATGCAGTGTCCTCACCACTTATTTCCTCTTTTAAATGATAGATTTGGGCTGTCTTGTCTTGAAATAGCTACTTATTGTAGCTTGTGTTTTGAGAGCAGCCTATCTAAGATCAAATGACAAAATGAAGGGAAACATCTTGTGACCTTTTTGGTTTTAGTCATTTGGGATCTATTTCTTGCCAGGACAGACAGTTCAGTATTTTGAAATATTCTGGTGTTTATTTGTTCAAGACCAAGACAGAACCATCATGAATAATGAATATACAAAAAAAGAACCAAGGCATGAAATATACATTTTTGAAACTCACTTGGATCTGCTGAACTAAGTCAGTTCCAATTAGAGAACTGTATTATCTTTTTCTTTGGAAGCAAAAATTTTATTAACTTACATGGGTAAAATTTCCTTAATTGTGGTTCTTAAACTCTACTAAAGACATCTGAACATTGTTGATTGATCATAAAAATATAGAATTTGAGTAGCAAATCATACTGTAATTTTAATCATCAGATTGTTGCAACTCAGACCTTTAAAAATATTTATCTTTAAAATTAGAATAAAATGCTCTTATTAGAGAAACTTTGTAAATGATGAGAGACTATCCTTTTATAGATGCCCTATTATGAATACTTAACAGTTTGATGTATTTTTGTTTATGAAAAGAAAATAATCAGAGTTACTATTTTTTGAATATATATTCTATGCCAATAATTTAACATTTAACTTAATCCTCTCAAAAAGTCTAGGAGCTAGGTAAAGTTTTGTCCCCATATTTACAGATGAAGATAGTTACAATTAAGTAATTTGTTCAAAGTCACATGGCAAGTAGCACAGCTGGATGTGAACTTAGAAAGTCTTCAAAACTTCAACATTTTGAGGACCTGACCAGCCAGTTTAAAGAACCTAGGAAGCTGAAGTAGACAGACATAAGGGTTTACCAATACTGTTCTTATATCACTTGATTGAAGATTCTGATTTTCAGAAAACACTGATAACCCATCTGTCCATTAGTAGCCTATATCTGAGAGTTATGTTGGTCCTTGTTCTTCCTAAGGGCTGAAATTTCATGTATCCCTAGATTCTGTGAACTCCTCTGTAGCATTCAACAAATTTTTTTGCCTTAATTTCCAGAGTGTTTCTGATGTGTCCTATCACAGAACACTGATACAACAGATTTTGTGACTTGAAATCTAAACATCCTTTCTGTGGGAAAATTCATTGAGTTTCCAACAAGGAACCTATAGATGAGCTTCTGAAAAACCATCCATTAGTCAGATATTCTGTTCATAAATATAAAACATTGTCTGTTCCTTGTATCCTATCCTAATTGACCTTCTAAAAAAGTCTCTCTCTTTTTTTTTTAAAGTCTCTTTTTTAGTGCTACTTGATCACTTTATTATTGGAAGTTATGAGCATAAGTCCCTAATATACTGACTGTAAAACTGTGTACATGTAGCCATTTCCATTCAGCAGAGACTTTGTCTATCTTACATAATAGCTAGTACATCATTTACACTCGGCAAAGTTATTCATACTCTTTCATTTGTTTTAGTTAAACAAGTTCTAGTGAATTTATTTATGTGCAAAAAAATGGAAAAAAACAGATATAGTGAAAGGCTCCTTTTAAGTGCTCCCAATCCCCATCCCCGCAGAGGTAAACCCAATTAACAGTTGGAGGTGGAAACTTCTAGTTCTTTTGTTTACATTTACCTACACTTGCATGTTCCCATACAGAAATATAGAGGGTTTTTGGTGTATTTTATTTTAAACACTAAATATGCTAATGATTTGATTTGCTTATTTTACATAGCAATGTCTTGTAGTTCTTTCCATGTCAGCACAAACAGATCCATCTTATTCTTTTTAACTATTGCCAGGCATTGCATGATATGAATCTTTATGTATGTATGTATTTGTGAGACAGAATCTTGCTCTGTCATCCAGGCTGGAGTGCAAGTGGCACAATCGTGGCTCACTGCAGCCTTGAAATCCTGGGCTCAAGCTCCACCTCAGCCTCTTGAGTAGCTGGGACTACTGGTGTGTGTAGCAATTTTTTTTTTGGAGAGATAGGGGTATTCTTATGCTGTCCAGGCTGGTCTTGAACTCCTGGCCTCAAACAGTCCTCTCACATTGGCCTCCCAAAGTGCTGGGATTACAGGCATTAGCCACCTAGCCCAACTATGATATGAATCTACAATGGATTACATAACTAGTCCTCTTTTGATGGACAACTCAGTTGTTTGTAATTGTGTTATTATTACAATGAAGCTGTGGCAAATATCTTTACACATTTCTCTTAGTGCACAGGTTTATCTAGGGTAAATATCTAGAGTTAATTTTTTTTGGATTGAAATATGTGTGCTTTAAAAATTTTAGGGAGGAGGAAGGGAGTGGGCTGAGGGCTGAGGGACTGCCTGTTGGGTGCTGTGCTCACTGCCTGGGTAATGGGATCATCCATAACCCCAACCTTAGCGTCATGCAGTGTTTCCATGTGACAGACCTGCACATGTACTCCCAAATCTAAAAAAAAAGTTGAAATTTTTTTTTAAATGTAATACATACTCAGTAAAAAATGAACCTGGCTGGGCACCGTGGCTCACACCTGTAATCCCAGCACTCTGGGAGGCCGAGGCAGGTGGATCACTTGAGGTCAGGAGTTTGAGACCAGTCTGGTCAACATGGCAAAACCCTGTCTCTACTAAAAAATTAAAATTAGGTGAGCGTGGTGACACGTGCCTATAATCCAAGCTACTCAGGAGACTGAGGCAGGAGATCACTTGAACCTGGGAGGCAGAGATAGCAGTGAGCTAAGATCATGCCACTGCACTCCAACTTGGGCGACAGAGACTCTGTCTCAAAAACAAAAAAACTAAACTTGTAGCCAAGTGTATGATCAAGTTAGCCACCAGTTCCTTGTGATCACACTAAATCTTTTGTTTCTCAACAGTTACTCTTATAGAAAAATCATTTTTACATTCCATCTTTTGGATCCTCTCTCTCATACTTCCATTCCTCTAAATGAGGATGTATTTTTGGTGACAAGTAATAGAAACCTTACGTGAACCAGACAGAAAGGGTAATTTACGGGTTTATGTAACCAAACTGTGGGGAAGCCCCAGTGTAGCCACATCTCAGGGCAACCAGCATTTAGGGTCAGAATGCTGCCAGGACTCATTTTGCTTCTCAATTTGCTTCACTCTTTTACTGCAGGCAACTTCTTTTTTTAAGAGTTCTTTGTATTCTAATACAAGTCCTTTGTTAGATATGTGCTTTACAAGAATTTTCTCCCATCTATGGTCTGTCTTCTATTTCTCTTAACAGCATCCATCAAAGAGCAGTTTTTAATTGTGATTAAGTCCAATATATTAGTTTTTAAAAAATGGATCATAATTTTGGTGTTGTATCTAAGAAATCATTGCCTAACACATGGCCACAAAGATTTTCTCTAGAAGTTTTTTAGCTTTAGGTTTTACATTTAGGTCAATGATCAATTTGGGACTAATTTTTGTATATGGTGCATGGCATGGATAAAAGGTTATTATTATTGCATATGGATGTTTTATTATTCCAGCACCATTTTTTGAAAAGATGTTCCCTTCTCCACTGAACTGCCTTTGCACCTTTGTTGAAAATCAGTTTTCCATTTATGTGTGGGCGTATTTCTCCACTCTCTTTTCTGTTTTATTGATTTATTTGTCTACCTTTACTTCTATCTCACACTATCTTGAACACTATGTCTTTATAGGGAGCATTGAAATCAGGTAGAGTTAGTTCTCCAACTTTGTTTTGCCTTTTCAAAGTTGTTTTGGCCATTCAGGTCTTGATATGGTTTGGGTCTGTGTCCCTGCCCAAATCTCATGTTGAATTGTAATCCCCAGTGTTGGAGGAGGGGCCAGGTAGGAGGTGATTGGATCATGGGGGTGGACTTCCCCCTTGCTGTTCTCTTGATAGTGAGTTCTCACGAGATCTGCTTGTTTAAAAGTATGTAGTATTTCCCGCTTCCCTCTTTCTTCACATGCTCTGTCATGTGAAGATGTGCCTGCTTTCCCTTCACCTTCCACCATGATTGTAAGTTTCCTGAGGCCTCCCCAGCCATGCTTCCTGTACAGCCTGCAGAACTAAGAGTCGATTAAACCAATTTTCTTCATAAATTATCCAGTCTCAGGTAGTTCCTTATAGCAATAAGAGAATGAACTTATACAGAAAATTGGTACTGGGAAGTGGGGCATTGCTATACAGATACCTGAAAATGTGGAAGTGTCATTGGAACTGGGTAATGGGCAGGGGTTGGAACAGTTTGGAGAGCTCAGAAGAAGACAGGAAGATGAGGGAAAGTTTGGAACTTCCTAGAGACTTATTAAATTGTTGTGACCAAATGCTGATAGTGATATAGACAATGAAGTCCGGGCTGAGGTGGTCTTAGACAGAGATGTAGAACTTATTGGGAGCTGGAGTAAAGGTTGCTCTTGCTATGCTTTAGCAAAGAGACTTGCAGCTCTAGGGAGCTTTGTAACTTTGAACTTGAGAGAGATGACTTAGAATATCTGGCAGAAGAAATTTCTAAGCAGCAAAGCATTCAAGATGTGGCCTGGTTTCTTCTAACAGTATATACTCATGTGTATGAGCAAAAAGATTTTCTGAAACTGAAACTTAGATTTAAAAGAAAAATTGAAAGGACTTCAAAGAAAAAACTTTTTCAAAATTTAATGAAGCATCTGTGCACCAAATAAAATCCTGTCACAGACTGCCAGAGTTTCAAACTTTGGAAAACTTTGGCATGACATTTCCCAGTTCTTGAGTCGAAGTTCTTGAGGCCTGCAGGCTAAGTTTAAATCTAGGATCTTTCTCTCATATACTAGCTGTTTGCTGCTATACTTCCCTTCTGAATCTTTTCCTTACCTGCAAAATAGCAGTACTAATAAAATCTCCTGTTTGTAGATATGAAATGAGATAAAGCATAAAAAGCCCTTGGCATAATCCCCAGTAAATGGTGGGTGCCTTGAAAATGTCAGTCATTTTTAAAGGCAGGAAATCAGTGTCATAACTCAAAAAATATGGGCCCTTTCTGGTATTGTTAGCTTTCTACTCTCCATTCTTACCCTCAAGTCTGAGACACTTGGCCTTGACATAATCTCTTCACTCTCAAGGTGCAAAAGCACTTCACCAAGCCTTTTATTTCAACAATAGAATCAGGACCGCGACTCATGTACAAGTGACTGTGCAAGTTGATCCGGGTGGGATTGTGAGCCAGATCATCCAGAGTCAGTCTTGGCTTGCCGTAATCATCATGGTATCATTATCAACAGATGTTTAGGGGTGAGCACCCATTATGGGTACAATTCCATGACAGCTTCTGGGAGCACTATTCTAGATGGTCAGAGTGAGCTTTTGGCTAGAGGTCTGCAACACACTCTAAGAGGCCAAGTGGAAGCTGTGGACCAGGCAGACTAGAGCCACTTTGCAGTGGAGAGGCACAAACTACAAGGAATAAAATTATAGCTTGCTAGAATTGTAGTCTACATTTCCCTTTGGCTGCCTGTTTGTTTCTCAATATAATTTGAGGTGTTGACTCTAGACCACAAAAACCTAGGTGGTTTTGGGTACCAAGCTGTCTTATGAATTACCTTTGTCTTTTTCTAACTTCCTGGCAGCTAAGATTAGCAAGCATGGTTGGGATTATAATTGTTGCATTTAAACTACAGAAAGAATGTTCTTTGATGAAAGATTCTCATATTTCATAAATGTTCTAATTTGATAAAACTTTAATGTTCTTACCAACAGGTCATAATGGACATGTAACATTTTATGTTCTTACTACATTGGTTATTTTTAAAGTATACTTTGGTCTGAAAGAGGAGATGCTCAGGATATTATTTCAAATCTTTAGAGGCACAAATTTGTACAAATCCGATCATGTCTATGACCAGATCAGTTGTATATTTGAATTATAGCCAAGTTTCCCTAGTTTACAAGGTAATGTGAATTATGGCTAAATTATTAATACAAGTTAAAAGATAATTATCAAAATTACAATGGGGCTTATTTGAATATTTAAAAATCCTGACTGGGTCATGGTGGCTCATGCCTGTAATCCCAGTACTTTGGGAGGTTGAGGCGGGCAGATCACCTGAGGTCAGGAGTTTGAGACCAGCCTGACCAACATGGTGAAACACCGTCTCTACTAAAAATACAAAAATAAGCTAGGCATGGTGGCAGATGCCTGTAGTCATCGCTACTCAGGAGGCTGAGGCAGGAGAATTGCTTGAACCTGGGAGGCGGAGGTTGCAGTGAGCTGAGATTGCGCCACTGGACTCCAGCCTGGGCAACAGAGTGAGACTCCATCTCAAAAAAAATAATAATAACAAACAAAAATCCTGGCTGGACACAGTGGCTCACACCTATAATCCCAGCACTTTGGGAGGCTGAGGCAGGCAGATCCTTTGAGCTCAAGAGTTTGAAACCAGCCTGGGCAACATGGCAAAACCCTGTCTCTATTAAAAACACAAAAAAGTAGCCAGACATGGTGGTGCGCACCTGTAGTCCCAGCTACTTGAGAGGCTGAAGTAGGAGAACTGCTTGAGCCTGGGAGGTTGAGTCTGCAGAGAGCTGAGATTGGGTCACAGGACTCTAGTCTGGGCAAATGAATGAGACCCTGTCTCAAAAAATAATAATAAAAACCTTTTCTCTAGATTATAGTTTTATATACTTTAATAATAGCTTTATGTAAATGAACCAAATAGATGCATATATTTCTTCGGTTGTAAGCAATTAAAACGGTATTTTATAGATGAGAGCTGGTTTGCTGTAGTTACAATCTTACTTTGGAGAAAATACACTGCTGAATTGCTTTTCATTGAGATGAGACATAAATCTGGGTTTTAGGTATCCTGAAATGTATGCAATTTTGGAGTCCCTCTTCAAGAAAAAAGAATACCAGGCTGAGTGTAGTGGCTCATGCTTGTAATCCCAGCACTTTGGGAGGCCGAGGCAGGCTGATCACTTGAGCTCAGGAGTTGGAGACCAGCCTAGGTAACATGGCAAAACTCTCTCTCTACAAAAAATACAAAAATTAGCCAGATGTGGTGGCACATGCCTGTAGTCCCAGCTACTTGGTAGGCTGATGTGAGAGGATCACTTGAGCTCAGGAAGTGGAGGCTGCAGTGAACTGTGTTTGAGCCACTGCACTCCAGCCTGAGTGACATGCAAGACCTTGTCACACACATGCCAAAAAAACACCAAAAAAAAAAAAAAAAAAAAAGAAAAGAAAAGAAAAGAAAAAAGCATGGTTTTTTTCTATATGGTTCATGCCTGTAATCCTAGCACACTGAGGTGGGAGGATTGCTTGAGGCCAAGAGTTTAAGACCTACCTGGCCAAAATAGTGAGACCCTATCTCTAAAAAAAAAAAAGAGAAAAGTAGGGTAAATTTTGAAGATGGCTGAATAGGAACATCTCCAGTCTGCAGCTCCGAGAGTGACTAATGCAGAAGACAGGTGATTTCTACATTTCTAACTGAGGTATCTGGTGCATCTCATTGGGACTGGTTGGACAGTGGGTGCAGCCCACAGAGGGTGAGCTGAAGCAGGGCAGGGCCTTACCTCACCCTGGAAGCACAAGGGGTTGGGGGATTTCCCTTTCCTAGCCAAGGGAAGCCATGACAGACTACCTGGAAAAGTGGGGCACTCATGCCCAAATACTGTGCTTTTTTTCCCTAAGGTCTTAGCAACCAGCAGACAAGGTGATTCTCTCCCGTGCCTGGCTTGGAGGGTCCCACACCCACAGAGCCTTGCTCACTGCTAGTGCAGCAGCCTGAGATCGATCTGCGAGGCGGCCGCAATTGCTGAGGCTTGAGTAGGTAAACAAAGTGGCCAGGAAGCTTGAACTGGGTGCCCACCGCAGCTCAACAAGGCCTACTGCCTCTAGACTCCACCTCTGTGGGCAGGGCATAGCTGAACAAAAGGCAGCAGACAACTTCTGCGGACTTAAATGTCTCTGGCTGACAGCTCTGAAGACAGCAGTGGTTCTCCTTGCATGACATTTGAGCTCTGAGAATGGACAGACTGCCTCCTCAAGTGGGTCCCCAACCCCCATGTAGCCTAACTTGGAGACACCTCCCAGTAGGGGCCAACAGACATCTCATATAGGTGGCTGCCCCTCTGGGATGAGGCTTCCAGAAGAAGGATCAGGCAACAATATTTGCTGTTCTGTAATATTTGCTATTCTGCAGCCTTCAGTGATGATACTCAGGGAAATAGGGTCTGGAGTGGAACTCCAGCAAACTCCAACAGACCTGCAGCTGAGGGACCTGACTGTTAGAAGGAAAAGTAACAAACAGAAAGGAATAGCATCAACATCAACAAAAAGGTCTTCTACACTAAAATCCCATCTGTAGGTCACCAACATCAAAGACCAAAGGTATATAAAACAACAAAGCTGGGGAAAAACCGGAGAAGAGCTGAAAATTCTAAAAATCAGAGTGCCTCTTCTCCTCCAAAGGATCACAGCTCCTCACTAGCAATGGAACAAAGCTGGACAGAGAATGACTTTGACGAGCTGACAGAACTAGGCTTCAGAAGGTCAGTAATAACAAACTTCTCCGAGCTAAAGGAGGATGTTTGAGCCATCACAAGAAAGCTAGAAACCTTGAAAAAAGATTAGACAAATGGCTAGCTAGAATAAACAGTGTAGAGAAGACCTTAAATGACCTGATGGAGCTGAAAACCACAGCATGAGAACTTCATGATACATGCACAAGCTTCAACAGCTGATTTGATCAGTGGAAGAAAGGGTATCAGTGACTGAAGATCAAATTAATGAAATAAAGTGAGAAGACAAGGTTAGAGAAAAAAAAGTAAAAAGAAATGAACAAAGCCTCCAAGAAACATGGGACTATGTGAAAACACCAAATCTACGTTTGATTGGTGTACCTGAAAGTGATGGGGAGAATGGAACCAAGTTGGAAAACACTCTTCAGGATATTATCCAGGAGAACTTCCCCAACCTAGTAAGGCAGGCCAACATTCAAATTCAGGAAATACAGAGAACACCACAAAGATACTCCTCGAGAAGAGCAACCCCAAGACACATAATTGTCAGATTCACCAAGGTTGACATGAAGGAAAAAGTGTTAAGGGCAGCCAGAGAGAAAGGTCGAGTTGCCCACAAAGGGAAGCCTATCAGACTAATAGCAGATATCTTGGCAGAAACCCTACAAGCCAGAAGAGAGTGTGGGCCAATATTCAACATTCTTAAAGAAAAGCATTTTCAACCCAGAATTTCATATCCAGCCAAACTAAGCTTCATAAGTGAAAGAGAAATAAAATCCTGTACAGACAAGCAAATGCTGAGAAATTTTGTCATCACCAGGCCTGCCTTACAAGAGCTCCTGAAGGAAGCACTAAACATGGAAAGAAACAATTGGTACCAGCCACTGCAAAAACATACCAAATTGTAAAAACTGTTCATGCTATAAAGAAACTGTGTCTATTAACAGGCAAAATAACCAGCGAACATCATAATGACAGGATCAGATTCACACATAACAATATTAACCTTAAATGTAAATAGGCTAAATGCCCCAATTAAAAGATACAGACTGGCAAATTGGATAAAGAGTCAAGACCCATCAGTGTGCTGTATTCAGGAGACTAATCCCATGTGCAAAGACACACATAGGCTCAAAATAAAGGGTTGGAGGAAGATCTACCAAGCAAATGGAAAGCAAAACAAACAAACAAACAAAAAACCAAACAAAAAAACAAAAAACAAACCAGGGGTTGCAATCCTAGTCTCTGATAAAACAGACTTTAAACCAACAAAGATCAAAAGAGACAAAGCCATTACATAATGGTAAAGGGATCAACACAACAAGAAGAGCTAACTATATGCACCCAATACAGGAGCACCCAAATTCATAAAGCAAGTCCTTAGAAACCTACAAAGAAACTTAGACTTCCACACAAGAATAATGGGAGACTTTAACACCCCACTGTCAATATTAGACAGATCAACAAGACATAGGGTTAACAAGGATATCCAGGACCTGAACCCAGCTCTGCAACAAGCAGACCTAATAGACATCTACAGAACTCTCCACTCCAAATCAACAGAATATACATTCTTCTCAGCACCACATCGCACTTATTCTAAAATTGACCACATAATTGGAAGTAAAGCACTCCTTAGCAAATGTAAAAGAACAGAAATCACAAAAAACTGTCTCTCAGACCACAGTGCAATCAAATTAGAACTCAGGATTAAGAAACTCAATCAAAACCACACAACTGCATGGAAACTGAACAACCTGCTCCTGAGACTACTGGGTAAATAACAAAATGAAGGCAGAAATAAAGATGTTCTTTGAAACCAATGAGAACAAAGACACAACACACTAGAATCTCTGGGACACATTTAAAGCAGTGTGTAGAGGGAAATTCATAGCACTAAATGCCCACAAGAGAAAACAGGAAAGATCTAAAATTGAAACCCTAACATCACAATTAAAAGAACTAGAGAAGCAAGAGCAAACAAGTTCAAAAGCTAGCAGAAGGCAAGAAATAACTAAGATCAGAGAAGAATTGAAAGAGATAGAGACACAAAACACCCTTCAAAAAATCAATGAATCCAGGAACTGGTTTTTTGAAAAGATCAACAAAATTGATAGACTGCTAGCAAGAATAGTAAAGAAGAAAAGAGAGAATCAAATAGATGCAATAAAAAACGATAAAGGGGATATCACCACCGATTCCACAGAAATACAAACTACCATCAGAGAATACTATAAACACCTCTACACAAATAAACTAGAGAATCTAGAAGAAATGGATAAATTCTTGGACACATACACCCTCCCAAGACTAAACCAGGAAGAAGTTGAATCCCTGAATAGACCAATAACAGGCTCTGAAATTGAGGCAATAATTAATAGCCTACCAAGCAAAAAAAGTCCAGGATGAGACAAATTCACAGCCAAATTCTACCAGAGGTACAAAGAGGGGCTGGTACCATTCTTTCTGAATCTATTCCAATCAATAGAAAAAGAGGGAATCCTCCCTAACTCATTTTATGAGGCCAACATCATCCTGATACCAAAACCTGGCAGAGACACACACAAAAAAGAGAATTTTAGACCAATATCCCTTATGACCATCGATACGAAAATCCTCAATAAAATACTGGCAAATCAAATCCAACAGCACATCATAAAGCTTATTCTCCACCATCAAGTTGGCTTCACCCCTGGGATGCAAGGCTGGTTCAACATATGCAAATCAATACACATAATCCATCACATAAAGAGAACCAATGACAAAAACCACATGATTATCTCAATAGATACAGTAAAGGCCTTCGACAAAATTCAACAGCCTTTCAGGCTAAAAACTCTCAATAAACTCGGTATTGATGGAACGTATCTCAAAATAATACGAGCTATTTATGACAAACCCACAGCCAGTATCATACTGAATGGGCAAAAACTGGAAGCATTCCCTTTGAAAACTGGCACAAGGATGCCCTCTCTCACCACTCCTATTCAACATAGTGTTGGATGTTCTGTGCAGGGCAATCAGGCAAGAGAAAGAAATAAAGGGTATTCAATTAGGAAAAGAGGAAGTCAAATTGTCCCTGTTTGCAGATGACATGATTGTATATTTAGAAAACCCCATCGTCTCAGCCCAAAATCTTCTTAAGCTGATAAGCAACTTTAGCAAAGTCTCAGGATATAAAATCAATGTGTAAAAATCACAAGCGAGCCTATACACCATTGATAAACAGAGAGCCAAATCATGAGTGAACACCCATTCACAATTGCTACAAAGAGAATACAATACCTAGGAATCCAACTTACATAGGATGTGAAGGATCTCTTCAAGGAGAACTACAAACCACTGCTCAACAAAATAAAAGAGGACACAAACAAATGGAAGAATATTCCATGCTCATGGATAGGAAGAATCCATATTGTGAAAATGGCCATACTGCTCAAGGTAATTTATAGATTCAATGCCATCCCCATCAAGCTACCAATGACTTTCTTCACAGAACTGGAAAAAAACTACTTTAAAGTTCATATGGAATGAAAAAAGAGCCCACATTGCCAAGACAATCCTAGGCAAAAAGAACAAAGCTGGAGGCATCACGCTACCTGACTTCAAACTATAATACAAGGCTATAGTATCCAAAACAGCATGGTACTGGTACCAAAACAGATATAGAGAGCAATGGAACAGAACTGAGGCCTCAGGAATAACACTACACATCTACAACCATCTGATTTTGACAAACCTGACAAAAACAAGAAATGGAGAAAGGATTCCCTATTTAATAAATGGTGCTGGGAAAACTGACTAGCCATATGTAGAAAGCTGAAACTGGATCCCTTCCTTACACCTTATACAAAAATTAATTCAAGATGGATTAAAGACTTTAATGTAAGACCTAAAACCATAAAAACCCTAGAAGAAAACCTAGGCAATACCATTCAGGACATAGGCGTGGGGAAGGACTTCATGACTAAAACACCAAAAGCAATGGCAACAAAAGCCAAAATTGACAAATGGGATCTAATTAAACTAAAGAGCTTGTACACGGCAAAATAAACTGCCATCAGAGTGAAAAGGCAACCTACAGAATGGGAGAAAATTTCTGCAACCCACCCATCTGACAAAGGGCTAATATCCAGAACCTACAAAGAACTTAAACACATTTGCAAGAAAAAAACAACCCCATCAAAAAGTGAGCAAAGGATATGAACAGATACTTCTCAAAAGAAGACATCTATGCAGTCAACAGACACATGAAAAAATGCTCCTCATAACTGGTCATCAGAGAAATGCAAATCAAAACCACAATGAGATACCATCTCATACCAGTTAGAATGACAATCATGAAAAAGTCAGGAAACAACAGATGCTGGAGAGGATGTGGAGAAATCGGAATGCTTTTACACTGCTGGTGGGATTGTAAATTAGTTCAACCATTGTGGAAGACAGTGTAGTGATTCCTCAAGGATCTAGAACTAGAATTACCATTTGACCCAGTGATCCCATTACTGGGTATATACCCAAAGGATTGTAAATCATGCTACCATAAAGACACATGCATACATATGTTTATTGCAGCACTATTCACAATAGCAAAGACTTGGAACCAACCCAAATGTCCATCAATGATAGACTGGATTAAGAAAATGTGGCACATATATACCATGGGATACTATGCAGTCATAAAAAAGGATGAGTTCATGTCCTTTGCAGGGACATGGATGAAGCTGGAAATCATCATTCTGAGGAAACTATCGCAAGGACAGAAAACGAAACATCACATGTTCTCACTCATAGGTGGGAATTGAACAATGAGAACACTTGGACACAGGGTGGGGAACATCACACACGGGGGCCTGTCATAGGGTGGGGGGTGGGGGAGGGATAGCATTAGGAGAAATACCTAATGTAAATGATGAATTGATGGGTGCAGCAAACCAACATGGCACATGTATACATATGTAACCTGCATGTTATGCACATGTACCTTAGAACTTAAAGTATATATATAAAAGAAGTGACCCTTACATTGATAGGGCCTCCTTGCAGGGCCTGGAAAAAAAACAATGAAGGGCTCTGAGGCTTCACCTTCATCATCTTCACAGTAAACTCAGTTCTGGCTAAGATATATTACTGAGGACATTTCTGAGAATGCTCCAGTTTCTCTAATTAATGAAAAAGCTCTTCAGTTTTGAGGAGATGGGTAATATTACAAATAATCAATTGCCTGCACAAGATAATGGATTATTCTGTTACTGACAGTGTTCCCTTTTCAAGTTTTATTTGTTGAAGTATGATCATTCAAAAATTCCAGCATTTTGCGTTATTCAAAAAAAAAAAAAAAAAAAAAAAAGAGCCCAAATTACTATTAGCCACTTTCACAGGGTATGAGAAATGGAAACGAAGGATTATACTTATCCAAAAGCATTGTTTTTTTCAGTATAAAATTTTCTCCTGGAGACTTAATAAGTAAGAAAATTGTATCTTGCTTGTGTTTGCATACTTTCTCCAAGAAAATTACATACAAATATTAGATTTAATTGGTGGTGGAAAATGAGGAAAGAAAATAGTAAAGCAAGGAGTCTAAACTTGTTAGAATAACTTCTCCAAAACTGGGAAAAAGCCATTTTTCATGCCTTGCTTAGATCTCCATGGTCGGTAAGAAGTGGACAATTTAGATAATTACTGTAGGTAGAAAATACAAACAGTCTCTATAGATAATTCTAGAAGAAACTTTTTTTTTCAGAACGTCACAAATCAAAAAAATAATTCCCTTAATTTTTTGCTTTTACTACAGAGCACTGGTCTTTAATTTTTTTCCTGTCTCAGGTACACAATTTTAACAGTCTAATATTTGGCCACGTTTTCCTCACTTCTTTCTGAGGATAAAGAATGAAATAATTAAATGGCCAAAAGAGGAATGGAGGAGAGGTACAGAATGAGGACTCTCAAGAGAAATTGGAAAAGAAAGATAATATGAATTTGTGGAACAATAAATTTGTCTGGTGTGATGGTTAATACTGAGTGTCAATTTGATTGGATTAAAGGATGCAAAGTATTGTTCCTGGGTGGGTCTGTGAGGGTGTTGTCAAAGGAGATTAACATTTGAGTCAGTAGACTGGGACAGGCCGACCCACCCTCAATCTGGGTGAGCACCATCTAATCAGCTGCCACCATAAAAGCAGGAATGGAAAGAACAGACAGCCTGAGTCTTCTGGCTTTCATTTTTCTCCCGTGCTGGTTGCTTCCTGCCCTCGAACATCAGACTCCAAGTTCTTCAGCTTTTGGACTCTTGGACTTACACCACTGGTTTGCCAGGGGCTTTCAGGCCTTTAGCCACTGACTCAAGACTGCACTGTTGGCTTCCCTACTTTTGAGGTTTTGGGACTCAGAGTGGCTTCCCTGCTCCTCAGCTTGCACATGGCCTATTGTGGGACTTCTCTTTGTGATCGTGTGAGTCAATACTCCTTAATAAACTCCCTTTCATGTATACATCTATCCTATTAGTCCCGTCCTTCTAGAGAACTAATACATCTGCCTTCCCTATCATCTTCTCCAAGTATCTTTGGAGTATGGACTCTGGAAGAGGGAGGCCTACTGTTTGGATAAGATGGTCAGGCATCAATCAGGGACTTGCCTGATCTGTACAGTCTGGGCAGTAGGGTGGTCACTGCATTCGTCAAGTGGGCTTAATTAGTTCAGCTGCCTCCTGTTGATAATGCATAAACAATGTTTGCAACCTTAGAACATTAAAAACAATATGAGGGGTTAATTGGGAATAATGGTACCCATATTAAATAATTGATTCACCAATAAACTAAATGTAATGCACACTTCACCTTCTTCACCAAGGATCTGAGGCACTCACCAGACACACTTGTAAAAAAGTAAACAAAAATTTTAAAGAGTGTGGTGATGGAAAATAGAATAGTAGGTTAGTAATCATGATGGTGGGGGTATTGGGTACTGGGCAAATTGAACACAAACATCCCATCCAGGAGGGCCTGCCCAGACACTAAAATACAATGAATTTGACTCAGTAACCAAATTTGTCATCAAAACCAGTGATAAGAGAACTAGGGTTAGTTTAAAACTTTGATTACATGAGAGAGAAAAAAAATTGTTTCTTCCAGGAAGCAATGCTATTCCTATTATTGCTTTTAAAAGGAATTTCTCAAGTAAATACTCATAACAAACAAAATAATAGATTTATAAACTGTTTCTTGTATTGTCAGTTGACAAAGGCCAGCTGAGTTTTCAAAAGGCTACTGGGTGAAAGCAGCTCTTCAGGGAGTCATCCATAACTAGATACAGTTTCCTAAACAGCTCACCCAAGCATACATATGAAAACAACAAACTAAAAAGAACACCTACTATAATTCTGGTACTTCTGATTCCTTCTCAATATGTTGTTGGTAAAATTGGCTAAGAGAAATGCTTCTGCCCTAGTTCTGATTCAGGTTTTCTTTTCTTTTTGTCCATGTTCTTTATAAACATTATATATTATAGTTGAATAACTATAGAAAATTTGTTTCTAATTGCTCTCGTTGAGATTTTAAAGGATATTTATTTGCTGCATTTTATTTATTTATTTTTAAGACAGGGTCTCACTCTGTCATCCAGGCTGGAGTGCAGTGGCACTACCTTGGCTCACTGCAGCCTTGACCTCCTCCTGGGTTCAGGTGATCCTCCCACCTCAGCCTCTTGGGTAGCTGGGACCACAGGTGTGTGCCACCACACCCAGCTGATGTTTTGTATTTTTTGCAGAAATGGGGTTTCACCATGTTGCTCAGGCTGGTCTTGAACTCCTGAGCTCAGGTGATCCTTCCACTTTGGCTTTGGCCTCTCAAAGTGTTGGAATTACAGGCATGAGCCACCGCGTCCAGTCTGCATTTCATTTTCTATGGCTATTTTCTCTCTTTGGATCATAGAACCTTAGTTTCTTTTTGAGATGGTAACTTGTAGAAGAATGGCAACATGATTTCAATAAGGTTAATAGACTCCCAATACTTTTATAGATGAGATGGAGGAATATAATTTGGGTGGCTGATTTGTAACCAATTGAATAACTCTATCCCAAGGATGTAGGCTGTCCTTCTGCATGGAGGACTCTGGCATGCTGTGAGGATCAGTTCATGTATAAGAAATGCAGAAGGAAGGGTAGTGGAGTAGATAGAGCTCAATTTTGGACATATATGTTGGAGGTTCATGTTGAAATGCACTTTATTAGTTGAATATATTGACTTGGGGACAGAGAGAGACAGAGACAGAGATAGAAGGGGTAAGAGGGAAGGGGGAGAGAAAGGGGAAGAGGAAGGTATCTAGTGATATAACAAACATTTATTAAATATAAACAATTATGTAACAAGTGATATCTAAGCACTTTACATGTTATAACTCATGAGACCCTGGCAACCATGTCAGGGTTATCTCATTACAATCTCCATTTCACAGATGAACTGAAATATGAGTGGTAAACTACTTTTCCCAAGCCCACACAGCTGGTAGGTGGTAACAACTGAGATATGAACCCTGCTTGAAGTTAGAGATTTTTGGCCATTAAGTCATAGGCATGGCTGAGTTGCTCAGGTTGTCTGGATGAACTGAGGTACATCAATGTGTTGACTTTAGAGGTACAGAAAAAATAAAGGCCACATTTTTGGAAAATGTGTTCATAGCCTTCAGTCCCAAAACCTTAGAAAGTGTGATATAGAGTGGGTAATAAGAAGAACATGGCAGACACCTGGGAACAAAGTTTCAAGAAAGTGGGAATGAAGCTGACATCCAAGGACCAAAGCAAGCAGGAAGCTGCCAGAGACAGCAGCAGAACCATTTCAAAGCAAGGATGGGTGAGAAAGCAGATGGCAGTGGATGGTTGTGCACCTGAAAACTTTCAATGCAGGGTAATCTAGAAGCTTGACCATGAAGCAGAGGGAGAAAGAGTTGTGGCTAGCTACTTAGGAAACCAAAATGAAGAGAAGGTTTTTAATCTTTCAGTGAGAGAGGCTTGAGTGTATTTTAAATATTGAGTGGCAAACAGAGAAAGAAAAAGTGAAGATGCAAAAACAGAGGGTAATACTTGGTGAAAGGTTGTGGAGGGTGCAGGAACAGATGGACTCCTAAGCCCAGGTGCCAAGAACATCTTGGATAGAACTGCATTCTGCTTTAGGATGGAGGAAGAAAGTAATGATGAATGTATGAGCACAGCTAAATGTATAGGTAGGACGCCTATGCTTCTGACAGCTAAAAGAGAAAAAAAAAAGCAAAACAGAAATTAATGTATAGGTAGAGGAGAAAACTTTATGCTTTTCATCATGAGGAAATGGAGGTCCAGACAACCTAACGAATTGGTGTAGGGTCAGTCTCACAGCCCTTTCCTTTATAAATCACCCAGTCTTGGGTATTTCTTCATAGCAGCATGAGAATGGACTAATACAATAGCACAGTAGGGTGCTGGTTATTTCCTGTTAGGTTGGTGCAAAAGTGATTGTGGTTTTAGACCGTGAATTTTAAATAATTTATTACTAGGCTCAAACACATCTTTATTAATCAAAATAGAAACCATTACAATCAACACATTTTTTGCCAACAAGAAATAAGTTTGTTCATTCCTATAGCATAACAATCTGTGCGTTGGGGCCAGGCACGGTGGCTCACGCCTGCAATCCCAGCATTTTGGGAGGCTGAAGTGGGTGGATCACAAGGTCAAGAGATCAAGACCATCCTGTCCAACATGGTGAAACCTCATCTCTACTAAAAATACAAAAAATTAGCTGGGTGTGGTGGCATGTGTCTGTAGTCCTAGCTACTTGGGAGGCTGAGGCAGGAGAATTGCTTGAACCCGGAAGGTGGAGGTTGCAGTGGGCCAAGGTCGCACCACTGCACTCCAGCCTGATGACAGAGTGAGACTCCGTCACAGAACAAACAAACAAAACAACCTGTGCTTCGGGATTCAATGAACTCTTGGAAGGCATTTTCTGTATCCTGCTCCTTGTGGAAGCATTTTCACCACAAAAAGTTGTCAAGATGCTTGAAGTGGTAGTCGGTTGGTGAAGGGTCAGGTGAATATGGTGAATGAGGCAAAACTTCGTAGCCCAGTTCATTCGACTTTTGAAGCATTGGTTGTGTGATGTGCAGTTGAGCGTTGTTGTGGAGAAGAACTGGGCCGCTTCTGTTGACCAATGCCGACTGCAGGTGCTGCAGGTTTTTGTGCATATCATCGATCTGCTGAACATACTTCTCAGATGTAATGGTTTCGCCAGGATTCAGAAAGCTGTAGTGGATCAGACCAGCAGCAGACCACCAAACAGTGACCATGACCTTTTTTGGTGCAAGTTTGGCTTTGCAAAGTGCTTTGGAGCTATTTCTCAGTCCAACCACTGAGCTGGTTGCCACCAGTTGTCTGTAAAATCCACTTTTCATTGCACGTCGCAATCTGATGAAGAAATGGTTCATTGTGCATAGAATAGGAGAAGATCACACTTCAAAATGATGATTTTTAAAAATTTTTGCTCAGGTCATGAGGCACCCACTTACCGAGCTTTTTCACCTTTCCAATTTGCTTCAAATGCCAAATGCCTGTAGAATGGTCGACGTTGAATTCTTTGCAAGTTGTAAGAGGTTCAGCTTGGATGATTGTTCTCAATTGGTCATTGTCAACTTCTGATGGCTGGCCACTATGCTTCTCATCTTCAAGGCTCCCATCTGCTTTGCAAAATGTTTTGAACCATGACTGCACTGCATGATTGTTAGCAGTTCCTGGGCCAAATGCATTGTTGATGTTGCGAGTTGTCTCTGTTGCTTTCTCGAATAAGAAAATTGCTCAAATTTGCTTTTTGTCTAATTATCATTTCCATAGTCTAAAATAAATAGAAAATAAACAGCAAGTAATAAGTCATTAGCAAAAAAACAACCCACAAAGTGTGAAATGTGCAATAAAATGATGTATAACATAACCACATTTAAGAATGTATTCCAATATCAAATGGCAAATTTAAATAATGCAAAAACTGCAATTACGTTTGCACCAAACTAATACATGCTGTCTTCCTCCTCTTCCTCCATACTTTCATGTCTGAAAAGGCTGATTTATACAGCATTCCTCAGGTTCCCTTGCCAGCTGGCTTTTGATTGGAAGTCCTTGTTAAGAAAGAAGGAACGAGCCTTCTACTAGAGAACATAGCTGTGTTAGGATGCTCTCATATGGCTATAAATACCTGAGACTAGATAATTTATAAAGAAAGAGTTTTAACTGGCTCTTGGTTCTGTAAGTTGTATAATAAGCCTGATACTGGGCTCAGCTCCTGGGGAGGCCTCAGGAAGCTTACAATCATGGTGGAAGGTGAAGGGAGCAGCAGGCACATCACAAGGCCAGAGCAGGAGCAAGAGTTAGGGCACAAGGTGCCACACACGTTTAAATAACCAGATGTTGTGAGAATTCACTCACTGTTGCCAGGATAGTACCACAGGAATGATACTAAACTATTCATGAGATATCTGCCCTCATGATCTAATCACTTCCCACCAAGTCCAACCTCCAACATTAGGGATTACGTGTCAACAAGGGATTTGGGCAGGGACACACATCCAAACTACATCAATAGTCATAGTTCTATTAAATTGGAAGCTAAGACTCTTAGTTACTTGGGGCTCTTTTGCCACTGTATGTACTGGCAGATTACTAAGGGGAAATTTTGTCTCTGCCCTCTTCTCCCCACTATTATCTATCTTCTGCTGTGTTTTACCCCAGAAGGCTGATCCCTGTGGGTTACATTACCCAATGGCTTCCACCAATAGAAGATCCAGGCAGGAGACAGAGAAGTGGGAGAGGCAGAGATCTGTCTTCCCTATTCACTGCTTGCCCAAAGTGGAAGCCCTTACAAGGCTTGGGTGACACTTTCTTCACCTTGGCCCTTTCTCCAGGTAGGTTCTGTGCAAAGCAGTCCCTGATACTGTGCCCTTAGCTTGGGAGTGTTCATGGGATGACCACTTGGGGTGGGCGAGTGAGAGGATCAGGATTGGGCAGAGTGGGCTAGGATGGCCCTGCAGTTAGTTGTCCCAATTTGGGGCATGTGAACTGGATCTTCATACCTCTGCATAGACCAGTCATTGCATGAGGCTGCCCCAGGGAAAGGGGACATGCTTTTGGGTGAGGAAGTTCCCGTTAGGCAAGGACAGGTCCCAGAGAGGAATCTGGTTGAGACCTATTGGCCCCCGCACTTCCAACTGCTAGTAGATGAGTGCTCCATCCCTGGGGTGGGGAATCGAGGTGATGCTCCCTTCCAACCCTTTGAACCAAGGAGTTGTAAAGGTTTCCTGCTCTTGCTAGTTCCTGAGTGCCTCAGCACCTCTGGCTTTTGTTTCTTCATTAAGTTCTCTTAATTGAATCTTCTGAGTTGATCTGTTTCTTTTCAGGGCCCTAATATAGATAATAATAAATTATATACATATATAAATAGAAACACTTAAATGTTCAAAAAGTTTAGTAGTCTAGAATAGAGAGACTTGATCTGGCCTGGGAGGGGAGGGCAAGTTTGGTCAAGGAAGTGACATTTGAACCAAAATCTGAAAAGCTAACTTAACAAAGGAGAGAGAGAAGGGAGAATGGAGGAGGCATTGAATCCATATGGCCCGGATCACAAGGCGGGCGGGGGCAGTACAGGATGAGGGAGACAGGGAATCAGCTTGAGAGAAAGGTAGGGACAACACTCTCTGGGTTTTGTGGACCTCATTTTTGTTAATTCAAAAAGTAATGGAAAAGCTTTACGGATTTTTGAGCTGGGGGAGGGGGACACAGTCAGATAAGCATTTTAAGACGATCTCTCTAGCTAATCAAAGACCAGTGTTATTTTTAATTTGGTGAGAAATTACCACTTGCCTATGTCTGTTAGAAGCAGAAAAGTCTCTTTTTTGTTTACTAGTCTCCAGACTGGCTGGACTGAGGTTTCTACCACTGGGCTAATCCTGCATATAAATGGCTAATCCTGCATATAAACCACAGTATTTCATGGACAGAAGACTGTTATACGCTATACCCCACGGTGCCTGTTGCATCTTTTTCGCATCATGGCAATTTTTTTTCCCTAGCAGGTAAGATAATACAAAAAAATGTATTAATCATTAGACTTTCAATTCAGGAACAATTGTACTATATATCAAAAAGTTGGGAAAGAATATAGTTTATCTATATGTTCCACTTGTTTTTAGAGTCTTTAAAAAGCACGCAAATGTCCACGATTTTTGGTCTTGGAATTGATTTAATAGAATTTCCCTTTAGATATTAATGAAAAACAGAATGGAGAGTGTTCCTCATAATCACACACACACACACACAAACACACAGCTTAGGTCCCCAGGGCTCCTTTCTGCTTTCTCAGATCCTGATGACTATTGAGCAGAGATGAACAGTCATGGGACAGGGCCCAACTGCTTAACTTAGGAAGTGACATTAAATTCTTCTTGGAAGAAGTTGGCACAATGTTTTTGTGCTGTTTTAGATGTTACTTAATGGGATGTTAGAAGGGAAGTTGTGACTGATGCATCAAGAAATGACAGCTACCAAAATCACTTACGAAATTTCAAAGTAAATAGCTGAGGACTGCTTAGATGCTCAGTCACACAGGCTACAAAAGACTCAAGTGACTGCAGATGGAGGAGGGCTTTTGAGAATTTATTTGGACAGGGCTGTGCTGAGAGTCCCACCCGCACCCCACAATGGGCGGGGGCACCGGCATCGAACACCAAGCTGAGTGAGAAGGGCTTCTCCAGGCCTCCCAGGGAGCTTGCTGGCTGCTCCTGGCCAACAGCAGACTGGGCCTGACTCCCATCGGAGGAAGGCCAGCATCCTAGGGCAGCCAGTGGAGGGTTGGCAGAGGGCCGTGCCTGGGAGGTCACTGTGCTATCTTCCAACCACACTGTGTGAGTCTCAGATACCATATGTGGAATCCGCAGCAGGAAGGTCAGCTTGAGGTCATTTTAAAAGGGATTCTTCTGAAAAAGTCTCACTGAAGGGTTGACAGGACCCTGATGCTGAGAGTCTGTGTGGAGGGGACAGAAGGAAAACCAAGGTTGGGGTAGAATAAGCAGCTAGACAAAATTGATTGCCAGTGTCAGGAAGCGTGGCCAAACATTCCCAGTGAGGGCTCACAACAGTGTTCACGGAAGAGTCACTTTCAAATACCCACCAAGCCCAGCGCGGGTGATGCCTTTCCACCAGAGGTCCAGTTCAGTACATGCCTTCCTGCGGCCTCCACCCCTCTTTCCCCTTACCATGGCTAGCAAGTGGGCCATGGGAGGGTGACATGGGGGAGGAACAAAGCTCCTTGTCCGCACTTCTGCCCACAGGAGGCCCCTGGTGGGGAAGGGGACAACATTTTAATTACTGAATTAAGAGCAAGGTTTTTCTCTTAAAGTAACAGGATTTTCTATTACCTGAGAGAATAAACAAGTTACGGGACTGCTTGAGTTTCATTCTGTGGAAGAGGAAGAACTATCCTCATGGAATAGATTATTAAAGGGATAGCAGAAGACTAAAAATTCAGTTGCTTTTATGGACACACCCATGAGTCCTGTTAATTCCATGTTTTGGTTATGTATAGAGTTTACATTCTGCTTCTGGAGTAGTGAAGTCATTTTATCAAAAAAAATTCTATTGATATTGCCCCAGGATGACAAATTTACAAAAACATGCTTGCCCTCTTTTTATTAGTTTATGTGGCTAAATCATAATTCTTTTCAAACCAATGGGAAAGTCTTAAGGAAATAGAAGATGGAATAAACTAAAGAACAATGCTGGGCTGGGTGCTATGGCTCACGCCTGTAATCCCAGCACTTTGGGAAGCTGAGGCCGGTGGATCACCTGAGGTCAGGAGTTCAAGATGAGCCTGGCCAACATGGTGAAACTCCATCTCTATTAAAAATACAAAATTAGGTGGGTGTGGTGGCAGGCACCTGTAATCCCAGCTACATGGGAGGCTGAGGCAGGAGAATCGCTTGAACTCAGGAGGTTGAAGTGAGCCGAGATCGCCCCATTGTACTCCAGCCTGGGTGACAGAGCGAGACTATGTGTCGCAAAACAAAAAACAAAAAACCCACAATAGACTGTTAAAGCAATTAGGAAGTAAATGTTACACCTAAGGGACTTGTATCTAGAATATTCAAGGAACTATTACATCTTGATAAGAAATGGACAAAAATTTGATTTAATAATGGCCAAGAATCTGAACAGACATTTCTACAATGTTATCTTTTTTCAAAGAAGATAAACAGGTAGCTGATAAAATCATGAAAAGATGCTCATTATCACTAGCTATCAGGAAAATGCAAATCAAATCCACAATGAGATATTATACCCACTAGAATGGCTGTAATAAAAAAGACATTAAAATTAGTGTTACTGAGGATGTGAAAAAACTGGAACCCTCATACATTGCTGGTTGGGAGGTAAAATGGTGCAGTCACTTCGGAAAACAGATTGGCACAATGACTCATCAATTCCACTCCTCGGTATGTATCCAAGAGAAATGAAAACACACATCCACACAAAAACTTGTACACACATGTTCACAGTAGCATTAATCATAATAGCCAAAAAGTAGACACCCAAATGTCCATTAACTGATGAATGGATAAACAAAATGTGGCATATCCAAACAATGGGATATTATGCAGCCTTTAAAAAAGAATCAAAACTGATCCATGCTACTCCACGGATAAACTCTGAAAACATTACACTAAGTGAAAGAAGTCAGTCACAAACAATCACACATTGTATGATTTCATTGATATGAAACCTCTAGAATGGGCAAATCCATAGACACATGAATGGTTGCAATCGGCTAGTGATGGTTTGGGAGGGAGGGAACTGAGTACTAAAGAGAATTGTTTTTTTGAGACCAGTGTGATTAAAATGTTCTAAAAGTGATCATGGTGATGTTTGCACAACATTGTAAATATACTAAAAAGCACTGAGTCATACACTTTAAATAGGCAAATTATATTGTATATAATTTTTTTTTTTTTTTCCAGACAGAGTCTGGCTCTGTTGCCCAGGCTGGAGTGCACAATCTCAGCTCACTGCAACCTCCGCCTCCTGGGTTCAAGTGATTCTCCTGCCTCAGCCTCCAGAGTAGCTGGGATTACAGGCCCCCACCACCACGCCTGGCTAATTTTTGTATTTTTAGTGGAGACTAGGTTTCACCATGTTTGAGACTAGGCCAGGCTGGTCTCAAACTCCTGACGTCAGGCGATCCGTCCTCCTCAGCCTCCCAACGTGCTGGGATTACAGGCATAAACCACCGTGCCCGGCCATATTATATATAATTTAAAAATGTAATGCATGGTCCACTACATGGGAGTCTCATGATGACAGGGACAGAGCCAGCTTTGCACATTACCTTATCTCTAGCGAGTGTCCAACACACAGGCACTCAACTAGTATTTCTTAAGGAAGCAGCACGCTTTTATACTGTTCCTGATGTTTATCCAGTGTTTCATAAATTGCAAAGCATGTGCATGTTTTTTTTCACAGACAGCAGCAGTTCCTTTGAGCCTCATAACAATCCCGAAGGTGGTCCGAGTAGGTGATATGAAACTGTTACTGGCCCACATTGTAAAAAATGAGGCGCTATACAACAGGATAAAGACCAAAACAACACCACCACAACCCGTATCTGTCTACTAAGTTTTATCTGGAGGAGCTCTTTCCCAGGCCCATTTGTCTCCCACTAATCCTGTGCCCCAGTGAGGGAACGCGCTTCTCATTACAATCAGCGCTGCTCTGGGAGCCTGACTCCCAAAATGCCATGAAACAGAGGAGCAAGCAGGGTCAACTGGAAAGCAGAAACCAAAGAACCCAGATTCCTTTTCTGAGCAAACACAGAGATGGGCTAGTGGGATTTTAGCTTGGGGATACTGGACCCAGTCTTCTCAAATACTTCCTACCAGAAGGTTTGTGTTAGCGGGTGTCCCATGACCACGATCTCAATAGCTTGTAGCTTACCTATCTTCCAGGCTCCGAATTCAGGGTTCTAGGTTCTAGTTCTCCACCCCTAACTCACATGCTTGGTGGAGACACCCAGATTAGTCACATTTCAGATTGGACCTTTCCAGTTGTAGTAGCAGGCAGTCACAGGGGGAGTCACCTTGCTGAAAAAAACTCACTGGATGCCCCCTGAAAAGAGGTCTAGAGAAGTTGTTCCGATTCTGACGCTGATTCCTAGTCGGTTACAGAACCCCTGGCCACAGGACATTTAAAGACGTTCTCTTTGAGGTCCACCCGGGCGGCCCAGAAGCGTTGGCCACCTTCCAGAAGGGAAGTGGGAGATACCGGTGGACCCCGAGGGGCCCGGGGCGTTCCCCGCGGGGCGGAGCGCTCCAGACTGCGGAGCGCTGTGGGCAGGGGCGCAGGTGAGCAGCGCAAGCAGAGTTGGCCGCGGCCGTCCTGGCGCCTCCGCCTCCGCGGCGCCCGCACTGCGCTCCACCCCGGCCCGGGGGGCGGGCGAGGGCTCTGCCCCACCGCCCGGGGGCTGCCAAGGGGATTTGGGGCGGCGACGTGGGCGTCTGGGGACTGTGCGCCCGTGCCCGCCCCGGCAGGGTGCGCTGAGGCGCTGGGGCCGCCACTGGCTGCGGGCGCTGGGCGCGGCGGCCGCGGGAGCCGCAGGTGGTTCCCGGGCCGGCCCTTTTCTCCTCCCCCTTTCCTTTCTTTCGCCTCCCCTCCCTCTCGCCCGGTGTCGGCGGCACTTCCCTCGCTTCCTCCTCCCTCTCCAATCCAGAGGGAGGGAAGGAGCAGCCGGCGCTTTCCTGCCCGCCTGCAAACTTCAGCGGGACTCGCGGCTCCCCTCGCCGCCGCGGCCGCCGCCGCCCGGCGCTGCCCCTGGAACTTCCTCTAGCCGCGCGGCCCGGGAAGCCCTGCGGGTGGAGGAACGCCGCCGGGCGCCAGGCAGCCGCGGCTCGGACCCAAACCCCGTCCCGCGCCGCCCGGGTGCCCGCCCGCCCGCGCGCCCGTCCGTCCGTCCGTCCGTCCGTCCGTCCTTCCTGCTCGCCCGGCCTCTCCCTTGCGGGCAGGGGCCGCCAGGCTTCCCTCGGCGCCCCGCCGCTGCCTGGGAATTCCTTTGTGTTGGATGCAGGCTCGCGCCCCGCGCCGACGGGGGGCGGACTGAAGGATCCCGCGCCGCCGGCCCGCCCCCGCCATGCCCTTCCACCAGAGGACCCTGGAGCCCGCGCGGCTGCGCCGGCCCGAGGCGGCGGGGGCCGGGGCTGCGGGCGCGCCTCTCTTCCGCTCGCTGGAACAGGTCAGCTCGCATACCCTGGGCTGTCTGCTGGCGCAGCTGGCCGACCTGTCGCGCTGCGCCGGGGACATCTTCGGCGAGCTCGAAGGCCAGGCGGCCGCGCTGGGCCACCGCACCGCCGCGCTGCACCGCCGCCTCGACGCCCTGCACGCCGCCGCTGTGCGCCTGGACCACCGCCGAGTGAAAATCCGTGAGTGGCCGGCGGGCCGGGGGAGGGGAACCGGTCGGGAGGCACCCGGAGAGCTGCTCCCGCCCGCCCCCTGGCGGCCCGGGGTCGGCGCGGGGGCCGCGGAGCCCGGCGATGTCGGGGTCGCGAGTGGGGACCGCCGGACCCCAGCGGGAGGCTGGGCAGGTGGCAGGGGCGCAGAGCGCTCTGTGACACGGACTCCTGGAGAGTCTTGGCTACCTCGAGGGAGTGGGCGCGGAGGGTGGGAATTGGGCTGGCCCAGTCCCCCTGTCCGCTACTTCTGTCTGTGTCTGTCTCTGTCTGTCTGTGTGGGAGGCTGAGGAGACCGACGCTGTAGACAGAGGAGGAGCCAAGGCCGTGGGAAAAGGGTCACAGGCAGGTAGCCTGTTGGAAAAGCTAGGGGAGAATATACATTTGGACTTATAGTAGTCACAGTTTTGGAGACTTCAGGACGATCCGTTTGTAAAACCCTGGGGATGTCGGCGAGCGTTGGGGCTGCTTGCCCCCTCTCTTCCCGCCGCCTACCTGTGTTCTTACCTACAAGCAGAACTATGCAGACTTTAAGGGTTTTCCCATTTGGCGCTGAATTTTCTTTCTTCTCCCAGACCCATCGGGTGTTTGTGATTCAGAAGACCTTGACCTTGAGTTCAGGCTCTGAATCCCATTCATCTTTGTCTGGCTTCCTCCAACCCTGAAAGTCAAGTCTATGTCCTGACATAGTGATCTCTCCGATCATCCATTTCATTTCAGCAGCTTAACTGGCTCCGGTGAATGAAGCAACTGGAATTTCCTGCTGGACCAAAGCAGAGAAACTTTCAGTGTGATGTTTCTGTGGTTTCTCCCTTTTAAGTACGTGAACTTGGTCATAATCCTAAGTGTAAAGAATAAATTGGAGATGGTTGATGGGTTGCTGGGTGGGAGGGGAGGTGTTGGTGTAACACACACCTAGATTTCAGCAGCTCTGGATGAAATAGCTTTTTCTCCTAGAATCACTTCATATGCAATCTCGAATAGCTCGTTTTCCAGCTAGCTAGAAAAACTTAGCTATATTTTAACTACCTTACAACCTAAGAGTTCAAAATTTTCGATTACTTAATTTCAGTGAGATTGCTTGCTATAATACATCTTTCTCCAAGTTGTATAATTATCATGTGGCAGTTTTACATTTTTGTGTTCATCTCTTTGATTGTGCTGTCAACACATTCATATGAATTGTGGACAGTTCCCAACCTGGGAGAGCCTCCCCCTCCAAGAAAAAAAAAAATCTATGGGGAGGAATAAAAATGATCTCATAAAGTTGTTGACATAATCAGAATATATCTACATAATGTGAGTAATGACTGCATGCATATGGTACGATATACTGTCCTAGTAGGATGTCATAGTCTACACGGCAATCAGGAGTTGCTTCTAGCGTTTTCTGTGTAGGGTGTAGGTGCGTGGGAGAACCAGAATTTCACCCTTGACAAGGAATGTGATAAGGGAGAGCTGATTGATAGGTGAACTGATCTATTGTGGGAATTAAAAAACAAGAG
The DNA here is from genome assembly GCF_047675955.1 of Chlorocebus sabaeus. Lineage (NCBI taxonomy): Eukaryota > Metazoa > Chordata > Mammalia > Primates > Cercopithecidae > Chlorocebus > Chlorocebus sabaeus. The sequence continues at coordinate 63,223,893 of NC_132916.1, read as the reverse complement.
GAAACTCCCTGAAGGTCAAGAACTCCTTCCTTTACTAGTTTGGTTTTATACTTAAATGTATCACTTTTCTCTATTCTTTAGTACATATGCCCCAATAGGCTATTGTCCATAGCCAGAAATCCCCCAAATTCTCCATATTAACTAAGGTTGTTCTAATTACAGTGACTGAAATAACTCTTTTCAAAACTTTTCACAAGTTTGTTTGAATCTTAAATGGTTGTGATTTCGTATCTGTGGTCCAGATTGGAGTACAGTGGTGCCATCTCAGCTCTGGGCACCCTCCGCCTCCTGGGTTCAAGTGATTCTCCTGCCTCAGCCTCTAGAGTACCTGGGATTACAGGCACCTGCCACCACGCCCGGGTAATTTTTGTATTTTTGGTAGAGATGGGGTTTCTCCATGTTTGTCAGGCTGGTCTTTAACTCTTAACCTCAGGTGATCCACCTGCCTCGACTTCCCAAAGTGCTGGGATTACAGTCGTGAGCTACCATGCCCGGCCCCATTTTTTGTTTGTTTGTTTGGTTTTTTTTAAGTAATCATGCAAGAAGGCTTTTTATTGAATATAATTATGCCTGAGTATAAATGTACACGTAGAGAAGAAAGCTGACTATAAAGGCATTAATTTTTGTGGTTTCTTTCACCTTCACACACTTTGCTTTTTTATATGCTATAAAGCAGTGAAATGCATTACCATCTGTTAGAATTCTTTTAAAACAATGCCTCAAACCTTGTTCCTGTGTAAAAACTACAGTTTGAAGTCGTTTGGTACCATTTTAGGCAGGTCTCCAGAATAACATACTCCATTAGTATGGATGGCTAGACTTTTAGACTTGGAATTGACCATAAAGGCCATCCATTTCGTGAACTCTTACCCAGAGAGGAAATCCAGTCCAAGAGCATTGCAGTTAATTCACCCCAGGTTAGGCTGTGGGTTAATGACACATCCGGGCCTGAAGCCCAAACCTTCTGATTGTCTCGCCTGTAGTCCCACTGCCTGTGTTCCTTCCCTTTAGAAGAGTGTGGGGCCAGGCACAGTGGCTCATGCCTGTAATCCCAGCACTTTGGGAGACCGAGGTAGGTGGATCACTTGAGGCTAGGAGTTCAAGATCAGCCTGGCCAACATGGTGAAACCCTGTCTCTACTAAAAATACAAAAATTAGCGAGACTGTCCCCAAAAAAAAGTGTGGAAATGGGGAGCAAAATTTAAATACATTCCTCAAACAGTCCTAAGGATAACTGTGACTGTTAATTCCACCCTTCTTGTCAGATAAACCTTTTAATGAGTCTCCCTAGGAGCAATTAACAGAATCCAGCAGTTTACCAGAAGCCTTTAGCAGTTGGGGACAGCGTATTTCAGTGACCAATAATAGCTCTCTACCATAAGAAAGGATGTGAGAATGTCAGTGGAACAATTTAAAAAGAGGTATAGACACTCTTTGTGATACAGAGACAGTATTTTAGTCCTGTGGGCTGGCCCTGCTGGCCTCAATGGTCCTCAGAAGTATTTCATCAAGTTTGCCATTCCTCAAAATCTCATGGGTAGAAAGTTATCCAAAATAATTTTTTGTCATGCCTTGGGGAGAATGCATGTTATCATTCTGTTCATTGAAGATTCCTACTTTCTTTCCCAGACCCCCAGGTTGAGGGAATGTTCCTATGGCATTGGTTCACCTTGATCATATTTACCAAGGGGACTTCTGCACTGGTCTGCCAGACAGCAGGACCTTTGAGGTCCAGGATGGCCGAGTCTTTGTTTTGCTAGAGCTTAGAACAATGCCTGAATGTAATAACTCAATAGATGTTTGAATTGAATTAATACTTAGTGACTTAGTGCTTACTGTCAGGAAGAATAACTATAAAAACCTGAGGAAGGAGGACAGATCTTTTGAGGCTGGTGGATCTGTTGAGGCCAGGAGCTCAAGACTAGCCTGGCCAATATGTCGAAACCCCGTCCCTACTAAAAATACAATACTGCTACCAGTGTAAGTGATCGAGACAATTACTTTACAAAAATAAAAATGTAAACTATTTCTGCCTTTAACCTTTAATGCTTAACCACCAATCTCTGCTCCTGTCTGTAAAAGTTGGACTTCATTAATTTTGCTGACACAGTAAGTTCTCATGGAAAATAGTGACGATAGCCAGCAATGTGAGTAGTTACTTCTTGGCTCTGTAAACATCAAAATAGACTTTGCTAAGCAGAAATCAATAGATACTCCATCTAATAGTCCTGTTTTTTAATTTTTATTTTTATTTTTTGAGACGGAGCCTTACTCTGTCGCCTGGGATGGAGTGCAGTGGCGTGATCTCAGCTTGCTGCAACTTCTGCCTCCCGGGTTCAAGCAATTCCCTGCCTCAGCCTCCCGAGTAGCTGGGATTACAGATGCCCACCACCACGCCCTGCTAATTTTTGTATGTTTAGTAGAGACAGGGTTTCACCATCTTGACCAGGCTGGTCTTGAACTCCTGACCTCATGATGCACCCGCCTCGGACTCCCAAAGTGCTGAGATTACAGGTGTGAGCTACTGCACCTGGCCCCTGTTTTTATTTTTAAGCTCTGTGTGATGGGGTTTTCTTTCTCTTTAAAAATAGTTTTGTTGAAATAAAATTTACACACCATACAATTCACCCACTTAAAGCATACTATTTGGCTGGGTGGGGTGGCTCACACCTGTAATTCCAGTACTTTGGGAGGCCAAGGTGGGCCAATCACTTGAGGCCAGGAGTTCGAGACCAGCCTGGCCACTATGGCGAAACACTGTCTCTACTAAAAATACAAAAATTAGCTGGGTACAGGGGCACATGCCTGTAATCTCAGCTACTTGGGAGGCTGAGGCATGAGAATCACTTGAACCCAGGAGGTGGATATTACAGTGAGCCGAGGTGGCACCACTGCACCCCAGCCTGGGAGACAGAGCAAGACTCTGTGTCAAAAAAAAAAAAAAGTGTACAATTTAGGGGTTTTTAGTATATTTACAGAGTTGTGCAACCATGACCACAATTTTAGAACATTTTTGTCACCCGAAAAGAAACCCCATACTCAGGAGTAGTCATTCCCCATTTCCTGTCAACCCTCCCATTCATAGGCCACTGCTGATCTGCTTTCTGCCTGTATCGATTTGACTTTTGACTTTTCTGGACATTTCATACAGATGGAATCATGTGCCTGGCTTTTTTTACTTAGCACAGTGAACTTTTTGAAGTTCATAATTTCTTTCTTTTTATAATTAAGACTTTTATGATTGAAAAAGTATCATTCATATTTATTACTTAATTAAAAACCTTGTGAGATAGGAGGGAAGGCCAGGTTATATTATACACATTTATTACTTTTTAATTGATACATAATAATCGTACATATTTATCACTGTACATTTGCAAATACACTGTACATTTGCATAAACAGGCCTGAGAATTTGGCAGACGCAGTTGGCTCATACTTCTGAGGAGTAATTTTAGGTGTTGAGATGCATTCTCATACCTCGCAACAGACTGTCCCCTCACCTAACCAGAGGGTTGGCTGGTCCTGATGTCAGCATATCTTTGCTTCTTCCTCAGAATACAAGGCACTTGTCAGAGTTCTAAAGTCAGAGACTTCACTGCACTTCTTTTTTTTTTTTTTTTTTTGTTTTAATTAGAAAAGAGACGAGGTTTCCATACATTGCGCAGGCTGGTCTGGAACTCCTGGGCTCAAGCAATCCTCCCTCCTTGGCCTCCCAAAAGAACTGGGATCACTGGTGTGAGCCACCGTGCCTTAGAAGTGACTGCACTTCTAAGAAAAGGTTGTGTGGCTGTTTTTGTGCCTGACCACTCATAAAGGTTTGCCATAAGATTTGCTTTCATTGACACATACCACATGCTAGAGAGGATGTTGGTGGCTGTGTGGCCCCCACCCCCCTCTAATCCCAGTTCCTCAGTTTATTAAAAGAAATTGACAGTAGCTCAGTGGTCAGATTGCACCATCAGGTTAAGGAGGCCAGGTGATTCCTCTACTTGACTAACTTTAAGAACTGCTTGGAACTTTTGTTAAAATTAGAGATTCCCAGACCCTTCCAAAGTCCTGTTGAACCAGAGTCTCCAGTGTGTTTAACAATGCCATGCTGTCCTTTGGCCAGGCAAATTGAGGAGCACTGCAATAGTCTAGAAAGCTCATTGGATTAGGAATTGGGAGACCTGAGCTTGGCTGCACCTCTGCCATTTTCTAACACAGGTTTTGAGCAATTTATTCAACATCTCATAGCCTTAGTTTTCTTATCTGTAAACAGAGACCTTGACAAAAATAATCTCTACTGGCCTTTCCAATTTTGGCATTTTGTGATTCTACTGAGGGATTTAAAAAGTTTTTATTTGACAAAATAAATAGGAAAGTTAAAGTTGCATATATTTATGGTAAACAACTTTTTTTTTTTTTTTTTTTTAAAGACAGGATCTGGCTGTTGCCCAGGCTGGAGTGCCCAGGCTGGAGTTCAGTGGCTCAAGTGATCCTCCTACCTCAGCCTCCCTAGTAGCCTGGACTACAGGCACATGCCACCACGCCAGGCTAATTTTTAGATTTTTAATAGAGACAGGGTTTTACTGTGTTGCCCAGGCTGGTATCAAACTCCTGGGCTCAAGCATCTGCCCATTTTGGCCTCCCAAAATGCTGGGATTCCAAGTGTGAGCCACTGTGCCCCACCAACATGATATTTAGATATATGGATATATATTGTGGCATGGGTTAATCAAGCTAATTAACATATATACATTACCTCACGTACTCTTTTTTTTGTGGTAAGAACACTTACAAGTATGCAATACATTGTTATTAGCTATTGTCACCATGTTGATTATAGATCTCTTGAACTTATTCCTCTTAACAGAAATTTTGTATTTTTTGACCAATATCTCTTCAATACCTTCTTCCTACAGCCCGTGGTAACCATCATTGTACTCTCTGCTTCTATGAGTTTCATTTTGACTATTTGATAATACTATATGAAGTGGATACTATTATTATTTCTGTGTTACAGATGATATAACTAAGGCACAAATAATTTGCTTGCCCACGTTGATAGCTGGTAAGCAATGGAGCTGGGCTTTGAACCCAGACAGTTCAAGTTCAGATGAATTTGTAAGTACAACTTTGATAAATAATCCCTTTGATTCTTTTGATGAGGGATTAAAAAAAAAAAAAACAACTGTGTCTGAAATAAACTCTTCATGACCATATGGACTCTTTTTACATTTAAAAATTATTTATTTATTTATTTTAAGAAATTGGAGTCTCACTGTGTTGTCTAGGCTTATCTCAAACTCTGGCCTCAAGCAATCCTCCCGCCTTGGCCTCTCAAAATACTGGGATTGTAGAGGTGAGCCAGCACACCCAGCCTGTATGGGCTCTTTTAGCCAATATTTTATTCACATAGAATGCGTGGATTGTCACGTGGTGAGGGATTAGTCACTTGCCAAGCAGATCAGGCAGGTACTTGTTTCTAGTTTGTGTGTATTCTGCCTACAATACATTCATAGCTTCCTCCTCAGCTTTATAAAGTGCAACGTCATTATGGAAAGAGAATTATGTTTAAATGCATTTGCCAAATATTCAGATTTCTAGAAGAGTTATTTTTTGAATTATGAGAGTATATCCTTTAAATCAAAACATCAATCTCCTCATTGACTCTTGGGTATTGGGAAAATAATAACCTGGCTTAAAAAGCTACCTACATTTAGGTTGAAATTATTTATCTAGCAGTAATCTAGTTTCCTGCTATATTAAAGCAAACCCTAATATTAACATTTCAGCTGTATATATTTTAAAATCTAGACTAGCAAAGGAAAAAATTTAACAAAAGAGAAACATTCGAGTTTCTTAATATTTTGGGGAGACAATTCAGAAACAAAAATAATGCAGTATTTGCCTCTGGCAGTCATTTTATTATCTTTAAGAAACCAAGTTTTTCCAGCAGTGATGGTGTAAAAAGAAAAAAAAAATATCAAGTTTTAAGTATAAAATAAAATGGCTTGCACCTAACTAGGCCCCGAGTAACTTATTTAATTTTGTTTCTCCTCAAATTGGTTTCTACCCTGGAATGAATGACTTATGCAGGAACTGAAGTTGAGATACAGCAGGAGGGTGCTGACCGCCATCTTGTTCCACATGCCGGTTTCATTTGTGGTCTGCACTTCTCACAGTGCGCACTGCAGCTGCACTTTGGGCAAAGGTAGAAGAGCTGGAGCTTTGTGTTTGACTGAGAAACTCTCTGACAAAAGGAGCTTTCAGCCCCCGCCCCCAATTTTTTTTTTTTTTTTTTCCTGAGACGGAGTCTCACTCTGTCGCCCAGGCTGGAGTGCAGTGGCGCGATCTTGGCTCACTGCAACCTCCGCCTTCCGGGTTCAAGTGATTCTCCTGCCTCAGCCTTCTGAGTAGCCGGGATTACAGGTGTGCGCCACCACGCCCCGCTAATTTTGTATTTTTAGTAGAGGTGGGGTTTCGCCATGTTGGCCAGGCTGGTCTTGCACTCCTGACCTTGTGATCCGCCCGCCTTGGCTTCCCAAAGTGCCGGGATTACAGGCATGAGTCACTGCGCCCACAGGCCTCCCCTTTTTTTTGGACAAATGATGTGTCTATGAAAGCCTTTGGCATTGTTCAAACAAAATATGTCATTGCTGTTACCAATATCAAGGCAGTAGCATAATTCTGTTTTCTGATGTCAGACTGTCTTTGCAGGAATTTTTTTTTTTTTTTTTTTTTTGAGAGGGAGCTTGCTCTGTCTCCCGGGCTGAAGTGCAGTGGTACGATCTCGGCTCACTGCAACCTCTGCCTCCTGGGTTCAAGTAATTCTGCCTCAGCCTCCCGAGTAGCTGGGTCTACAGGTGGGCACCACCATGCACAGCTGATTTTTTGTATTTTTAGTAGAGATGGGGTTTTACAATGTTGGCCAGGCTGGTCTGAAATTGCTGGCCTCAAGTGATCTGCTCGCCTTGGCCTCCCAAAGTGCTAGGATTACAGGCATGAGCCACTGTGTCTGGCCCTTTGCAGGGATTTTTTATTGCCTGATGATGCTGTCAACGAATGCTGGACGTTTGCCATACGCCAAACACCTTAATATGTACAGTGGCTCTATGAAGTGGATATTATTATTACTTCTGTGTGACAGTGATACAGTGAAGGCACAAATAACTTGTTTGCCCGCATTCACAGCTGGTAAGCAGTGGAGCCGGGCTTTGAAGCAGGCCAGGGCTCTCTCCAGGATTAGTCTGCCCAAACACCACGTGGCACTGTCTCTCTGTTACCTGATCTAACTTCAAATTATGATCTTCCCATACTCAGATGAGGCCAGGAGGATACAGTGAAAACCTGTCAAATATCTGAGAAAAAAACAAGAAGGCTTTTGGGATTTTCCCTTTCCCTTCTCTTTGTTTAGAAACCTCGCAAACTACTAGCAGATGGCCAAGAAATTTGAGACACGCATCAAAAGTACTTACTTAGCACGGTGCCTGGCACATAGCTAACATTTATTTAACATTTGCTGCTGTTGTTTTGTTGACACTGAAGGCTGAGTTAGCATGTGTGTGCGTCTGTGTCCCTGTATCACCACAGATGGCCCAGTCTGCAGGAGGCCGTGCCACTGAAGCCTGGAAGATGAAAGCTGACCACAGCTACATGAGAGCTGGTGTCAGAGATAAACACAAAAATACCTCTGGTTGGAAAACCAGAGAGTTCTGCACAGGCATGTGAAAGTATGTGTGGTTCCCGACAGCAGTGTGTGGAGAGCTGTTGCTTTCTGTCTGCCTCACTGGGGCTGGGGAAGCCAGGCCTGTTCCCGGGGCCTTTTTATGGACGTGGACGCGGGCTTGCTTTCACAGAGCCCCCTCGCCCCCATTTCCTCCTGCCGTGGGAACTGGAGGGCCGCCCAACTCCCACCTCGCTTCCCAGCTATGGGAGAGCTGTCGCTTGTGCCTCACTTGGCCTGGGGTTGGCTATCTGAGCCCCCAATGTCACTTTTTCACCCGGAACTTGATGGGCTCAGCCTGCACCTTGGCTTTCCTCGGGTGTCTTGGAACGCGCAGCAGCTGTTCATCTCCGGGTTACCCACACTTTCTGAATCATTGGAGTCACTGGGGGCTTGGTGAAAAACATTCCCAGGCCGCTCCGCTCCTGGAGATTCTGAGTCAGCACAGCTGGGTGAGGCCAGGAACAGGCCTCACTAGCAAGGACCCCCAGGTGATTACAATGAGGCGAATTTGGGAAACACCCATCTGGACTGTGTGTGAGGCATCTTGTTTATTCAGGGCAGCAGGACATTCATCCATTCATCCATTCCTGAACTGTATTTGAGTTATTTTGTTAGTGCTAAGTGGTGAGGATTACACAGGGTCCTTCCTTGAGGTACTTGACAGTTTCATGTGGATGATTAGATATATAATTAAATAATAAGGAATAGAATGACCATTTGTAACATTGTTTCTAGAAGAAAATCTGTTCTGAATTCCAAATCGCCAGTTTAAATTGCATTTTGAGAATACATCAAACTTAGAAAACCTGCATGTAAGTTTCTGGATGGTGCCACTCCTACACATATAAAATAATGATTTTAAATGTTTACAGCATATTTTATCTAAAAATTAAACTCAGAGAAACAAATATAAACCCTTCTGGAATAATTTTTCCTTTGGTATGGTAGAAATTTTCTTCTGTTTTATTTTCACTTACTCTTCTGATCAGTTTCATGAGATATTTCCACCCATGAAGAAAAGCAGTGTTGCCAGCCTGGCCAACATGGTGAAACCCCATCTCTACTAAAAATACAAAAATTAACTGGGCTTGGTAGTGGGCACCTGTAATCTCAGGAGGTTGAGGCAGGAGTATTGCTTGAACCTGGGAGGTGGAGGTTGCAGTGAGCCAAGATCACGCCACTGCACCGTAGCCCGGGCGACAAGATCGAAACTCTGTCTCAAAAAAAAAAAAAAAAGAAAAGCTATCCTTTGGAAGGATAGACAATGGTTTTAGATTATTCCTGCAGGGAAATCCTTTATTATACTTTACTTCCCCTGCACTCCCCGTTATGATGAAAAATTGATAAAGGTGTTATCAGTAATATGCAGAGGGCTGTGTAGTAACTAGTTAATTTAAATTACAATAACACATGGTAAAATATGAGGACTTTCCTCATGACAACATTACACATCTGATAAAATGTTCTGAGGACTCAGAGACTACGATGTGTTAAAAAAAGGAAATAGAATTAATAGAATTATGCATAATCCAATTATATCTGATTATGTTGGTATCTGAGAACTGCTGTTGCGGTGCACGGTGGTTTCTCAGCTGATGGTCTTGCTGCTGGTACCACCATCCAGGCAAGGGCACTAGCCTGCTTCTCCCAGGGTATTCCAGGTGTGCTCATTAGCTAGTTGGGGGGCCCTCAGAGAGCTCCAGGCAGCCTGACTCCATAGCCTGTGCTCCTTGCCTTTATATTATATGAGGACCAAGGTCAGTGGAAAAACCATGATGCAGCCCAAGTAACCTCAGCATAAATTTTCATGTAATTTATTGAATAGGCAATAATTTACATTGTTAAAAAATATGCATACATAAAGGCCATGCAGTGAAAAGTCTCACTCCTTCTGTCCAGCATCAGTTGCCCACTCCAGATAACCATGTTTACTAGTTGGTTCACATGCTTCCAGAGTTTCTCTATACAAATATGAAAATATTAATTTATGTTATTTTCCCCTCTATTTTTTATACACACAATTTCTGGGTTATCCTGTTGCTCTTCTTCATTTATATATATAATCCAAAGTAGTATTTTGCTTATTGTTCTGTATGTCTTTTAGCTGGTTTATTTTTTGTGAGATCTCAGTTACATTTTGTTGTTGTTAGGGAAGTCTTTTGATTTGGGAAAAAAGATGAATTTGCATTGGAATAAATTGTTAAACCCTTAATTTTTTTGTTGCTTGATTTTTAGGAATAGTTTATGAGCTTCCCAAGAGATGATTAAGCCTTTCCTAAATTAAGAAAGGTAAAGCGGACTGGGCGCGATGGCTCATGCCTGCCATCCCAACAATTTGGGAGGCTGAAGCGGGCAGATCACTGTGACTCAAGAGTTCAAGACCAGCCTGGGCAACATGGTGGAAAGCCCACCTCTACATTAAATACAAAAATTAGCTGGGCGTGGTGGCTCGCGCCTGTGGTCCCAGCTCACTCGGAGGCTGAGGCTGGAGGGTCCCTTGAACCTGGGAAGCAGAGGTTGGTTGCAGTGAGCCAAGATCGCACCACTGCACTCCAGCCTGGATGAGAGTGAGACCCTGTTTAAACAAACAAACAAACAAACAAACAAAATGGAAAAGAAAAAGGAAGAGAGGCTTCTGTTAAATGTCTGTAACAACGTAGTTGGGTTTATTTAAAAGTAGGCATTTTCTGCCTTTTAATCTAGATATCCACATGCTAAATGTGAATTACTTTCTGACTTAGGAGTATGTTCATATCTAGAACTGTGTTTGAATTTTAGTGTGGAATGTTTTACTCTGAGATGGTGACTTCATTTGCTAAGTAAATGCAATTGGTCATGAGGCCTGTTTGGTGTATTTAATTTCACTGGGTTGGTTTTAACTACCTGACTGCAGTGTACTAGGTGGTGCTGCCACAGTGCAGAGTGACACTGACAGACATTTGAATAGAGCAGCCATGGTCAGTGGAGTTGTTTTTCTCTAGTTGTTAACCTGTTTAAGACCAAAGATTTGTGCTGAATTACTACAGAAATGACTAAAAAGAGCATTATTCATGAGTATAGACTCAGATACATAATCGTTGAATTACATAACCCACCATGTAAGTTTTGTGTAAATAAAAATACATCAACAAGTTTTCAGTCTTACAAAGTATGCCGTAAAATGTTTCTGATAATAAAATTAAGGTATATTCATCCTAAATTCCAAAGTTGTACAGTGCAGAAAGTATAATGAAGAAAAAAATAATAACCTAGAGAGTATGGCTTCATTTCCTCTCTTTTTTTTTTTTTTTTTTTTTGAGACGGAGTCTGGCTCTGTCGCCCAGGCTGGAGTGCAGTGGCCGGATCTCAGCTCACTGCAAGCTCCGCCTCCCGGGTTTACGCCATTCTCCTGCCTCAGCCTCCCGAGTAGCTGGGACTACAGGCGCCGCCACCACGCCTGGCTAGTTTTTTGGATTTTTTAGTAGAGATGGGGTTTCACCGTGTTAGCCAGGATGGTCTCGATCTCCTGACCTCGTGATCCGCCCGTCTCGGCCTCCCAAAGTGCTGGGATTACAGGCTTGAGCCACCGCGCCCGGCCCATTTCCTCTCTTTTTTTTGGCCAATATATTTATATGTTTGGATCTATCTATATTTAGGTATAGTAATCAATAGCATTTTAAACAGAAGTGGGTGCATCTTTCTCTGTTCACAAGAACAGAGAAATTTGTGTCCTGAAGTTTGAAAGTGTGGCTGATATCGTGAGCTATTCCCCCATGTTGTAAATATCTAGAGGCTGTTTTAAATAGGAGAGGCCTTGGGGTGCATCTCTCTGACAATGTCTTTATTTTGTTTTGGATCCCAAGTAAAGCCCTTTTGATGTCCTCAGGGGTCTGTGTGTTCACACAAGAGTTATCAAGTGGACAGAAGTTTGTTATTCTTCTGGGCTTCCTAGGGCCTCTTCTTCAAGGATTTAGTTATATATGAACCTTTAAATTGTACCCATGATGTATTTAGGAGTAGATATGTTTTTCTATCAATTAGTGTAGTATTAATATATTGCTAACACTTAGAAGTGACCACTATTATCTTCTAAACAAAAAACATATTTTATGTCTAAGATTGTTTACCTACGAGGACAGTTCTCTGTATCATTACAGCTAACAGATTGAGTCAAAAAGATAGTTGTCTCCTTACTTCCTTATGATTCTTTAGTTGAGCAGCATGCCTATTGGACTAATAAATTATTGTGTTGCTTTTTTTTTTTTGAAGTTATGTTTCTCTTTTCTTCTTAAAAAGCATGTGGAGATTTCCCTTTCCCCTTCACCAGAATGGCGGTCTGACATCTGTCTCAACTTTTCTCACCTTGGTGGGTGCCTGCTTTTGGCAACATATGGGGTCTGTTTAGATTTAGCTCGACACGATTTTAAAACAAAGGTCTGTTGCATCTCTTGCTGCAAATTTGGGTCTTTTCTTGTGGAAAAATGAGGATTAAGCTTAGATCTGCTTCTCTTATTCTAAATGTTTTAATTGAAAAACATAGCTTATAGAAGAATTGGGGGACTCTGGGGTAATTTTCACTTGTGATAGAGGTGGCAGGCGATGAAGGTGTGAAATGGGGTGGGAAAAATGTCTTTAAGTACCTTTAGTACTTTTTACATAATCTAAACACATTGTTTTGCACATTTGCAAGTTCTGATTAATAATATTATTAATAATTTATAGTAACACTTATAGGATAACATTTGTAGGATACTTACAGGATACTTACTATGTGCCCAGTTTATTTAATCCTCGCAGAACTGTGTAAGAGAGGAACATTACCAACCCTCCATTTTACTGATGAGGAAACAGTGGCACAGATAGGCAAAGTAATTTGCCTCAGGTCACACGGCTGGTCAGTGATAGAGATGAAATGATGAAGTATGGTATAGGTGAGTTCATACTGCCTCTGTAATGTGTTTAAATACTTCATCTGCATAATTTTATGTTTTAATTTTTGTGAACTTTTAAATTCATTTTAATTTTGAAAAATTTCTGAGTTTGGCTAGGGGTTAATAGGTATTTTCTGTCTTATTCTGGTTATTTTAAATCATTGTGCTGCTAGTCCAGTGGCATGACTCATGGAGGTGAATTAATGGCCCATGTGACACTGCTGTTATGAATCTATAGATAATTCAGAAAGTTTCTCTGCTTTTTGAGCTGCACTGATGAAAGGTCATCTAGTCTGTAAATACAAAGTCTTTTTGTTAGTGTTGCCTATCATTCTGGCCTCTTTTGCCAGACATTCATGATCAGTGTCAGAAGATAGGCGATATAGGAACAAATGAAATTTCTGGCTTATTTTTATTTATGATATGTTAGGGGAAAAAAAAGTTCTTCTTTTTTCCCCTTTCCCTAAACTTGCAATATTTAAATAGTATGACACCATAAAACGCCACCTCAAGCCTGCATTTCAAGGAAATTCCTGAATTTTCCTTGCTAATGAGTGGAGGATGAGAGCAGGGATGAGAACTAGCTAGCTGTTACTCTGCTCTGCAATACTCTGCTCTCTCTTTACTGATAGAAAGTACCTTTAATTCTGTCATGCTTGCTGGTGGCACCAGCCAAGAGAATTGTGACCCATACCCCTTAACTTACATCAGTGGTTCTCAAAATGTGGCCTCAGGACCAGCATCATAAGCATCTCCTGGGAACTTGCTAGAAATGCAAAATCTTGGCCCCACCCAGACCTACTAAATCAGAATCACGGTGGATGGGCCCTGCAGATGTGGTGTGAAGAGTCCTCCAGGTGATTCTCACGCACACAGCAGTTTGAGAATACCGTTTGCAGTATCCACTGGCTCAGGGCCAGAGGAGTGCATCTGTGTAGACACCTTAGCATGTGGGCTCTGCTTGGGGCAGTGATTGGAGCTGCCAACACTAAATTTCCAGAGGGTTCTTTTGCCTCTGGTCAGGACAGTACTTTAAAGGCTTATGAACTAACACTTCATTATCATGCAACAGTGAGTCTTGCTTTGAGAACAAGTACCTTTAGAGGTACACTTGGTAGTAGGCCTTCACTATTTAAAGATTAGTAACATGGCCACTGGCTTGTTCATGGGCCTTCGGGCTTGGGGCAGCCTCTCTTGATTTCCCTTTTCCTAGAACTTTAAACAGCATCCAGAGAGCTGGGAGGTGACTCAACACAATCACAGGGTAGGGACATACTTTTTAAACAAAATTGGAGGAGAGAGGATTATGCTCTCTAAATACTGATTACATAAAACCCTCATTTTGATATCTTAGAGAGAATGCCTCCTAAAAAATGTATAGGAAAACTTGAGGCAGACATAGGAAATTTTGCTTGTGGATGGGATATAAAAACATTTGAATAAACATGAGAAAAATTTACAAGCACAAAACTTATTGAGTAGTTGGTGTTCTTTCACTTTTAGTGGAATCCTGTTTTGCTTTACCCAGTTCAGCTTTATAATTTATTACTTAATTCTGTTATCTATCTATCAATTAGCTGTTAGTACAGTATACTCCACTGTAATTTGAAGAGATCAAACATAATTGAAACAGTTTGATAAAAGGCAGCAGATGGCCAGGCGCAGTGGCTCACACCTGTAATCCCAGCACTTTGGGGGGCCGAGGCGGGTGGATGACCTGAAGTCAGGAGTTTGAGACCAGCCTGGCCAACATGGTGAAACCTCGTCTCTACTAAAAATACAAAAATTAGCCTGGTGTAGTGGCGTGTTCTGTAGTCCCAGCTACTCAGGAGGCTGAGGCAGGAGAATCACTTGAACCCGGGAGGTGGAGGTTGTAGTGAGCTGAGATTGTGCTGCTGCACTCCAGCCTGGGTGACAGAGCCAGACTCTGTTTCCAAAAACAAACAACCAAACAGAAAAAAAAGTGGAAGCAGTAGAGCATGGCATGTAAGAGATAAAATTTACTAGTGGTGTGACCTTGAATATATTACCCTCTCTGCTTAACTTTTTTCCTCTGTAAAATGGGCATTGTATTAATACTTGAGATGGTAATTGTGTGGACAAAATGAGATATAGAACAGTGCTTGTTCTATAATAAACAATAAATATTAGCCAATATTTTGGATTGGACCTTACTATTTTTTTAGACTAGTTTTACTTTTTTTTTCTGAGTGTATTTTAAAACCTAAGTGTAAATGTTAGAATAAAGAACTGGATCTTTAATACAAAGTTTCCTAGTGAGTGTCCATATGTTCTGGTTGAGTTTTCTCGATAGTTGATGGTTAGATTTGTTAATTGGGTTATTTTGAGGTTTTTGGATCTTTTTTTCATATCATGATATTCCATTCTGAAAGTATAGAATATTGGATTAAATTTATTCGGCATGTTCTCTAAAATGGTGTTTTGATTACATCTCTGATGTGAATTTATTTTGATGTCATTTTCCTCTTTTCGAATCGAGATCCAGTAATATCAAGTTAGTTAGGGTTTGGCTTAGTTGGGTTCCAATTAGTTTAATTATATGCAGGTAATCTCTAATTTAGATGCCTGTTGAGATACAGAAGTTAATTTTTAAGTTATTTTGAACTTGTAATATATTTCCTCTTAAAAACCATGTTTCCAAAGCATGATCAGGCATAGGGCAACCCCCAAAAGCCTGTTCAACCTCAAATGTGGATATGTAGACCTACAGTGCAGTGAGATGTAATCATGTAAGAATTTTAGGCTGGGTGCGGTGGCTTACACCTGTAATCCCAGCACTTTAGGAAGCCAAAGCAGGTGAATCACCTGAGGTCAGGAGTTCAAGACCAGCCTGACGAACATGGCGAAACCCCATCTCTACTAAAAATACAAAAATCAGCTGGTGTGGTGGCACGTGCCTGTAATCCCAGCTACTTGGGAGGCTAAGGCAGGAGAATCACTTGAACCCAGGAGACGGAGGTTCCAGTGAGCTGAGATCTCACCACTGCATTCCAGTCTGGGCAAGAGAGTGAGACTCTGTCTCAAAAAAAAAAAAAAAAAAAAAAAAAGAATTTTCTGTGGAAAAATGGATTATAGGTGACAATCAGGATACCAAGATGACATTTTTCTTACTCCTCCCACCCTCTTCCCTAAGCTGTGTGACCCTGACCTCGTCTAACATGAGTGATTTCGGTCAGGCCTCCACTTGCCTTTTGGAGGTTGAAGAGGGTTCCTGTGGTATCATGGTGGCAAGATATGTGGCTGTGAAGCTTTGGAAACAGGAGATGGCTTTAGGGTAGTTTCTAGGGTGCTTGGGCTTATGGGACTGAGAACTTTAGGCCCTAGAGTCTTGGCGGTGGGGATTCATTGTAGATGTGAGCCACAGGCCAGAAGAGGGAAGGGGAGCCACAGCCTGCAGATCCACTGTCGGGCAATTGGCAACTGTATACAGTACATTTCTATCTGAGTGTTTGTAAATAGGGGGCTGCTTGTAGTGCCTCTTTTAATTTTTTCCTGGGGGAATTTTTTTTTTTTTTTTTTTTTTTTAAAGAGACTGGTGGCCTAGGTTGGAGGACAATGACGGGATCATAGTTCTCAATAGCTCACTTAACCTTGAACTTCTTGGCTCAAGTCATCCTCTTACCTAAGCCTCTGGAGTAGCTGGGACTACTACAGATGCGTGCCACCTTGTCGAGCTGCTGGGAAACTTTAAATGGATGAGGGCCAGAAGTTTTATCAGTCTTTAACCAGCAATCCCATTACTGGGTATACAGCCAAAGGAATGTAAATCATTCTGTTATAAAGCTACATGCACGCATATGTTCACTGCAGCACTGTTCACAATAGCAAAGACATGGATTCAACCCAGATGCCCATCAGTGATAGACTGGATAAAGAAAATGTGACATGTATACACCATGGAATACTATACAGCCATAAAAAGGAAGAAGATCATGTCCTTTGCAGGGACATGGATGAAGCTGGAAGCCATCATCCTCAGCAAACCAATGCAGGAGTAGAGAACCAAATGCTGCATGTTCTCACTTATAAGTGGAAGCTGAACAATGGGAATACATGGACACAGGGAGGGGAACAACACTTACTGAGGCCTGTGAGGGGAGGGTGGGGTAGGGGAGAGCCTTAGGAAAAACAGCGAATGCATGCTGGGCTTAATACCTAGGTAATGGGTTGTTAGGTGCAGCATACCACCATGGCACATGCTTACCTACGTAACAAACCTGCACATCCTGCACATGTACCCTGGGACTTAAAAGAAAAAACACAGTAAAATAATAAACCAAATTACATCCTTTAAAAATTAAAAAAAATTATATCAACAGATGCAGAAAGAGCATGCAATACAATTCAACATCTTTTTCTTATAAAAACTCTTAGTAAATTAAAAGGAGAATTTTTACCTAATAAAGGATATATTTTAAAAGTTGAAAAAAATTTTGTTGCGTTTTTTACTTAGCTCTATTGCTGGAAATGATTATCTTCATGTATATGTAGTTTTATCCTTACTTTGAATACCATACCTTAGTCTATAGCTTTGTATCTATAATCCCGTTTATCTACTGATAAAATACAAGAAAACATTCAACTTTATGAGGGAATGCATTTACCTTTAATTTCTGTTTAAAGATTGTGGTGTGTATGTGTGTGTGTGTGTTTATTTTTTGAGACAGAGTCTCGCTCAGTCGCCCAGGCTTGAGTGCAATGACTGCTTGATCTCCACTTACTGCAAGCTCCGCCTCCTGCGTTCACGCCATTCTCCTGCCTCAGCCTCCTGAGTAGCTGGGACTACAGGTGCCTGCCACCACGCCCGGCTGATTTTTTTTAATTTTTTTTTTTTAGTAGAGACAGGCTTTCACCGTGTTAGCCAGGATGGCGGCGATCTCCTGACCTCATGATCTGTCCGCCTCGGCCTCCCAAAGTGCTGGGATTATAGGCATGAGGCACCGTGCCCCGCCATGTGTATGTGTGTTTTAACAAACAGCACGCTAACCATTAAAAGCCCTTACCACTCGCACTCTTCAGTCTTTGTAAAAGGATCTGGTTTATAGAATCCTGCAAGCTTTTGGTAAAGTACATGTTTTTAAGTCATGTTAATTGTGTAAAGAAAAGACAGACTTGAGCTTGTTAAAAATTATTCCTGTCAAGTGCCATGTAGCTTCACATGTCAAACATGACTTGAAAATGTTTTCCTCCAGTGGCCATGTCTTAACAATTTATGTTCCAGAAGGAGTTTCTTGGAAAGAATTAAATAATGAGAAGTCACATTTTTCTTTCAAGTTCGATTTCCAAAGTGAAAATGAACTTCTGTTTTTTAACTTAAACTTGAAAAAAATTCAATGAGAGCCTTTAGAATTGTGCAATGATTGTGTTGTATGGAATTGGGCTTCCCTATCTTTGTTGCCAGAAATGAAACTTGACTTTTTTTTTTTTTTTTTGTAGCTGTAAAAATGAAGAAATAGAAGAAATAAAAAAGGCTGAGTCTGGGATACTGTTCTAGTCACTTAAATCTTAGCTAAGTAAATGTGTGTTTATATTAATGGGGCGGGACAAAATAAGAAGAGTTTTTTTTTTTTTCCCTGGTTAAATACCACCCCCACCCCCCCGCCCACCAAATATTGCTTTGCAAATTCCTCAGACTTTCTCATTGAAAATATATGAATAGCTAAAAATGAATATTTAGCATGATTAGAAAATATCATACAGTTTTTACAGTGAAATTCCAATTAAGTTACTGGATTCCAAGTTACAGGAATTCCAGTTGATTATTCGTTTTTTCTTGATATTTGAGCTAATGGAGAAGAGATATAATAGAAATAATCTAGAAACATTATCTATCTATCTATCTATCTATCTATCTATCTATCTATCTATCTATGAGATAGTCTTGCTCTGTCTCCCAGGCTCGAGTGCAGTGGCGCGATCTTGGCTCACTGCTACCTCCCCCTCCTTGGTTCAAGTGATTCTTCTGCCTCAGCCTCCTGAGTAGCTGGGATTACAGGCATGTACCACCACACCCGGCTAATTTTTGTGTTTTTTTAGTAGAGATGGGGTTTCACCATTGGCCAGGCTGGTCTCAAACTTGTGAACTCAAGCAGTCTTCCTGCCTGGGCCTCCCAAAGTGCTGGGATTACAGTCATTATATTGTGCCCAACCCTCTGATATCTTCTAAGAAGCATTAAGTTGATGCATATTTTGTGCATGTCTCTTCTCTCATTTAATGGATAGTTTTACTGGCTAAGAGGTTCTAGATTAAAAATCCTTTACCCTTTCTATTTTGAAGACATTATTACTTTAACTTCTTTAACCTTTTAGTTTCCAGTGTTGGTATTGAGAAGCTTGAGATGTTCTGATTCCTGATCATTTGTGTGTAACTTTCTTTTCCTTGATAAATGCTTATGTGATCAGTTTTTTAATCCCAGTGTTTTGAAATTTCACAGTAATGTCCCTTGAGATGTGTGTGTTTTAATTAATACTTGTTGGTTACTTGATGAGTTCTTTGAATCTAGAAGCTCTTTTCCTTTAGTGCTGAAAATTTTTTAAATTTAATTCTTAATTTCTAATTATTTTTCTCTCTTTGTATTTTCAAATGTTAGATCTGCTGGATTGATCCTTAAACTTTCTTTTCTTTATGCTTTTCCGTCTCATTGTCTTTTAGTTTTACTTTCTGGGCCATTTCTTTTCTTTCTTTTTTTTTTTAATTTGGTTTTTGTCTATATAGCAAAGGCATTGATATTTATTTTTATTTATTTATTTATTTGAGCCTTGCTCTGTCACCCAGGCTGGAGTGCGGTGGCGCAATCTCGGCTTGCTGCAACCTCCACCTCCTGGGTTCAAGCAGTTCTCCTGCCTCAGCCTCCCAAGTAGCTGGGATTACAGGTGCAAGTCATCATGCCCGGCTAATTTTTGTATTTTTAGTAGAGACAGGGTTTCACCATGTTGACCAGGCTGGTCTTGAACTCCTGACCTCAAGTGATCTGCCCACCTCAGCCTCCCAAAGTGCTGGGATTACAGGCATGAGCCACCACGCCCAGCCTATTTTTATTTTTATTTTTTTAGAGACAGAATCTTGCTTTGTCACTCAGGCTGGAGTGTAGTGGCGTGTTCATAGCACACTGCAGCCTCAAACTCCTGGCCTCAAGTGATGCTCCTGCCTCAGCCTCCCTAGAGTATCTGGGACTCCAGACATGCACCACCATGCCTGGCTAATTTTTAAAACATTTTTTGTAGAGGTAGGAGTCTCACTGTGTTGCTCATCTTGAACTCCTGGCCTCAGCAATCCTCCCTCCTCAGCCTCCCAGGGTGCTGGGATTACAGGCATTGAACCACTGTGCTTGGCCTATCTTGTCCATTTCTTACTCTTTCTTTTTCAGTCCTTCTACTGAGCTTTTCATTTCTGCTATCAGGTTTTTCATTTGCAGGAGCTTGTTTTGTTGTTGTTCTAGGTATTCTTTTATATAACATCCTGCTTTTAGTTTATTGATATACTGTCTCTTATCTCTGAGACTATTGAGTTTTTAAAGTTTTTTTTTTTTTTTTTTTTTAACCTTCTACAGTGTTTGCTGCAAGTTGTTTTTTTCTGTTTGGATCTCTTTTCCATTTGAATGATTTAAAGGTGTGTCTAGTAGTCTCTGGCTATCTCTATTCATGTAAGAGGGTGGGGGACTCAAAGGCTGCTTGGAAGGTCTGAGTGTTTGAAGGGGGCTTGTTGGCTGGGTGGGAGTGTTGTGGGGAAGAGGACCTGTCAATAACTATTGATTGATTGATTGATTTTATTTTTATTTTATTTTTTGAGATGGAGTCTCGCTCTGTCACCCAGGCTGGAGTGCAGTGGCGCGATTTCATCACACTGCAACCTCCGCCTCCTGGGTTCAAGCAATTCTCCTGCCTCAGCCTCCCAAGTAGCTGGGATTACAGGCACATGCTACCATGCCCGGCTAAATTTTGTATTTTTAGTAGAGACAGGGTTTGACCATATCAGCCAGGCTGGACTCGAACACCTGACCTTAGGTGATCCACCCACCTTGGCCTCCAGAAGCACTGGGATTACAGGTGTGAGCCACCGCGCCTGGCCTGTCAGTAACTTTATTTAGGTCATCGTAGGCTGCTCAGTTTCTCCAAAGAAGACCCCTCTACTCTCTTAGCTGGCTGGTAAGGCCCAGCTGTCAGCTTTACAGGAGCTGTGTAGAAGGAAGCCTGGGTCTCAGCATTCAGAATACATCTTTTTACTTAATTCCTCTGTGTTTGGTAGGTTCTCAACTGTGCTTTGTATTCTCAGAGCAGAAACCTGTTTTAGGCTGGGTGCGGTGGCTCAAACCTGTAATCCCAGCACTTTGGGAGGCCGAGACCTGTGGATCACGAGGTCAGGTGATCGAGACCATCCTGGCTAACACGGTGAAACCCTGTCTCTACTAAAAAATACAAAAAACTAGCCGGGAGAGGTGGCGGGTGCCTGTAGTCCCAGCTACTCGGGAGGCTGAGGCAGGAGAATGGCATAAACCCGGGAGGCGGAGCTTGCAGTGAGCCGAGATCCGGCCACTGCACTCCAGCCTGGGCGACAGAGCGAGACTCCATCTCAAAACAAACAAACAAACAAACAAACAAAACAGCAGGAAACCTGTTTTAACCCTTTCTGAGAATTAATATCCAGTTTCCTGCCAGGATGGGAAGGGTGGCCACTGGTGGCTAGGAATGTGGTCAGGAGATGTAGGGTTCAAACTGCTTAACAATTTTCAACCAATTCTTATTTTAGCTGTTCCTTCTTCCCCAAGAAAATCAATTCACCTCTACTTCCAGAAGTCCTTGTTACCGCCAATACCTGCACTTGTGGGAAGTTGGCAGTATAAATGGCATAGGTTCTTAGCTTTCCTCCCGAGTTGGTTTAGGATTGTCTTCATCAAGTCACCAGTCTCTTATGGCTCAACCTTTTGTTCTCCACTTTCCAAAAATTTTCTTGTCACCTCTTCCCCCATTCTCTCCATCTTCTTAAAACAATCTCTTTGCTGCAGTTTCAGTGGGACTTTGAGAGGGGTCTAGATTTGACATCTGTGTTCATTTCGCCCCCTTTGCTAGAACTCCAGGACACTTTTATGTGTGTGTTTTCCTGTCTTCTCAAGCAGAATGCCTTTCCCCCTGCTTTCCTCGCCTACCCTGTTCTGTGAAGGATGCCACCATGCTTTTAGCCATCAGACCAGAACTTAAGGGTCAGCTTAGGTGTGGAATGTTTTACTCTGAGATGGTGACTTCATTTGCTAAGTAAATGCAATTGGTCATGAGGCCAATTTCCCTTGCTTCCTCCATCGTGATCCAACCAATGAAAAATTCTTCCTGTTTTTAGGGCTGGGTGCGGCGGCTCACGCCTGTAATACCAGCACTTTGGGAGGCTGAAGTGGGCGGATCACGAGGTCAGGAGATTGAGACCATTCTGACCAACATGGTGAAACCCTGTCTCTACTAAAAATACACAAATTAGCTGGGTGGGGTGACACATGCCTGTAGTGACAGCTACGCAGGAGACCGAGGCAGGAGAATGGCTTGAACCCGGGAGGCGGAGGTTGCAGTGAGCTGAGATTGTGCCACTGCACTCCAGCCTGGCTACCGAGCAAGACTCTGTCTCAAAAAAAAAAAAAAAACTTGTTTTTAAATTTTTTTTCTTTCCTTTTAAAAAAGTTTATTTCATTTCTAATTGACAGATAATAATTGCTTATGTTTATGGGGTGCAACGTGATGTTTTGATACATGTATATATGGTGAAATGATGAAATCAGGCTAGTTAGCAAAACAATTTCTTTTCTTTTCTTTTCTTTTTTTTTTTGAGATGGAGTTTTGCTCTTGTTGGCCAGGTTGGAGTGCAATGGCACGATCTCGGCTCACTGCAACCTCCGCCTCCCAGGTTCAAGCGATTCTCCTGCCTTAGCCTCCCTAGTAGCTGGGATTACAGGCATGAGCCACCATGCTTGGCTAATTTTGTATTTTTAGTAGAGACACGGGGTATTTTGTATTTTCAGTAGAGACCTCAGGTGATCAACCCACCTCGGCCTCCCAAAGTGCTGGGATTACAGACGTGAGCCACCGTGCCCAGCCACAATTTATTTTCTAACAAGATCCCTCACTCTGTCTCCAGGTCCCCATGTTCCTGGAGGGGCTGCCCGTGCTGGTTTAACCTGTGGGGTGTATGTCCACTAAAATGAATTCTTTCTGAGTGGTCCTAAGTGTACCACACAGTCAAAAACAAAAATGTTAGAATATTTTTTTCTGATTTCAAAGGAAGTTAGATATTAACTGTTAAAATTGTAGAACTGTATAAAATTATAGAGCTATGAAGAAAGTAATGAACTTTTTTCATAGCCCTAACCCTCAGATGTAATCGCTGTTAGCGGTTGGTACATAACAGAAGCATTTGAAAATCAAAAATATTTTCTAATTATCAGCACTTCATTTGATATTTCCCTGTTTACATTAATGTTAGTGAGAAACTGGAAAGGACATGAAAGAAGAGAAGATAATGAGCAAAATATACATTCCTTGAGTGCAATTAAAGAGTCTGAAATTCTTTTTGTTAGCTGTTTTGCATTTTGATTTACTTGGAATTTGGTGAGTGAATGAAATTCTAGAAGAGAACTGAAAACATTGTGGTTGAACAAACATTAACATTCTTTCCTCCTTTTCTTTCCCTCTTTAGAATAATGTCTCAAGTATATGCATTTCTAGTCAGTCTTTTCTAGAGAAATTATGTTATGCTGAGTGATGGTTATGCTATCCTCCCTAATTTTTTATATACAGCTCAACAGCAAGCAGTTTCACTGACATGATTTTTGCATTGTCTCAGATTATGGTATAATATATAAAAATCCAAGATTTTGGTGTAGACTAGAAAGCAGTTCTTAGTGTTGAAATTTTCTGTGACTTCAGGTTATCTTTTAATAATTTAAAAAATTTACTTTGGTTTTTCTTGTTATGCTTGTTCTATTAATTAAAGTTAGAAATGGGACTCCTCTTGCCTCTTTCTACATTTAGAGCTGCAGCTGGGGTTGCAAATGTAGTTCTTTGCCTTTGCTAAGGAATTGCCATGTTTTAGACATATTGACAGCAGGTGGTATTGAGGGCCCCAAATTATCTGGTGGAACACAGCTCTGGAACGCTAATGGTTGCAAGTGGAAAGATGCAATCAGACATTGCAAAAAACTGACAAAAATTCTGTACATGTCAGTGAAAGCATTCTTTTCATAATAGTCACTTAAGAGAGTATGTGTTTAATTCAGTATAGTTGGTGTTGCTAAAAACATTGTTGGATTTTTAAAAAATCGAATCTGCAATCCGTGAATACATTTATATTTTTAGTCTGTGCTCTTATTAGTGGTATGATTAAATTCCCATGGAAAAGATTTCAGCATTACAGAATTTACACCCTGCACGCCTCTCTTCAGAGCGAGTCATCGTCGACATTTGACTGTCCATCCCCACATTCTGTGTTATTGTTCCCCTCCTGTGTATTGTATCCATATACATATATACATTCCTTTCTTTAAAAAAACGGCTGGGATCACATTATATATAAATTGTGACTTGAGTGTTTTTTCTTTTAACAATGTATCTCACAGTTTTCCATGTCTGTTCATACAGATTTGTCACATCTTTTTTTTCTTTGAGATGGAGTCTTTTTTTTTTTTTTTTTTTTTTGAGACGGAGTCTCGCTCTGTCACCCAGGCTGGAGTGCAGTGGCGCAATCTCGGCTCACTGCAAGCTCCGCCTCCCGGGTTCACGCCATTCTCCTGCCTCAGCCTCCCGAGTAGCCGGGACTACAGGCGCCCGCCACTGCGCCCGGCCAATTTTTTTTCTATTTTTTAGTAGAGACGGGGTTTCACCATGGTCTCGATCTCCTGACCTTGTGATCCGCCCGCCTCGGCCTCCCAAAGTGCTGGGATTACAGGCGTGAGCCACCGCGCCCCAGGCTGGAGTACAGTGATGCAATCTCAGCTCACTGCAAGCTCCACCTCCCAAGTTCACTTCTGCCTTAGGCTCCCGAGTAGCTGAGACTACAGACACCCACCACGACGCCTGGCTAATTTTTTGTATTTTTAGTAAAGATGGGGTTTCACCATGTTAGCCAGGATGGTCTCGATCTTTGACCTCATGATCTGCCCACCTCGGCCTCCCAAAGTGCTGGGATTACAGGGGTGAGCCACCGCACCTGGCCTTTGTTTTTTTTTTTGTTTTTTTTTTTTGAGATGGTGTTTCCCTCTTATTGCCTAGACTGGAGTACAATGGCACGATCTCGGTTCACTGCAACCTCCACCTCCGGGGTTCAAGTGATTTTCCTGCCTCAGCCTCCCAAGTAGCTGGGATTACAGGCATGCACCACCACACCTGGCTAATTTTATATTTTTAATAGGGACAGGGTTTCTCCATGTTGGTCAGGCTGGTCTCGAACTCCCAACCTCAGGTGATAGGCCCGCCTAGGCCTCCCAAAGTGGTGGGATTACAGGCGTGAGTCACTGTGCCTGTCCAGTTCTTTCTTTACTGTGTGTGTCCTTATGGATTGAGCACCTCAAGGCTAGCATTGTCTTATGGATAATTTTATTCTGGGTAGACACAGTGTATGACTGAATAGTGGGGTTAACTACAGAGAGAGCCTGGGGCTTAAACTGGGGAGAAACTTAACCATTAGGGAGTAAAGCTTGTAGTTAAATCAATGGGAAAATAAAGGTTTTTATTTTGTTGTTTGTTTTTTTATTTTAATTAGAGTGGTGATAGGATTATAGCTCTAATTAGAAAGATTAAGTGGTAGTAATATCTAGGATGCAATAGAAAACTGAGACAGAAGTTAAATCACGATATGGGGAAAGTGGTCTGGCTTGTATTTGTGTAGTAATAATGGAAAAAAAGGGAATTAGTATTAATAATTTGGAATAGAATTTACCACAGTTGACAAGCTGTTGTGCTCAACATTCATTCATTCATCCATCCATCCATCCAGTCAACTTGCCGAGCAGCACTGTGAGTCAGGCAGTGTGACGGGCATTGCTGGTAAAGTGCAAAGGACAGGCTGAATCAAAGGTGCTGAGCAGGCCTGGAGAGTAGGTGGCCTCTATGAAGACGAGGCCAACCATAGAAGTTGTAAAGTCGGGAAGAAGGAACTGGTTTTGTCTGACAGTTTTGTTAGCTTTTAGACTCACAGATGTTAAGCTTCCAGGGGATATTCAGCAGGATGTTGGCAATATGAATATTTTGAAACAGATTTTGAGTTTAGTCTGTGTGGTTGAAGATGATTGAGCCACAGAAGTGAAAAATGGCAAAGAATTAGAATCAGAGTTATTGGAAAGTTAAGTTGATCTGTGTTATGACATAGCATATAAGCCAAGTGTTACTAGAAATAGAAATAAAAACTGAGAAATTAATGCTGAATTTGGGTGAAAGGGAAGATGGAAAATAGACAAAATAACTCCCAATTTTATTGCATCTGTTTCTTACTTCACTTTTCTGACTTGGCTTAGGTGATGGTTAATATGATGTGTCTGCTTGCTAGGCTATAGTGCCCAGATGTTTGGTCAAACATCAGATTAGATGTTGCTGTGAAGCAAGTTTTTTTCCGGTTGTGATTAACATTTAAATCAGTAGACTTTGAGTAAAGCTGGGTGGCCCTCATCCAATCAGTTGACTGTCTTAAGATAAAAAGCTAACTTTCCCCACACCCTGACCCCAGGGAGAAATTCTGTCTCCAGACTGCCTTCTGACTGGAGTGACAACATCAACTCTTTCCTGGGGCTCCAGCCTGCTGACCTGCTTTGCAGATTTCAGATTAGCCAGCTCCTACAATTGCATGAGCCAATTTTAAAAATAAATCTTTCTTTTTCCAGGCAGATCAGTAGATAAAAATAGAGCTATAGATTGATCTATATGTTTGCCTATATCTATCTGTTAATTTGTGTTATATTGGTTCTGTTTCTCCTGAAGACCTTGACTAATACAGATTTTCACATAGCTAGAGTCAAAGTTGTGTTTTCTATTTATTGAGCTTGTTCTTTAGCATTTAGCTCCATCCCTGATTCTTTGAATCCTTTGACAGACAATTCCTCTCTCCAGGCAGTTATCTGATTTTCCTTTTGCTCAGTAAGTGCTCTGTGTGTACCTTTCTTATGCCATTGTATTCTTGTAATTCTTGGCATATGTGCTTTTTCCCTAAAGCTAATCTGTGAACTTCTTGCAGACTAGGAGCTGCTCCTACTAGCTTGTGTGGCTTGGGGTACCCAGCCTACTTGGCATGTAAGAATTTGTCACAGTGTGTCTATTGAGTGAAAGATTAGCTCTGATCTGACTCTTAAATATGATTCTAGGAAAGAAATTAAAAGGAGAAACATTAAACTATAAAGTAAATGTGACTAAAAAGCCAGGAGAGGTTGGCAAGCACACGGTGAATATCTTCTGGATCTTCCCCTGGAATGTAGGTGTGAAATGTATTGTGGTGATCTCTGGAACACCACAGTGACCATTATCTAATCCGCATTTGTTTTTCAAATTGTCAATCTTTATCCAGACTTGACTTTGCCCAGTGATGGCTAGATAAAGTCAGACTTTAAAATATTTCAGAGACATTTTCAGGAAAACACAGAAGTATCAAGAAGGACAAATAAATGCTTGTAACCTCATTGCCGATGGTTACTTATGAAAATTTTTTGTGTAGATTTTCCTAGAATTCTTTTTTTCTTTGAGACGGAGTCTTGCTCTGTCACCCAGGCTGGAGTGCAGTGGTGCAATCTCGGCTCACTGCAACCTCCGCCTCCCAGATTCAAGCAATTCTCCTGCCTTGGCCTCCTGAGTAGCTGGAACTGCAGGTATGCACCACCACGCCTGGCTAATTTTTGTATTTTTTAGTAGAGATGGGGTTTCACCATGTTGACCAGGCTGGTCTCGAACTTCTGATCTCAGGTGATCCACCCGCCTCAGCCTTCCACAGTGCTGAGATTGCAGGCGTGAGTCACCATGCCTGGCCTAGAATTTTTTTTTTTAAACGGAGTTTTGCTCTTGTTGCCCAGGCTGGAGTGCAGTGGCGTGATCTCGGTTCACCACAACCTCTGCCTCCCAGGTTGGAGCGATTCTCCTGCCTCAGCCTCCTGCATAGCTGGGATTACAGGCATGTGCCACCAGGCCTGGTTGTATTTTTAGTAGAGATGGGTTTTCTCCATGTTGATCAGGCTGGTCTCGAACTCCCGATCTCAGGTGATCTGCCTGCCTCGGCCTCCCAAAGTGCTGGGATTACAGGTGTGAGCCACCATACCTGGCCTAGAATTTTTAACATACACAGACATATACAGTGATAGCATACCATATATGCTGTTTTGTTACTTGCTTTTTTCAAGTAAATGTCGTAACATCTTTTGCTGTTATTAACTATACATTATTTTTAATACCTGCATCGTGTTCCACTGCAGGGAAATATATATTATTTGACAAATATCTGATTATTAGACATTTAATATTTCTTTTTTTTTGTTATGAGTTTGGTGGACATATTTGCACATGTAGCTTTGTGTACTTGGCTATTATTTCCTGAAAATAGATTGTTAAAAGTAGAGTTCCTGGGTCACAGGTAACCATTTTTTTTTAAAGGGGATTTTTGCTATTTGTTACGTAAGTGGCCTCCAGAAATGTTTTACCAATATACATCAATTCCAGCAGTGTATGAGAGTTGAAGTGTGTTCTTACAACAGGTATAGGTACATGACTGATTTTTTTTTCTTCTGAGACAGGTTTTTTCCCCTAAGTCTTGAATATTCTGTGTCAGATCTTGTTCAACCTGTCAAGCCTATTCGTGAATTTACCGGGATAAATTAATAGTCGTCATATATCCATGCTTGTTTGAACAAAATACTCAAGCATCCAAAATATGAGTAGCCAGTCTTGCAGCATTTGTGAATGACTCACTTGTTTGTTTGAAATGGAAAACATAGGAGGAGGCAAGTCAAATGGCTATGAATCTTCTTTAAAGGAGCCATAATATGGTATGCAAGACCAAAGGACTAGCCCCAGTCCCAGCCTTTGGGGGATATAGTATCGTACATTCAATCCTGTTATATTTATTGCCATACAATTGCAAACTAAAACAAATAATACAACTATCAAAAATAATGGCTTCCCAAGGACCAGGATCCTAACCTTTTAGTTTGTACCTTAATGTGCCTCTGAGAAGAAATGTTAAAAGAGTAATATTATATAGGTTCATTGGATTTTTCTCATGGATTATGGTTAAACTATACTTGTAATGTTATTTAATAATAATCCAGGAATCTTTTAGATCAGAAAGGAATCTGTGAAAGCTATGGTGCTTATTCTTTTTTGTTTGTTTGTTTGTTTATAAAGATAACTAGGGCAAAGGATTATTCTAAGATTTTTTTTTCTGAAAAAAAGCTTATTCTAGAATTTGTTTCTAACTGAAGTTATTATTGCTATTATTATTTTTTAGAGATGGGTCTCCATTTGTTGTCCAGGCTGTAGTGCAGTGGTGCAATCATATCACTGCAGCCTCAAACTTCTGGGTTCAAGTGATCCTTCTACCTCAGCCTCTCAAGTAGCTGAGGCTACAGGTGTGTGCCACCACTTCTGGCTAATTATTTTCTAATTTTTTGTAGAGACAAAGTCTTGCTTTGTTACCCAAACTGGTCTCGAATTCTTGGACTCAATCAAGCAGTCTTCCCACCTTACCCTCTCAAACTGCTGGGATAACAGGCATGAGCCACCTGCCTGTCCCAAGCTGAAATTACTGAAGAATCTTTTTCCTACTTAGATTTACTTCATTCTCTATTTAATGAAGACATGCTTTGACATAATTAGTTGTGGTGTTTCTTTCTTCCTTTATTTTTTTATTTGAGACAAGGTCTCACTCTGTCGCTTAGTCTGGAGGGCAGTGGCACAATCATGGCTCACTGTAGCCTCGACTTCCTGGGCTCAAGTGATCCTCTCACCTCAGCCTCCTGAGTACCTGGGACTACGTGTGTGGGCCACCATGCCCAGCTAATCTTTTTTTTTTTTTTTTTTTTTGAGATGGAAGCTTGCACTGTCGCATGGGCTAGAGTGGAATGGCATGATCTTGGCTCACTGCAACCTCCACCTCCTGCGTTCAAGTGATTCTCCTGCCTCAGCCTCCCAAGTAGCTGGAATCACAGGCACCCACCACCTTGCTTGGCTAATTTTTTAAAAGTTGAACTTCTACAGAGAGTACAATGGTGTTACCAGGGACTGGAGTGGGAGGTGGGAGAAATAGGAGATGTTGGTCAAAGGGTATACAGTTTCAGTTCTGCAGGAGGAATACATTCTGGGGGATCTAACATACAGCCTGGTAACTATACATGATAATGTGTGAAGTTTGTTAAGAGAATATATCTGAAGTATTTCCACCACACATACACACAAAAAGTAACTATGGGAGGTGTTGGATATGTTAATTAGCTTGATTGTGGTAATCATCTCAGAATGTATATCAAATCGTGTATGAATCTTCTTTAAAGAAACCATAATATGGTATGTAAGACCAAAGGACTAGCCCCAGTCCCAGCTGGGACTACAGGTGCGCACCATCATGCCCAGCTAATTTTTGTATTTTTAGTAGAGATGGGATTTCACCATGTTGACCAGGCTGGTCTCGAATTCCTGACCTCATGGTCCACCAGCCTCGGCCTCCCAAAGTGCTGGGATTACAGGCGTGAGCCACTGTGCCCGGCCAATTTTTGTATTTTTTTTGTAGAGACAGGGTTTCACCATGTTGCCTAGGCTGGTCTCAAACCCCTGGGCTCAAGTGATCCACCTGCCTGGGCCTCCCAAAATGCTGGGATTATAAGTGTGAGCCACCACACCCAGCCTGGTGGTGGTATTTCTTTTTTCTTTTTTTTGAAACGGAGTCTTGCTCCGTTGCCCAGGCTGGAGTGCAGTGGTGCGATCTTGGCTCACTGCAAGCTCCGCCTCCCAGGTTCACACCATTCTTCTGCCTCAGCCATGGTGGTGGTATTTCTTCTCTCTCTTTACTGCTGTTAAATTAAGGAGGTATAGGGGATGGAATAAATACTGCTTTCTGTGTCTTTGGTCGAGGTCTATATTTTTCTCTCCCAGATTTCGAGGGAGGAGTACTTTTACTATATGAATGGTTCTGTGTAATCAAGTCTGAGTTTGATTCCTTAAGTATTCACGTGGAAGTACTGAGACACATGTCAACCTTAGATTCGAGTTATAGATCACTGACACCTTAGATGTTCCAACGCAGCTCAATTAAGTAGAGGAAGTATACAAAATGAAGAAAGGATTTAAAAGCACAGAGCTGATACTGGGTATGCTACTGCAGAAAAGGAACTATGTAGGTGTATTTCCTCCTGCTAGCTGGAGTTAAAACTGCTAGGCTAAGCCACTGGAGCTCATGGGTCTTCAGAGATGCAGTGTTTTGAATCAGCCACGTAGTAAGAGGAATGTGAGGTGTTTTGAAGAAAGGACATCATGCAGGTGTTTTAGAAAAGATGTTGTAGGAATGGCTCACGCCTGTAATCCCAGTATGTTGTGAGGCCAAGGCAGATAGATCATTTGAGGTCAGGAGTTTGAGACCAGCCTGGCCAACATGGTGAAACCCCATCTCTACCAAAAAATACAAAAATTAGTTAGTCGTGGTGGTGCATGCCTGTAATCCCAATTACTCAGGAGACTGAAGTGAGATTTGCTTGAACCCGGGAGGCAGAGGTTGCAGTGAGCTGAGATTGCTCTACTGTACTCCAGCCTGGATGACAGAACGAGACTCCATCTAAAAAAAAAAAAAAAAAAAGGTGTGGTAGGAAAAATAACTCTTAATTAGCTCATTATGTTAGTTGCTAGACTTAGATTATATTCAATTAGTGTAATAAGCAAAACGTCAGGAAGTATTTTTACCACTGGGTATTTTTATAATTCCTGTGCTCTTCCATCCCCAAAGAGTCAATTATTAGGTGTTAGAGCATCATTCTTTTAACCCCAGATGCGTAACTTGGCAGGAGGTGCCCAGTGTTTTCTTGGCTGTTCTTTGGTTGTGAAAAAATATTAATTCTGCTTCACAGCTGACACCCAGAAATATCTTAAAATTTAAAATATGTTCAGTAGTAGCCAAGAGGAGTGTGAGGGTGATTTTTACAAACATTAAGAATTACAGTCTAGGCTGGGTGCCATGGCTCACACCTGTAATCCCAGCGCTTTGGGGAGGCTGAGGCGGGCGGATCACCTGAGGTCAGGAGCTCGAGACCAGCCTGGCCAACATGGTGAAACCCCGTCTTTACTAAAAATACAAAAATTAGCCGGATATGGTGGTAGGTGCCTGTAATTCCAGTGACTCAGGAGGCTGAGGCAAGGAGAATCACTTGAACCCAGAAAATGGAGGTTGTAGTGAGCCAAGATTGTGCCACTACACTCCAGCCTGGGTGACAGAGCAAGACTCTGTCTCAAAAAAAGAAAAAAAAAAAAAAAAGAATTATAGTCCACATCTCAGGCATGTTATGCATAGTAACTTCCTTATTCCCTTGCCCTTTGTCAGTGTGTGTCAGTGTTTGGTTGGTGTCCAGCCCTGTCTTGGTGTGAGTACAGGTCACTTTACCAGGCTGTAGACATAATAGGTATGGGGGAAACAGGGGTACAACTATAAATTTAAAAGAAACAAGACGTAAGAAAAGTCCTTCTTCTTCCTACTAGCTCCAAGAAATTCCTTTGGTTATCAGGGTGGATTTTGTTAAGTTATTTACAAATCCTTTAATCTCAATTTAAAATTAGAAGGATTTGGATGGTCTCATTTATGGACCCAGCAATCCCACTACTGGTTATATATCCAAAGGAAATGAAGAAAATCACCACATCAAAGAGACACCTGCACTCCCATGTTCATTACAGCATTATTTGCAATACCAAGGTATGGGAGCAACCTGTGTCTTTCAGTGGATGCATGAATAAAGAAAATGTGGTGTTTATTTACAATGGAATATTATCCAGCCTTAAAAATAAGGAAAGCCAACTATTTGCTACAGTATGGATGAGGCTGGAGAGGATGTTATGCAAAGTGAAGTCAGCTAGACATAGAGTCGAATACTGCATGATACCACTTATCAGTGGAATTTTTAAAAAGTTGAACTTCTACAGAGAGTACAATGGTGTTACCAGGGGCTGGAGTGGGAGGTGGGAGAAATTGGAGATGTTGGTCAAAGGGTATACAGATTCAGTTCTGCAGGAGGAATACATTCTGGGGGATCTAACATACAGCCTGGTAACTATACATGATAATGTATGAAATTTGTTAAGAGAATCATCTCAGAATGTATATCAAATCATGTCGTATACCTTAAATATATACAATTTTTATTTGTCAGTTATACCTCAGTAAAGCTGAGGGCAGGGGAGGAGGTGGAGAGTTAGAGAGACTCCTATAGCCTCATTTATGGACCATAATGGAACTCAATGGCAGCTAGAGACTTCACTTTTAGGAGATGGCTGTAGATAGCAAAAGGTTTCTGCCAAGATAGTTTTACAATTTCCTCATCATTAGTTTTATTATTTTATTCTTTCGTAAACTAAGAACATATGTTCAGGGGTTTTTTTTATTTTAATATTTTAAAATATTAAATCTTATATTTATATCTTAAAACTTTTTTTGGCAGTTGTTTTCTCATTGAAATTATTTATAGACTCTTTTTTCTTACCTATATTTAGTTCATTTTTCAAATAGTTCAGGGATATTGTAGAAGCACCCAACTTCTGACAAATTGAAGTGTTTCATATAGACAAGGTGAATCAGTTGCTTCCCTCTCTTTGCTGTGTTAACAAGTGTAATAAAAGGTAAATCTATGAGAAATGAAATATAAATGTTTTCATGTTTGATCATTCTATTTAAAAGAAAAAGCATTGGCTTTAGGGCTGACAGCCTGCCAGGAACTGTGGATCTTCTAAAAAGGAGGGGCCAGGTCCTGAATGACATTGTTGAGCAGCTGCACTAATCCTGGATGGATGGACTGACTGCAGACTGGACGTTATGTTCCACGAAGAAAAAAATGTCTGTTTACCCCAATGCAGGGGTTTTTTGTTGTTGCAGGCGAAAGCATTCCTAATGATATGTTATCTATGGGGAAAAATTAGCACCACACTTTCATTGATCTTGTTACTGAGACTTAAGAGCATCTAGAATGTTATGGGGAAATGGAAGCTGTGATCTAGATAATAAATCCACATATGAATGAGAAGGGAGAAATGAAAGTTGCTAATGTGTAATGAGGTGATAGACACAGGCACAATGAGGATTCGCGTTTGCAGTTGACCCCTAAATAAAATTGACATTCCATCTCCAGCCTTTGATATACTTAGGCTTCCCTTTTTTGGCAGCTTCTTTTGAAGCTGAATGCTTTTTTGGATCACATCAATAGTACATCCTAATTAGCCAGCTAGGAAAACATTATTAAGAAACCTGAGGCAGGTTCTCAACACCACAAATTATCCTACGAGGACAACCACAAGAAAACTTATGTTTCCTTACACACCATGTTTTAATTACTCATTTTCATTTTTATCAGCTGCAGTAATCCAATCTCATTTATAGAAGATTTAAACCTGACATATTATTGCTGTAATCTGTCCTCACTATCCTCCACCCCATCAAATACACATGCACGTTTCAACTGATAGCTGCTGATCTTCTGCAGTTTGAAGTGGATTTCCATGCTGACTGTATTCATGCATAATTGGGCAATCACACAAATGCATTGCTCTGAGAAGGCTGCATGATTTACAGCCTAAACAACATCTTAGGAAGGTTCCCATACTGAGGCACTGAAAAATCCACACAGATTTTGTTCTGTTGAAAAACCAGATTTTATAAAACTGGAGTTAATGCATTTGTAATTCACATTTTATTGAGCTGTTCTATAACTTTGGAAAAGAAACTCATAAGTTTTCAGAAAAGTTTTATAAGCAAATTATCAGAAGCCTTGGGTGACATTAGAAACACAGTGCCAAAGATACTTCTTTGTAAAGATACCAGAAGAAGCCATTCCTTTCATCGAGGACCAATGCTTAAGCATTTTAGATCCAGAGTTTGTGTCTTTGTCACATGGGTTTCTCCTCAGAGTCACGAGTTGCCTGCTGCATCTCCAGGACTCGTGGAAGGCAGAAAGAAGAGGAAAGAGGGAGGGCTTTCTCTGAATGAGGTTTTTTGGGGGAGGTAAGCTCTTTCTGGTGACTTCTGCTTTCATCACATTGAAACTATATATGTCAACTTCCAGCTGCCTGGGGGTGTCTTGTGTTTTTATCAGGACACACGGCTGCCCTAGAAAGTAATTGGTGTTGTATTAATAAGAGAGAGCAATGGGTACTGGATTGGCACAACCGTATATGCCACAGTATGCTGTTATTATTTTGTTGATTTTATTTGGATACAATCCTTGAAATAATTGCTCCCATTAAAGTGGTAGTACTTCATGTGGCTTTGCTTAAATTTTTTTTAGTTTCAAAGTTAGGAAAATAAACTTGGTACTCATTGTATTAGCAAGTAAAGGACAATTGTAATTTTGTTTTCAACTGTTGCTGTTGAATGTGATCCATTTTTCTCTGACTCATCTTAGTGTTGTAAACTAGTTAAAAGTCATGACAAGTTAGGTGTCTGTTTCACGGATTTTTAAAACATCATTCCACAGCCTCTTACGAAGCAGCTACTTTTCTAGGGAGAATGGACAGCAAGAGATCAGTGGATGAGAATGATAATAAATATCCTCTGACCTCAAAGAACTTCTAATCTCCTGGGCCAAGCAGGAGAGTAATTGGTAACT
The DNA here is from genome assembly GCF_047675955.1 of Chlorocebus sabaeus. Lineage (NCBI taxonomy): Eukaryota > Metazoa > Chordata > Mammalia > Primates > Cercopithecidae > Chlorocebus > Chlorocebus sabaeus. Next base: position 63,188,452 of record NC_132916.1, on the reverse strand, counting down.
ACAATGAGAGGAAGCATGAAATACAAGCTAGATGTGGAGGTTAGAGGAAACATTTCTACAAGTCCTGTGGGAAGAGGGTGACAGTGAGGACATAAAACAGAGGTAGTGTTACTGTTTAATTTCCATGTTTTTAATTGTATTTTTATGAACCTCACTATATTACAGAAAGATCTTGTCACTTTAGTGAGGAAGGAAAAGGGACTTTATGAGTCAAGGATGTCATTAGAACTTGTTAATTCCTCTTAGTCTCTTTCCCTCCTTGTTTTAGAACTCTGCCAACTCTCAGTGCTTAAAATAGCCACTTACGGTGGGTGAGTATGTTATGGATTTTAGTTTCCCCAAATAAAATATTGTAACCTATTCAAATTATCCACCAGTATGGAAATAAATTCTTAAAAATCAAAGCTCATAGAGCAGACACTGTCAATCTCTTTTCACACATCCTCCGACTCATATCATTCATGTGCACACCCCTCAGAGCGTGGGTGATTTCTTTTCACATAATTAGACTCATACTATATGTATTGTTCTGCAACTGGCTTTTCGCCACCTCGTAACAGCTTTAAAAATTTGTTTTCTCCTCAGTATACATGGAATAGTGGTTTTTTGTTTTGTTTTATTTTTCAGTCAAGGCTGGTGCCACCCTTACCTGGGTATTTAAAAAATGAAAAATTATGGAGAAATAGTTGGCCCAGAATATTAATAACATCTCATTGAGAAACAATGTGTACTGAAAAGAAACTGAATTGGTCACATTAAAAAAAAGAGAGAATGATATGGAAATACCTGCTGTTCTTAATATTTCTTTTAAAAAATTAAAATAATTTTAAAAATGTGATTGTACCATAAGTATTTTCTTATCAATGGCCAGTGTCTTTACACATCTATTGGATTGCATGTACAAGAGCATAGCTAGAAGAATTACTGGGTCAAAGGATATGCATGTTTAAAATTTAATGATGCTCTCAAATCACTCTCCAAAAAGGCTGTACAAAATTGCAGTCCTAATAACAGTGTACACATTTTCCCACATCCTTTTCAACACTTGATAGTATCAGTTAATTTTTTTTTGCAAGCGTATTAAGAAAAAATAAAGTCTTGTTTAAATTTCCATTTTCCTGTCCAAAAAAAGTCTGCGTCAGAGTACTTTCAGTTTAATGATAAATGACTAATTTGCTCTTAGATATGCAGTTAGTGCTCATCTGCTCTGGATTCTCTGCTGCATATTTCATTCATGTTTCAAAAACAGACTCATTTACAAATCAGTCACCTCTTTGGAGTGTCTTTGTAGTCCCATCTGCACAGGGTGTCACACTAATCCTGATTGGCAGGAGTGAATTTTATGAAGAACTTTGAATTGGTATTTGCATAGAGGGAGCTATAGTTTTCCAAACTGTGGTTGCTACTGCATTGCTGGGTTGGTGAAATCAAATTAGGGACAATGAGCAATGTAAACAAAGAAATAGAATATAAAATATCAGAGCGTATCATACAGTAAGGGTAAGACATGTTTCGTGAAACATTTCATATGTGTTTGTGTTTTGAATATGGGTTTCTAGGTACATATATATGCACATATAATATGCATACTGCATTGTGATGTGAAATACCTCTGAGCTGAGGAATGCTGGTATGGAGAATCTAAGCTTTAAACGTTTATTCAAAACACAGTTTATTTCTGCCCTGCCTGAGATAACAGTTTCATACTTGATGTTGGCATTTCAGAAAATAAGTTGCCAGTCATAACAATACTTTGTGAAGGGTTAAAGACTAAGGCTTTTTTTTTTTTTTTTTTTTTTTTTTTTTTGAGATGGAGTCTTACTCTGTTGCCAGGCTGGAGTGTGGTGGCGCGATCTCAGCATCTCAGCTCACTGCAACCTCTGCCTCCTGGGTTCAAGTGATTCTCCTGTCTCAGCCACCCACGTAGCTGGGACTACAGGCACGCGCCACCATGCCCGGCTAATTTTTGTATTTTTAGTAGAGACGGGGTTTCACCATGTTGGCCAGGATGGTCTTGATCTCTTGACCTCGTGATCCGCCCTCCCCAGCCTCCCAAAGTGCTGGGATTACAGGTGTGAGCCACCGTGCCTGGCCAAGACTAAGGCTTTTTAAGGGGAACTTAAATGCTTAGAGATACGTGTCACCTAGTTGGACTTGGAAATATAATAGGTGTGGAAAGTCAAATTGTCTTGAGTGCAGAATGAAGAAATGAAGTGTTACAACCCACTAAACTTAATTTCACTGAGCAATTTAATTTTTCCTTGCTCCAGTGTAGTTACTGAACTTGATTCTGTTGTAACCGTTTAGCTGTGCAGGCAAGAGAATGCAGAGGAAATCCTTGACTTTCAACAGCCTCTGCCTGTGAGTGGGCACAAGTGCAACTGATTATCCAAAAGTAGTTGCTTAAACTAATTTAGACTATTTAGCTAACCTCAATCCCAATGCTGATCTTATGTTGCTTAGAAAATTACCTGTTGGTGATTATAATAAATGGAGGTAATTAAAATTTTAAAAAGTGATGGAACATTCTGCATGTGGGTGTATTTAAGTATCTGGCAGGTGTTCATATTTCTACAGTGTGAAACTTACGGGTAAACAGTGGCCTTTCTGTTAGAAATTCTATTCCCGCTTTTGTGCCTCTCCCCTCTTAGAGGTAGTTATTTTCAGTTGCTTGGAGAATAACAGTGATGATCTAACTAATTTGTTTTGCATTGTATGTTTCCTAAGTGCTTATATACTTTTTGCTTGTTTTACTTAAACTAATTCTAACTTTTCTTACTTGAATTATTCTTATTCAGTAATTGCATCTTCATAAAAAATGATATGAATGGAAACATGATTTTCTAGATTTTAAAGTAATGTTAGAAAAATTTGGCTTTTAAAGTTCTGTGATGTAGCCATACTTTAATTTTTAAAAATTTTTATTTGTTTTTTATTTTTTTGTTTTTTTGAGATGGAGTTTCACTCTTGTTGCCCAGGCTGGAGTGTAATGGCGCGATCTTGGCTCACCGCAACCTCTGCCTCCCGGGTTCAAGCGATTCTCCTGCCTCAGTCTCCTGAGTAGCTGGGATTACAGGCATGAGCCACCACGCCCGGCTAGTTTTGTATTTTTAGTAGAGATGGGTTTCTCCATGTTGGTCAGGCTGGTCTTGAACTCCTGACTTCAGGTGATCTGCCCACCTCAGCCTCCCAAAGTGCTGGGATTACAGGCATGAGCCACTGCGCCTGACCAGCCATACCTTAATTTAAATTTTATAAGGTATTACTGATAGATTTTAGCAAAGGTAAACACAAAGTAATCAATATTATTTCATCTAGCAAAGAAGATGAAGTGAAAGTTCTGTAGGACATCAACCAGAACATAAAATTATTGAATACTAATGTTCTGATACAGTTTCATGGTCTATATTGTTAATAAGAAATAGAAGCAGTGTTGACATTGAGTATAGTTACTGTGTTACTTTAAATTTAGGTAAAATTATTTAACCCTAAAATAGAGTGAAATAATTTTATACATATTCAGTCTAATCATATCTTTGCGATGGTATTTTCTGTTGATCTTGTTTGTGTTTGGTCAGTGGTAGCAAGGTATCTGATACTTATTGTGGTTTCCAATGGGCACCTCCTGTCAACGTAACTTTGCTCATGTAAGTGCCTTAAGCTCTTTGCTGGTGGTGAATATGATGTCTGACATTTCTGTCATGTAGCTTCTGGAATGTTGTTAGACAGGAGATCCTTCAGATGAGTATATGGGTAGCATATATGCTCTGGATCCATGTTATTAGACAGAGATCCTTCACATGAGTGTGTGGGTAGCATATATGCTCTGGATCCATGTTATTGGACAGGAGATCCTTCACGTGAGTGTATGGATAGTATATATGCTATGGATCCATGTTATTAGACAGGAGATCCTTCACGTGAGTGTATGGGTAGCATATATGCTCTGGATCCATGTTATTAGACAGGAGATCCTTCACATGAGTGTGTGGGTAGCATATATGCTCTGGATCCATGTTATTGGACAGGAGATCCTTCACGTGAGTGTATGGATAGTATATATGCTCTGGATCCATGTTATTAGACAGGAGATCCTTCACGTGAGTGTATGGGTAGCATATATGCTCTGGATCCATGTTATTAGACAGGAGATCCTTCACGTGAGTGTATGGGTAGCATATATGCTCTGGATCAATGTTGTTAGACAGGAGATCCTTTACGTGAGTGTATGGATAGTATATATGCTCTGGATCCATGTTATTAGGAGATCCTTCACATGAATATATGGGTAGCATATATGCTCTGGATCCATGTTATTACCCTCATCCCCTTCCCCATGGAAAACGTTCCTTTCCATTCCCCTTTCATCTAAAGAAGCTGCTGCTACATCTGGAAAGCAGAGACAAGGTTAGGGTTAGGTGATTTCTGAGTGAGCGTTGAAGTTTCGTTGTTTCTACAACTGTTCTATTTTGTTAACGTGAGTCATAACTTAAAATGATGTAAATGCTAATTAAACCAATTGGCTTGATGAAAGAAGCTTGCATATTGCAAAAAGAAAGTCTTATTAGTGGTTGTTTAGAAATACAAAGGAAAACTATCATACCACAGTTTGTGCTCCAAAATTTATTTTGTGAGTTTCTTTGAATAGAATTCTTTGTATTCCTTAACCTTTTTGCTTTTCCTAAGATTTGCCCTCTCCAAATTTAAATAATAAATGGCAAAACTTGTCAACATTTAGGGTAAACTGAAGAAATACCAATAGAGGTCAGTTGTAATACATATGAGTTTTTTCTTTGAAAAATATTATATATTAATTAAGTTGGTTGGCACGTGTAGCTATTAAAGCTTAACAGATGAGTTTTACGACATGTTATCAAAATTCGAGGTAATTTAGAACAACTTTGTTAAGAACTTGCTTTAATTAAAGAAGACCCAAACACAAAGCCTTATGTGCTGGGGAAGAAAGTCCTCTATCTGCCAAGCTTCTTCACCTATGCCAAGTACGATGTGCAAGTGGATGGTAAGATAGGGCTGTTCCGAGGCCTGAGGCCCTGGCTGATGTCCAACGCCCTCTTTACTGTGACCTGGGTAGTATGAAGAAGGTTTTCCCTCCAGATGAGATCTAGCAGGTTTCCAACAAGGATGATATGAAGACTTCCCTGAAGAAAGTGGTGAAGGAGACCTCCTATGGGATAATGATGCAGTGCATGTCCCGCATGTTGGCCCACCCGCTGTGTGTCATCTCAATGCGCTGGATGGTCCAGTTTGTGGGATGGGAAGCCAAGTACAGTGGTGTGCTGAGCTCCATTGGGAAACTTTTCAAAGAGGAAGGGCTGCTGGGATTTGTTGGATTAATCCCTCACCTCCTGGGTGATGTGGTTTTCTTGTGGGGCTGTAACTTACTGGCCCACTTCATCAGTGCCTACCTGGTGGATGACAGCTTCCACCAGGCCCTGGCCGTCCGGAGCCCCACTAAGGGCTTGATGGGGATTGCAGTGAGCATGCTGACCTACCCTTTCCTGCTAGTTGACGACTTCCTGGTTGTGAACAACTGCGGCCTGCAGGCTGGGCTCCCCTGTTACTCCCTGGTGTTCAAATCCTGGATTCACTGCTGGAAGTACCTCAGTATGCAGGGCCAGCTCTTCCGAGGCTCCAGCCTGCTTTTCCGCTGGATGTCATCAGGATCATGCTTCATCCTGGAGTAACCTGAATCATCTAAAAAACACGGTCTCAACCTGGCCACCGTGAGTGAGGCCTGACCATCTCGGGATACCTGCAAGATGACTCCAACCCAACAACAATCAGATGTGCTCCAGCCCAGCCTGGTTTCAATTTCCATATTTGCCATGTGTCTATCCAGATGTGGAGTTGGGTGGAGGTGAGGCTGCACCCAGTGGATTGGGTCACCTGCCAGACCTGGGAAAGGTGGGGGGAGGTGGGGAGTTGGCAGAATCCCCATACCTCATGGATTTGCTGAGTCTGTCTTGTGCAGAGGGCCGGAGAATGGCTTGTGGGGACCCAGGTTGGACAGGGAAAGGCTAATGGGGTCAGACCCCACCCCATCTACCCCTCCAGTCAGCCCAGCGCCCATCCTGCAGCTCAGCTGGGAGCATCATTCTCCTCCTTTGTAAATAGGGTGTGATCCCCTGGCACACGGCCACCATCATGTCTAGGCCTATGCTGGTAGGCAAATGCTAGGCTCTGCCTGCGTTTTTCTCAACACTATTCTTCTGATAATGAGGGCAGCACCTTCCTCTGAATGGGAAATCATGTGAGTACTTAGAATGTGTCCTCCTCATCTAATGCTCATCTTTTTAATGGCAATGCCTTGTGTATAGGATCTGGTTACCTGTGCAGTTGTGAGTACCCAGAGGTTGGGCAGATCAGCGTCTCTAGTCCTACCCAGTTCATGGTAAGATTTGACCCTATCTCCTGCAAATAAATGTATTGGTGGTGGAGAAAAGAAAAAAAGAAATAGAATTCGCTGTTCTTCTTCTTTTTTTTGGATGGCTTTATAGAAGGAAATAAAGATATATATTACATAGAGGTCCAATTTAAGGAAGATCCATAGACTTAACAAGTTTTAGAGTGGCTTCATTGACTTGAGGAAGTTAAGCTATTGAATACAAAGGGTGTATGGAATGAGAGTATTCTCTGCCTTTCCCAGTGAGAGACTGACTAGATGAAGTGTATAGAGCCGACACCCTCCCAGGCTAGTGGACTGTGAGAGGTTCTGGATGAAAGGTTAAAAGATTGCTTGCTCTTGTCTTTCCACTGATTCTGCTGGTTAGCCTGACACTAACGGTGGATGAAGTGTAGTGTATACACTTTCCTGTGATAAACCTGGTGTATCATCTCCCTTGTTCAGCTTCTTGAAGATTATGTGTTGCATAATAATAACTAAGCCTCTATATACAACTCCTTAATTTTACCAATAAACAAGTTCCATTAAAAAGGTATATGAAGGTCTACATTTTTATACTAATGCTGTTCAGATATGCTATTTTACAGTTGACTATGTTCATCCCTCACCGCCAATCTACTACTCATCTATTGCCTTGCTTTCAAATATTTTCCCAGAAGTTTAAAAAAAAAAAAATCTTGCCTCTTCTATGCTCTTAACCCTCAGGAATACAGTATAAGTTCTGAAGATGGAATATAAATTGCCCTTATGATCTGTTACAGTGAGGGCTCCAAGAAAACTACTGCTTTCAGTATTTACACCATTGGGTAGGCCCTTCCTTCTGTGTGTGGCATAAGTCTTAGACTTTAACTGATAAAATCAGCAGAATCGATACTGTGCAAGTTCCAGGCCTAAGTTTTGAGAAGTTCCAGCAATTATATCTGAGAAGTCCAGTTGTTTTAGTGGGCGGTCACATGAATGGAGAGAGGCCCTAGAACTACATGCTGGGAGAGAGGGAGGCTTGTCTGTCCAAGTATCCTACCTGGTCTCGGTCAGCTAAATGCAGCCTTATATGATGGCTGGGGAGGTGAGCAGAAGAACTGTTCAGCTGAGCCTTGCCTAGATTGCAGAATATTGAGCAAAAGTATCAATTGTTTTTTTTAAGCCATTAAGTTTTAGAGTGGTTTGTCATGCAGCAGTAGATAAGTGAAAACACTCCTATGTGGATGTGTATTGATAGATGCATTTTAATTACTGCTTAGCAACTGTGTGTGTGTACGGTCTGGAAAGGTAAAATATACATTTTGCTAATCAGCTATAAAAATAGGTTCATCAATGTATTATGTGCTATTTACTAATATAGTTACACCAAGAGGGAAGGAAACAATGAAATTGAAGAGATTTGAATGTCACACAATGCTATTATAATTAAATGCAAGCTTCCATACCATAACTCATTTTTTTTTTTTTTTTTTTTTTTGAGACCGAGTCTCGCTCTGTCTCCCAGGCTGGAGTGCAGGGGCCGGATCTCAGCTCACTGCAAGCTCTGCCTCCCGGGTTCACGCCATTCTCCTGCCTCAGCCTCCCGAGTAGCTGGGACTACAGGCGCCCGTCACCGCGCCCGGCTAATTTTTTGTATTTCTTAGTAGAGACAGGGTTTCACCATGTTAGCCAGGATGATCTCGATCTCCTGTCCTCGTGATCCACCCGTCTTGGCCTCCCAAAGTGCTGGGATTACAGGCTTGAGCCACCGCGCCCGGCCCATACCATAACTCATTAAAAGTAGCGGTGACTTTGAAAAATTTGGCAACAATTTAAACTGCAGAGTTGAAACAGAAATCTGTGTAAGAAAATTAGACACTGGTGCGGTGGCTCACGCTTGTAATCCCAGCATTTTGGGAGGCCGAGGCAGGTGGATCACTTGATGAGGTCAGGAGTTTGAGACCAGCCTTGCCAACATGGTGAAATCTGTAGTGAAAAATACTAAAATTAGTTGGGCATGGCGTGCACCTGTAATCCCAGCTACTCGGAAGGCGGAGGCAGGAGAATCACTTGAACCCCTAGGTGGAGGTTGCAGTGAGGTGAGATTATGCCACTCCAGCCTGGGCTACAGAGCGAGTCTCCGTCTCAAAAAAAATAAATAAATAAATAAATAAAATGTGAGAAATATTTTTTGATGGGATCAATTTTTAAGTTCTTTTTCCACACAAAATTGTTTTCAAATTGACATTTCAAGCAAAATGCCTCTGTAGGTTGACTGATTACAAATGTTTTCACTCAAGCATACCGGCTTCTAAATCTGTCTGTAAGCTGCTTTCTTAAAAAAGTGAATAAGCTTAGGAAATAATTATTCCTCAAAGTACACAAAACTCCCGAGCAAGCTTTTGTTCTGTAGACAGATCTGATTCATCAAGAAACATCAAGATAATTGTCACGATTTAAAATTTTGAAAAGAACCCAGGAGTCTTTGGCTTAAGTATAAAACTTTGTTGCTTTCTTGGCATGATGCCTCTAGTTGAGTATTTTGTGCTGTACGTTGCTCCATTTTTTGTTTTGTTTTGTATTTTCGCCCCCAGGACAGGAAACTACAGAACAAAATATATTCATTTTGGTAACCAATGCTGGTCCTTTGGTGATTCACTGTTTTTGAGAGATTCGTACAGAAAGGAGAAACTGAGAGTTGGATGCTGTATCCTAGTGGATGCAAATGATGACCAAAGTTTTACTGTCCGTCACAGATGTTTGTTAAACTGGGAATCACAATTTTGACACATGAAGAACAACATTCACATTAAAGTACTCTCCTCTCATAATGCATTTATTTTGGGCAGTAGTGTGTGCCATTTTAATTAAAATTCTTAATGGGCTCAAACAGTTCTTATTTGAAGATACCAGTATTTCCTCCCTCTTGGGACTGTGTGATTGTGTAAAAGTAGAGAAATGTTTTCTTACTGGGTTGTAAGCTACAGGAGAGCAGAGTCATGTTTCATTTGCTCATTATTGTAAACCCAGAATGGAGGACAGACCCTAGCATTTGTAAGTACACACTCAAGTTTTTTTTGAATTAATGAATTTAGCTTTTTAATCAGTTTACCCCTCACCCCTTACCCTCAGGAGTTGCTGATTTAGGTAGAACTTAAACAATTCCAGATTGGCAGATTATATTGAGGAAGTTGTATTTTCCTATTCTTCCTTGTAGATAGTCACTGATTTATTCTATCACATTTCCATGAAGTATTGATAAGAATTTTTTTTTTTTTTTCCCCCTCGAGACAGGGTCTTGCTCTGCCTCCCAGGCTAGAGTGCAGTGGTGCAATCTGTAGCAACCTCTGCCTCCCAGGCTCATATAATCCTCCCACCTCAGCCTCCAAAGTGGCTGGTTGATAAGAATTTTTAATTCAAGTACCTGTATATACTATTTTCAATATATTATTTCTAATCCTTATAACAGGTTCTTTGGAGTTAGGGGTTAAAAATATTGGTGTATTTAACTTTCTTATAATTCCGTATTGAAAACCTATAACAAGGGATTTATGTGGTATGTAACAAGGGATTTGTGTGGTATGTTGAGAATGTTAAGATGTTTCTGGAATTACTGAGTTGGAAGATGCTTGCATAAGAAAGATGCATTGGAAAAGCTGCTGTATTCCTGTAATTATATGACGAGAGGAAATTTGTAAGTTCTTGAAAACTTGTATTAAGATTCTATGGTAACTGCTTGTATTTAAGTTTTTCTCCCACCTGAAAGACTGTAAAGAAATGTTGGCTCTAGGTTTATCTTTTTGCTGTGATTATCTCATACACTCATTCATTTAAAACACTTTTAACAAATGTATATATTGAGCACTTATTTTCTGCCAGACACCTTTTAAATTCTTCAGGTCCTTCAGTGAACAAAAAGACCAAAATTCCTGCTATGGTGATGTTTGTAGGGGCAGATAGAAAAGCTACAGGCCAGGCGGGGTGGCTGACACCTGTAATCCCAGCACTTTGGGAGGCTGAGGTGAGTAAATCACAAGGTCAGGAGGTGAAGACCATCGTGGCCAACATGGTGAAACCCCGTCTCTACTAAAAGTACAAAAATTAGCCAGGCGTGACGGTGCGCACCTGTAGTCCCAGCTACTCGAAAGGCTGAGGCAGGAGAATTGCTTGAACCCGGGAGACGGTGGCTGCAATGAGCCAAGATCATGCTACTGCACTCCATCCTGGGCAACAGAGCAAGATTCTATCTCAAAAAAAGAAAAAGAAAAAGAAAAACACTGCAGTAACAAAAAGTCAATATTATAGTAGGCTATAAGGTGATTAGTGCTGTAGAACAAATAAAACAGGCTAACGGACATCTAGGAGAGAGAGTGGGTTATAATTTTCAGGAGGCCCGGTATCCTCATTAAGGTGACTTTTGAGCAAAGATGGGAGAGGAGCCGGAGAACCTTCATGGTTGAGGAAAGGGCCAGAGTGCTGAGTGCCCGGGGCCCAGCTGCATCAGAGGAATGCATTGACGTTTCAGTGTGGTCCACATTGCTGTCAGATCATGCTGGTGTCCGTGGACCTTATTGAAAATGATTATTGCATGTAACTCTATTATCCTGTCATCAAATCACACAGTAACACTAAACAGAGACATCATTAGAACAGAACCACATAGTAAGATGTGACCTGGAAACATTTATTTTGCCCTTTATGGTTTTAAAGGTTTACACACATCATGCTGTGCCTCAGTGACAGATGACTCTTGTTCCAGAATTCCTGGTCAGGCCCCAGAGGCCTTTTAGATGTTTAGGTTTCAAAATTATTGACTCTGTTTTCAAGGTTAGAGACCATATAAATCAGCTATAGGATAAAGGAGTTGAAGCATGTAAAATTCTTAAATCTGTGCCTATACATAGTAAATATTCTACCAATATTAATTGACTCTAGAAGAAACATTTTAAGTTAGTAGATACATTTAAAGTAGGTATCCATGTAGAAAACACGTAAACTAAGTTGACTTTTATTAAGAAATAATAATTTATCTTTTGTCTCCTTCATTTTGTTTCTTATCACCCTATTTCCTTATCTCATAGTCCCTGCTCCTTTTAAGTAAAAACGAGATTTTCAGATAATAACAGTATTAATAACAGAGCAATGCCTGTGTCTCTTTTTTGAAAAGGTGGTTTTATTTGTGTGTTTTATGTTTTTAAACTTTTCAATACAGATGACTTTTTCAACTGACTATTTGATACTTCAGAAGAAATTGCTTTTTTTTTGGTTTGAGACAGAGTCTCGCTTTGTTGCCCAGGCTGGAGTGCAGTGGCACAATCTCAGCTCACTGCAACCTCTGCCTGTCTGCCTCAGCCTCCTGAGTAGTTGGGATTACAGGCACGCACCCTCACGCCCAGCTAATTTTTGTATTTTTAGTAGACACGGGGTTTCACCATGTTGGTCAGGCTGGTCTCGAACTCCTGACCTCGTGATCGACCCTCCTCAATCTCCCAAAGTACTGGGATTACAGGCATGAGCCACCACGCCTGGCCATAAATTGCTTCTCATTGAATATTATAATTTGAAAATAAGTGTTTTTGAGAATTGTTTTGCAGTCTTGTTCAATGATTTCCTTTTTTAAATGACTAATTATATAAATTTGAGAAATAAGTTTTGTTTATAGTAAAAAGATACAATTCTCAAATAGCCAAAATACTTTTCTCAATCCCAAGATAAAGTTTGTTTTGAAGGCGCTTGAGCTGCCTAGCTTTTTTTTTTTTTTTTTTTTTTAACATGGAGTCTTGCTCTGTTGCCTGGGCTAGAGTGCAGTGGCACAATCTTGGCTCACAGCAGCCTCCGCCTCCTGGGTTCAAGCAATTCTTCTGGCTCAGCCTTCCAAGTAGCTAGGACTACAGGTGCGCACTGCTACGCCCAGCTAATTTTTGTATTTTTAGTAAAGATGGGTTTCATCATGTTGGCCAGGCTGGTCTCGAACTCTTGACCTCAAATGATCTACCTGCATCAGCCTCCCAAAGTGCTGGGATTACAGGCACAAGCCACCGAGCTGCTTAACTTTTAGTGAAAGTGTAAATCCTCCAATTCTGTTAAAATGGTACCTAATTATATCATAATTTTGATGACTGAGATATGTTTATTAAAAGCATACTGTTTGTCAGAGGTTCTAAGTGGTAATTCAGGTATGTTTCCATCTTACGCAACACATTCAGTATGGGTTTGAATATTGGCTCTACTAGTTTTAAAGATGTACCCTTCTTCAGGTTGATCATTTAATTGTTAGACTGAGTTTAATGGTGGATACACATCATTATGTATTTGTCCAGACACATAAAATGTCAACACCAAGAGTGAACCCTAATGTGAACTATGGACTCTGGGTGATAATTACGGGTCAGTGTAGGTTCATCAGTTGTAAGAAATGCACCACCCCATGGGGAATGTGGATAATGGAGGAGGCTGTGCAGGTGTGGAAGTAGGGAGGTTGGGATCTGTATCTCCCTCTCAATTTTGCTATGAACCTAAAACTGCTCTAAAAAAATAAAGTCTTAGGAAAGGAACTAACGATATTTATACCTACAAAATTGTGAGGAGGAAAGATGATGTTGGCAGAAGGCCTAGCACAGTGTTTGACACATAGTAAGCCCTCATCAAATGGTAGCTGCTACTAAAAAATATCATCTCATTATCGTATTGGCTTGATCTGTTTTCTTTAAAACATCTTTAAGATGTCTTCTACCTGATGTTTTAAGCTTATGGTACCGATACGTAAGCTTAAAACACCAGCCTTTTGAAAATAACCACTTGTGTTTGATGAGGACGTTTGTGAAGCAGATCCAATATTTAAAGGAATCTTAGAGTGAAATACTTTGGGAATGGTTACCCTTTAATTATGGTGTCTTTCTTTGAACTCTCAAGCTTCCTTTGTATGATTTTCTCCCCCAGAGACCCACCGCCCTTATCTCCGTGTGCCTACCTCACTGTCTGAGCCTTCTTTTGGCTCTCCCTGCTAATTACCACCTCCCTCTGCTGCTCACCTTCTTCACTGCTGTTCTAGTTTTTACATTGTTGCCAGGCCTAATTCTCTAAAACATCCCACCACTCTTTTATTTTCTTAAAATTTACATTGGCAAAACAGAAACAAAAACAAAAAAAAACCAAGTCTGAACTCCTTTGCCTAAACTTCATGGTTCACTACAATCTGGAATAATCGTATTTTTTCTTTATTCAGTTTGACTTTCCATGATTTCTAAACCATTTAGTGGAGACACACACCAACCCATATTGTACATTTCACATGTGTTCCTTGAAGCTTTTTTGCCTGTGCCATTCTTTCCTCTTATATGGTTCTTCATCTTCTCTGCCTTAAGTTACCATTTTTTAAGGGTGTATCAAGTTCTGTGTTCTCTTCAAAGGCTTTTCCTGACTCATCCAGGTTTTAGTGTTTTTTTTCCTGTGTGTATAAAATTGTAAATTAATTAGAGAATGTATACAGCATGAAGTGCTCATTTTAGTCTTACATTTGAGGAGAAATATAAGTAAAAAATTTTAATTTTTAATTTTTGTGGGTAGAGAAATACAAATTCTTATAGAATTAGGTATTCTATGACAGAGTCTGGCCAAGTATTGACAACTCAAAAATTTAAGTGATTTGATTCTCTAAACTTTCATTTTTAAAAATTGATTTTTTTTTGTATGAATTTGGGAATATAATATGGGTTATAACAGAAAGTTCAATGAGATGTCAACTGAATTTTAAAAAAGATTTCATTTGTAATAAATGTAAACATGATACCTTAAATTTTTTCTTTTTATAGTCTGAAATGATATGTTAGAGAACATGGAAATTTGTTACTTCAGAAAACTTTTTATGTGGGAGAAGCATTAGAATATTTATAGAAATCAAAGTATAGGAGACAGTGAGGAGGTGGGGACTGAGAGTGAGGGAATATCTTTTCAGACAGGAGTAGAAAGGGGGTTCATATCTTCACAGGCCAAAGGAATTCAGCAAAGAATAAGGAACACTTGATCATTTAAGGGAGGAAGAAAGGTTGGGTACAGTATTCCTGGGAAGGTGGTGATGGGTTTGGATAGAGCATACTGAAAGCAGGGGAGTTCCCCTGACTGCCATGATTTTCTTTTTTTTCTTTTTTTTTTTCCTGAGATGGAGTCTCACTCTGTTGCCCAGGCTGAGTGCAGTGGCATGATCTCGGCTCACTGCAACCTCCGCCTGCCGGGTTCAAGCGATTCTCTTACATCAACCTCCTGAATATCGTTTCTTTATTCAGTTTGACTTTTCATGATTTCTAAACCATTTAGTGGAGACACACACCAACCAATACTATACATTTCACACACGTTCCTTGAAGCTTTTTTGCCTGTGCCACTCTTTCCTTTTAGATGGTTCTTCATCTTCTCTGCCTTAGGTCAACATTTTGTAAGGGTGTATTTATGTTCTGCGTTCTCTTCAAAGTCTTTTCCTGACTCATCCAGGTTTCGGTGTTTTCCTCTGTGTATAAAATTGTAAATTAATTAGAGGATATATACAGCACTAAGTGCTCATTTTAGTAATTCCATTGAGCTGGGATCCCATTGAACTGGGATTACAGGCACGCGCCACCATGCCCAGCTAATTTTTGTATTTTTAATAGAGACGGGGTTTCACCATGTTGGTCAGGCTGGGTCTTGAACTGCTGACCTTGTGATCCGCCTGCCTCAACTAAGAGGGGCAAGAATCTTCAACAGCTGAGATTGCCTTTGGGGTGGGAGGACTTTTTTGTTTTCCATTAGCTTTTAAATTCTGCTTTTGACCAAGTCTCCAATATCTTGGAAACATTATTTTTCAGTTAGAAAACCATTGCCCATTGATGTCAGCAAAACTGACAGTTTGTGTGTGTTTAGAAATTTCAGTCTGGTAATCGATCGGCCCATATGCTTCAATGGATTCAAGATTAAAGGTGGCCTCAGTTTTATCAGCCAGTAGATACAGTTGACCCTTGAACAACTGGGAGTGGGGGTTTAGGGGAACCAACCTTGTGCATTCGAAAATCTATGTATAACTTTGACTTTCTGAAAACTTAGCTACTAGTGACCTTCTGTTGACCAGAAGCCTTACCAATGACAAAGTCAACTGACACAGATTTGCATGTTATATATATACTGTATTCTTACAGTAAGGAAAGCTAGGTAAAGGAAAACGTTATTAGGAAAATCATAAAGAAGAGAAAATATATTTACTATTCATTAGTGGAAGTGGATCATCATAAAGCTTTTCATATTTATCATATTCTGAGGAGGAGGAGGGATTAGTCTTGCTGTCTCAGGGGTGGCCCACGAGGCCGAAGAAAATCTGCATATAAGTGGACCCATGTACTTCAAACTTGTGTTGTTCAGGGGTCATTTGTATTTTTTAAATGTCTACTACATGCTAGGGATTTTGATAGGTACTATGAAAATGCTGAGGAATACTAAGAAATTACAGAATAAGTTTGTTTGCCCTAGCCTAAAAGTCAGAATAGTTAGGTTCCTTTCACTTTCTAGCTATACCACTTTGTAGTGTAAGGGAAGTTTTGCCTTGGGATTTCCATAACTGTATACTAGAGGGTGCAGACTCAATGGGCACCAAGATGCTGTAAGATGGAGAAAAACTAATCCATACTTGTTATAGACAATTTGACCTATAGATTATTCAGAAGGGGAATGTTCTACAGAAATACGCAGCACTTAACAATTTGCATGTAATACAAAAAGTTCAAAGATGGGGTTGTTTGCAGCTCTGCATGAGATTATAATCTGTGCAATACAATGATGAGAATTTTGAAATACTGATGGAACTTTATCAGGTATTTATGATGAAATACAGCATTGTGGAGAAAAAGCTGCATTTTGTTAAAAAAAACAAACAAACAAACCAAAAACTAAAATTTGAAAAATGGTTTTTAAGAATGAGGTTAAACATCAACTTTTTTTTTTTTTTTTTTTGAGACGGAGTCTCGCTCTGTGGCCTGGCTGGAGGCCTGATCTTGGCTCACTGTAACCTCCGCCTCCCAGGTTCAAGTGATTCTTCAGCTTCAGCCTCCCAAGTAGCTGGGACTACAGGCGCACGCCACCACGCCCAGCTAATTTTTGTGTGTGTTTTTTTTTTTTTTTAACTAGTGGTGAGATCATGCCACTGCATTCCTCTCTGTTGCCCAGGCTGGAATGCAGTGGTGTGATCTTGGCTCACTGCCAGCTCCGCCTCCCGGGTTTACACCATTCTCCTGCCTCAGCCTCCCAAGTAGCTGAGGCTACAGGCACCCGCCACCACACCCAGCTATTTTTTTGTGTGTGTGTGTGTTTTTAATAGAGACGAGGTTTCACCATGTTAGCCAGGATGATCTCGATCTCCTGACCTCGTGATCTGCCTGCCTCGTCCCCCCAAAGTGCTGGGATTACAGGCATGAGCCGCTGTGCCTGGCCAATTTTTGTATTTTTTTAAATAGCAACAGGGTTTCATTATGTTGGCAAGGATGGTCCCGATCTTGTGACCTTGTGATCTGCCCACCTCGGCCTCCCAAAGTGCTGGGATTACAGGCGTGAGCCACTGCGCCTAGCCATACATCAACTTAAAAAAAAAAAAATGAGTAAAAGTTGTTACAGGGGAGTTATTTATTTTGTTTCAAATGAAATATACTTTATACCAAATTCTCAAGTTTTTAGATAATGTGTTTTATCTTTAAGACATTTTCAGGGAATATCCATTTTGCTCCCAGGAGTAGGTAGAGAAAAGAAGTAATTTGACAGTGCTTCCAGATGGCTCTTAAAAAAATAATAAATTCCTTCAAGTTCTTGTTTCCTAACACTATGGATTTTATTATATCTCCAAACAAATGAAGTAATTCTGATGTAAGTATGAAGCTGCTGTAACCCAGATTTACCTTTATTAAAACAGATGGTACAAAAAAAGAAGAAAAGTATTTTACCATCCCCTTTGGGCACAAAGCTCAAACTTATTTATCCCCATCCAAAGGCAGTTTCTTTCTGTTTTGGCCTGACTTCTGGGAGCCCAGAACTCTTAAAAGATGTTTTCTTGAAAATAGTGAGCTCTTTTCTTGTCTGTCCTAGTATTCTTGGCTGAGTTTCCTATATTCTGGCTGCTCCTACTCATTAATATGCAGCTTGATCCATAGTGGCTGGGAAGACAGCAGAGGGCTGGAAGTTAGTGCAATGAAAGCTCCTATGCGGGCTTTCTGAGGAAAGATGCAAATGTACCCAGGAATAGTGTACCCAAGTTTCATTTTCTCAGGTCAGTTGAATAATTGAAGCTTTCAACAGATTTAAATAGAAAGTTTCTTTTTTTCTTTTTCTTTTGATGTAGATTCAATTAGGACTTAACTTTCCTACCTCTTTGACAGTAAGTATACTTTTTGTGTTGACAATAAAATGATTAATCAAGTTAAGTATTGCATGTATCTTTTTAATGTTTAATTTTTGTGGGTGCATAGTAAGTGTATATGTTTATGAGGTACATGAGATATTTTGATACAGGCATGCTATGCATAATAATCACATCATAGAAAATGAGGTATCCATCCATTCCTCAAGCATTTATTCTTTGTGTTACAAACAATCCATTTATACTCTTTTAGTTTAAAATGTACAATTATTGACTATAGTCACTCTGTTGTGCTATCAAATACTATGTCTTATTCTATTTTTTTATACCTATTAATCATCACCCACCCACCCTACTGCCCTTCCCAGCTTCTGGTAACCATCCTTCTTCTCTCTTTCTTTGTGAGTTCAATTGTTTTAATTTTTAGATCCCATAAATAAGTGAGAACATGTTATGTTTGTCTTTCTGTGTGTGGCTTATTTCACTTAATGACCTCTAGTTCCATCTATGTTGTTGTAAATGACAGGATCTAATTCTTTTTAATGGCTGAATAGTACTCCATTGTGTATAAGTACTACCTTTTAAAAATTCATTCATCTGTGGTTGCTTCCAAATCTTGGCTACTGTGAACAATACTGCAACAAATATGGCAGATATCTCCTTGACATACAGATTTTCCTTTGTTTTGGGTACATACCTAGTAGTAGGATTGCTGGATAATATGGTAGCTCTATTTTTAGATTTTTGAGGAACCTCCAAACTGCTCTTCATAGTGGTTGTACTAATTTACCTTCCTACTAACTGTACGAGGGTCCCCTTTTCTCCCCATCCTCTGCAGCATTTGTTATTGCCTGTCTTTTGGAAATAAGCCATTTTAACTGGGGTGAGATAATATCTCATTGTAGTATTGATTGGCGTTTCTCTGATGATCAGTGATGTTGAGCACCTTTTCATATGCCCGTTAGCCATTTGCATGTCTTGTTTTGAGAAATGTCTATTTAAATCTTTTGCCCATTTTTTAATCGGATTAGATTTTTTGCTGATAGAGTTGGGTTCCTTACATATTCTGGTTATTAATCACTTGTCAGATTGATAGTTTGCAAATATTTTCTCACGTTTTGTGGGTTGTCACTTCACTTTGTTGATTGTATCCTTTGCTGTGCAGAAGCTTTTTAACTTGATGTGATCCGATGTATTCAGTTTTGCTTTGGTTGCCTGTGCTGGTGGGGTATTGCTCGAGAAATTTTTGCCCACACCAATGTTCTGGAAAGTTTTCCCAATGTTTTTTTGTAGTAGTTTCATAGTTTGAGGTCTAAGATTTAAGTCTTTACTCTTTGAATTGATTTTTGTATATGTTGAGAGATGTGGGATCTAGTTTCATTATTCTGCCTATGGATATCCAGTTTTCCCAGTGCCATTTATTGAAGAGACTGTCCTTTCTCTAACATATTTTTGGCACTTTTGTAAAAAATGAATTAACAGTAGATGTGTGGATTTGTTTCTGGTTTCTCTATTCTGTTCCATTGGTCTATGTGTCTATTCTTATGCCACTACTGTGCTGTTTTGATTACTCTGTAGTATCATTTGAAGTCAGGAAATGCGTTTCCTCTAGTTTTGTTCTTTTTGCTTAGGATAGATTTTGCTATTCTCGGTCTTTCACGGTTCCATACAAATTTTAGGATTATTTCTTCTATCTTTGTGAAGAATGTCATTCGTATTTTGATAGGGATTGCATTGAATCTGTAGATTGCTTTGGCTAGTATGAACATTTTAACAATGTTGATATTTTTCCAATCCATGGACATGGAATATTTTCCCATTTTTTTGGTGTCCTCTTCAATTTCTTTCATCAGTATTTTATTGTTTTCATTACAGAGATCTTCCACTTCTTCGACTAATTCTTACGTATTTGATTTTCAGTGTGGCTATTGTGAATGGGATTACTTTTAAAATTTCGTTTTCAGATTGTTCACTGTTGGCATATAGAAATGCTACTGATTTTTGAATGTTGATTTTGTGTCCTGCAACTTTACTGAATTTGTATACCAGTCCTAATAGTTTTTTGGTGGTCTTTAGTTTTTTCCAAATATAAGATTATATCATCTGCAAACAAGGATAATTTGACTTCTTCCTTTCCAATTTGGATGCCCTTTATTTCTTTCTCTTGTCTGATTGCTCTAGCTAGGACTTCCAGCACTATGTTGAACAACAGTGGTGAAAGTGGGTATCGTTGTCATGTTCCAGATCTTAGAGGAAAGCCTTTCACTTTTTCCCTGTTCATTATATTAGCTATGGGTTTGTTGTATGTGGCATTTATTATGTTGAGGTATGTTCCTTTTATACCCAGTTTTTTGAAGGTGTTTATCATGAAGGGATGTTGAATTTTGTCAAATACTTTTTCAGCATCCATTGAAATGACCATATTTTTTTTTCCTTCATTCTGTTGATCTATTTCTTTTTCTTTTTCTTTTTTTTTTTGGAGACAGAGTCTCACTATGTCACCCAGGCTGGAGTACAGTGGCACAATCTCAATCTCAGCTCACTGCAACCTTCGCCTCCTGGGTTCAAGTGATTCTCCTGCCTCAGCGTCCTGAATAGCTAGAATTACAGGTCTGCACCACCACACCTGGCTAATTTGCTTTTTTTGTTTAGTAGAGATGGCATTTCACTATTTCACCAGGCTGGTCTCAAGCTCCTGACCTCAAGTGATCTACTTGCCTCGGCCTCCCAAACTGCTGGGATTACTGGCATGAGCTACTGTGCCTGGCCTCTAATGTAGTGTTGAGATCAGTTTGCTAGTATTTTATTTAGCATTTTTGCATCAATATTCTTCAGAGATATTGTCCTGTAGTTTTTTTTTTTTTTTTTTTTTGATGTGTGTGTGTTTTTGCTATCAGCCTAATACTCACCTCGTAGAATGAGTTGGAACTATCCCCTCGTTCTCTAGTTTTCAGAACAGTTTGAGTAGGGTTGGTATTAATATTAGTTCTTCTTTAAATGTTTGGTAGAATTCAGCGTTAAACCATTAGGTCTTGGGCTTTTCTTTACTGGGAAACTTCTTTGATCTCATTACTTGCTGTTGGTCTGTTCAAGTTTTGGATTTCTTCATGGTTCAATCTTGGTATTGTGTATTTCTTGGAATTTGTCCATTTCTTCTAGATTTTCCAATTTATTGGCATATAATTGCTTACAGTAGCCACCTAATGATCCTTTGAATTGCCGCAGTACCAGTTGTAATGTCTCATTTTTCATATCTGATTTTATTTATTTAGATCTTTTCTTTTCTCAGTCTGGCTAAAGGTTTGTAAATTTTTTCACTTTTCCAAAAAACCAACTTTTTGTTTCACTGATCTTTTGTATTCTTGATTTCAATTTTATTTCTGCTCTGATCTTTCATTATTTCTTTTCTTCTAGGAATTTTGGATTTGATTTGCTCTTGCTTTTCTAATTAAGATGTATTGTTAGGTTGTTTATTTGAAGTTTTGTTTTTGTGTGTGTGTGTTTTTTTTTTTTTTTTGATGTAGGTACTTGAGGCAGCTATAAACTTTCCTCTTAGTACTGCTTTTGTTGTATCCCATAGGTTTTGGTGTGTTGTATTTCCATTATCATTCAAGAAATTTTTCAGTTTCATTCTTAATTTCTTCATTGACCCACTGGCTATTCAGAAGCATGTTGTTTAATTTGCATGTGAATATAGTTTCCAAAATTCCTCTTCTTGTTGATCTCTAGTTTTATTTTATTGTGGTCAGAGAAGATGTTTGATATTACTTTTTTTTTTTAATGTTTTAGGACTTGTTCTGTGACCTAACATATGGTCTATCCTTGAGTATGATCCATGCAGTAAGGAAAAGAATGTGTATTCTGTGGCCATTGGATGAAATGTTCTGTAAATATCTCTTAGGTCTATTTGGTCTATAGTGCAGATTAAGTCCAATGTTTCTTTTTCTGTCTGGACGAACTGTCTAATGCTAAAAGTGGGGTGTTGAAGTCTCCAGCTATTATTGTATTGGGATCTCTTTTTAGCACAAATAATATTTACATATCGGGGTGCTCCAGTGCTGTGTGCATATATGTTTTAAATTTTTTCTTTCTTTCTTGAGACGGAGGAGTCTCGCTCTGTTGCCCAGGCTGGAGTGCAGTGGCGCAATCTCGGCTCACTGCAAGCTCCGCCTCCCAGGTTCATGCCATTCTCCTGTCTCAGCCTCTGAAGTAACTGGGACTACAGGCACATACCACCACACCCGGCTAATTTTTTTTGTATTTTTTTAGTAGAGACAGGGTTTCACTGTGTTAGCCAGGATGGTCTCGATCTCCTGACCTTGTGATCTGCCCGCCTCGGCCTCCCAAAGTGCTGGGATTACAGGCGTGAGCCACCACACCCTGGCTAACATTGTTATATCCTCTTGCTGAATTGATACCTTTATCATTATATGGTGACCTTCTTTGTCTTTTATAGCTTTGTCTTGAAATCTGTTTTGTCTGATACGAGTACAGCTACTCCTGTTCTTTTTGTTTGTTTTCATTGGCATGGAATATCTTTTTCTATCCCTTTATTTTGGGTCTAGGTGAATTGTGTTTCTTGGAGGCAACAGATTATTGAGTCTTGTTTTTTATCCATTTAACTGCTCTCTGTCTTTTGATTGGAGAGTTTAGTCCATTTACATTCAATGTTATTGATAAATAAGGACTTACTCTTGCCATTTTGTTGTTTTCTGATTGGTTTGTGGTCTTCTTTCTTTCTTTCCTTCCTGTCTTCCTTTCAGTGAATGTGATTTTCTCTAGTGATATGATTAGTTTCTTGCTTTTTATTTTTTGTGTATCTGTTATGTTTTTTGGTTTGAGTTTACCATAAAGCATGCAAATATTATAACCCATTATTTTGAGCAGATAACACTTTGCATAAACAAGCAAAAATAAAACAATAAAAACTCTATGTCTTAACTTTATTCCCCTGCTTTTTAACTTTTTGTTGTTTCTATTTATATCTTATTGTACTTTGTGTCTTGAATAGTTGTTGTAGTTATTTTTTCTTTGACTCATTGTTTAGTTTTGCTACTTAGAATAAGAGTAGTTTACACACCACAATTACAGTGTTAGAATATTCTGTATTTTTCTGTGTGCTTACTACTACCAGTGAGTTTTGTACCTTTAGGTGAATTCTTATTGCTCGTTAACTTCCTTTTCCTTCTGATTGAAGTTCTCCCTTTAGCATTTCTTGTAGAATAGTTCTGGTGTTGATGAAATCCCTCAGCTTTTGTCTGGGGAAGTCTTTATTTCTCCTTTATGTTTGAAGAATATTTCACCAGGTATACTATTCTAGGGTAAAAGTTTTTTTCCTTCAGCACTTTAAATATGTCATGCCACTCTCTCCTGGTCTGCAAGGTTTCCACTGAAGAGTCCGCTGCGAGATGTATCGGAGCTCCATTGTATGCTGTTTCTTTTTCCTTGCTGCTTTTAGGATCTTTTCTTTATCCTTGACCTTTGGGAGTTTATTAACTGCCTCGAGGTGGTCTTTTTGGGTTAAATCCACTTGATGTTCTATAACCTTCTTGTACTTGGCTATTGATATCTTCATCTAGGTTTGGGAAATTCTCTGTTACTATCCCTTTGAATAAATTTTCTGCCCCTCTTTCTCTACCTCTTCTTTAAGGCCAATAAGTCTTACATTTCTATCTTTGAGGCTATTTTTTGTAAATCCTATAGGCATGCTTCATCGTTTTTTATTCTTTGGTCTCCTCTGTGTATTTTTGAATAGCCTGTCTTCAAACTAATTCCTTTTTCTGCTTGATCAGTTCTGCTATTAAAAGACTCTGATGCATTCTTCAGTAGGCTAATTGCATTTTTTCATCTCGAGAATTTCTGCTTGATTATTTTTAATTATTTCAATCTCTGTTAAATTTGATAGAATTCTGATTCCTTTTCTGTGTTATTTTGAATTTGAGTTGCCTTAAAAAAGCTATTTTGAATTTTATATCTGAAAGGTCACATATCTCTTTCTCCAGGATTGGTCCCTGGTGCTTTATTTAGTATATTTGGTGAGGTCATGTTTTCCTGGAATGTCTTGATATTTAAAGATGTTTGTCTGTGTCTGGGTATTGAAGAGTTAGACATTTGTTGTAGTCTTTGCAGTCTGGGCTTGAAGTACCAGTGCTTCTTGGGAAGGCTTTCCAGATGTTCAAAAGGACTTGGGTGTTGTGCTCTAAGCTGCATGTGCTTTAGGGGGCATACCAAGCCCAGTAACACTGTGGTTCTTTCAGACTTGTAGAGGTAACACCTTGATGATTTTGGACAAGATCTGGAAGGATTCTTTGCATTACCAGGCAGAAACTCTTGTTCTCTTCCCTTTCTCTCAAAAAAAGTTCATCTTTCTGTTCTGAGCCCCCTGGATGGGGGTGGAGTGACACAGCACCCCTTTGTTTACCACCCACTAGGACTGTGCTGGGACAGACCTGAAGTCAGCAAAGCAGTGGGTCTCGCCCAAGGCCCGCTGTAACTACTTCCTGGCTACCACCTATGTTCACTCAAGGCCTTAGGGTTCTACAATCAGTAGGTGGCAACGTGGGCCAGGCCTGTGTCCTTGCCTTCAGGGTCACAAGTTTCCCCAGGCCCTGGGTGGGTCCAGTTGCTGTCTGGGAGCCAGGGACTGGAGTCAAAAACCTTACAAGTCTACCTGGTGTTCTAATGTACTGTGGCTCAACTGGCACTCAAACCACAAGATACAGTCCTTCCCACTTTTCCCTCCCCTTTTCAAAGGCAGAGGAGCTTCCTCCCATGGGCATTGCCACCACAGGCCCATGGACAGTACTGCCAGACTACTGCCAATGTTCTCTTAAGGCCAAGGGCTTTGTAGAGACAGGGGCTCACTGTGTTGCCCAGGTGGTTCTCAAACTTCTGGCTTCAAGCCCAGCCAGTTAGTGTAACTCTTTTAATCAAAACTTTGGTTTGTCTATTTTGGAGAAAGTAATTGTGTACTACTAAAAAAATCTGAAAAATATGTAATGTGTTATTTCTGTAGACTATACAACTTTATGAAGCCTGGTTTTATAGAAATCAATTTCTACTTACTATGTGTTTGCTTATTAAGGTTTGAAACTTCACATACCGTTAAAAAGAAATCCACTTATCACAAATGCACTCTGTAACAATTGCCACAACAACTAAATCTGTGCATTAAATTCTGGCATTTGCTTCTCTTTAAGAAATACTGATGTAAGGCCAGGCACGGTGGCTCACGCCTGTAATCCCAGCACTTTGGGAGGCCAAGGTGGGTTGGTCACCTGAGGTCAGGAGTTCAAGACCAGCCTGGCCAACATGGTGAAACCCCCTCTCTATTAAAAATACAAAAATTAACTGGGTGTGGTGGCACACTCCTGTAGTCCCAGCTACATGGGAGGCTGAGGCAGGAGAATTGCTTGAACCCACGAGGTGGAGGTTGCAGTGAGCCAAGATCATGCCACTGTAGTCCAACCTGGGCAAAAAGAGCGAGACTCTGTCTCGAAAGGAAGGAAGGAAGGAAGGAAGGAAGGAAGGAAGGAAGGAAGGAAGGAAGGAAGGAAGGAAGGAAGGAAGGAAGGAGGGAGGGAGGGAGGGAGG
This sequence comes from Chlorocebus sabaeus, assembly GCF_047675955.1. Lineage (NCBI taxonomy): Eukaryota > Metazoa > Chordata > Mammalia > Primates > Cercopithecidae > Chlorocebus > Chlorocebus sabaeus. Next base: position 63,163,106 of record NC_132916.1, on the reverse strand, counting down.
GAGGGAGGGAGGGAGGGAGGGAGGGAAGGAAGGAAGGAAGGAAAAATTTGGTGCTTTCGGGACATAATAGGATATGACTGTCATTGAAATAATTAGGAATGAAGATTCCTTGCTTCCTCATTTGCAGCTCAGTTGTCTAATTTAGTAGCTTCTGGCCCAGCTGATGGGAAAGCAGCAGATACCATTGTCTCCCTCTCTGAGGATAACTTTATTCAGTCACATTATAAGGAGAATATTCCTATGTGTACAGGTGACAGAGCTTAAGATTATTTGAATTTCAACACTTTTTTTGAGGTTGCAACCATGGAAGAAAACTGTGCTTTATTGGAATTCTACCTGTGCCTCTCAGAGGCTGGCATGGAATGACTGAAAGTAGTTGAGCTCCACAGTGACATGTGTAATGTTTTCTTCTCAGTCTTGTCAGTGTTCTGATAAAAATTGTTGAGTTTATTCAGTATTTATTCATCCCATCGATATTTACTAAATGCCCAGTTATGTGCAAGGGACCAAATTTTCCTGGAGTTATTTGAGTCTGTAGTAAGCATTTCTGCTAACAAGCGTGGTTTCAAATAAATTTTAGTCTTGGTTAGTGGCTACTGTGGAAGGAAAAATGGAGGAACTTTTTTTTTTTTTTTTTTGAGACAGAGTCTCGCTCCCTCTCCCACGCTGAAGTGCAGTGCAGTGATCTAAGTTCACTGCAAGCTCCGCCTTCCGGGTTCACGCCATTCTCCTGCCTCAGCCTCCTGAGTAGCTGGGACTACAGGCGCCTGCCACCTTGCCTGGCTAGTTTTTTGTATTTTTTAGTAGAGACGGGGTTTCACCGTGTTAGCGGGGATGGTCTCCATCTCTTGACCTCGTGATCCGCCCATCTCGGCCTCCCAAAGTGCTGGGATTACAGGCTGGAGCCACCGCGTCTGGCCGGAACTTTTTAATCTTCTTTTTGAAACAGGGTCTCACTCTGTCACCCAGGTTGCAGTGCAGTGGCGCATTCTTAGCTCACTGCAACCTCTGCCTTCCAGGTTGAAGCGATTCTCCTGCCTCAACCTTCCATGTACCTGGAATTACAGGTAGAACATTTTAAAATTAATAATCCAAAACCAGTATCTCTGGCCACATAAGTGAATAATTCTCATGAGTACTCAGGGTGAAATACTGAAATGGAATTTGCTTAACCAGGGTAGGATGTATTATTACAGAGTGTGAAGATAAAGCTATAGTCATCACCTCCATACAGTAACTTAAAATTGCCTTGCCGTTTGTAATGCGAAACATTAACATGCTTCCCAAAATATACATATTAAAAATGGAGGATAGGAAATCAATAATTATGGATCATAATGAATCTTTGGATATACCCCCCTTTTTTTTTTTTTTTTTTTTTTTGCGATGGAGTTTAACTCTTGTTGCCCAGGCTGGAGTGCAATGGCGCAATCTCAGCTCTGCCTCCCAGGTTCAAGCCATTCTCCTGCCTCAGCCTCCCGAGTAGCTGAGACAACAGGCATGTGCCACTACGCCTGGCTAATTTTGTATTTTTAGTAGAAATGGGGTTTCTTCATGTTGGTCAGGCTGGTCTCAAACTCCTGACCTCAGGTGATCCACCCACCTCAGCCTCCCAAAGTGCTGGGATTACAGGCCTGAGCTACCGAGTCTGGCCATAAACAAATTTCTTATATCTGGTATATACTACTGATATATTTGAATACTATGAAAATTTAGATTTTTTTTTCTGATGATTAAAGAAGTTTTAGTTTATATATACAAAATGTATAATGTGTGCACGAGAGACAGACGTTTTGTCCTAATGTAAATTCAACAATGTATTAATAGTTAAGCCACTACCACGATAGTAGTCTATAATGTTAATACAGTGGATATTAACAATTATTTACAAAGAAGAATACATTCAGGAACATTCTATTAAGTACTATTGTTGGTACATATCAAAAAACTTTTTGTGTATTAATTATTCATCCTTAAAATATAGGCCAAAAACAGTGTTTTCTTGATTATGATAACTTATAGAAATTGACAGACTGCATGGTGGGTAGCTTGAGAATTTAATTTTCTAGGTGTAGAATTTAATCCTGTTCCTCTTGGGAACAGATTTGACAGTTTGGTATTTTTGCAGAGAGCAGTGTTACATAGAGAAGACAATTTCTCATCAACATCTCATTAATCCTATTATTTCCCTTAGAGTAGAAAGAAAGGGCAAGTGTTCTAAATTGTTTTAGGTGTTCTATGTGCAGCAGCAGTTTAGACTTTCAATAAAAAGGTGTATATGATATACAGTAATGTTTTTGTTTAGTCTTGATTGCTTATAATGGTAGTTACAATTTTTTTTAAGAAAGTTTCTTTGATTATATAAACAATATTTGCTAACGCTGAGAATCTGGAAAATGTAGAAGTTACCATGTGGACTTGAGCCCTCAATCCCAAAGGGCTTGAAGAGGTGTTTTTACTTTTTAAATTCTGTGTTTTAATGGATGCAAATGTCTTCTTAATATTTACTTAAAGCTATGCCTTCACAGAGAGAAGTCAGGTGTGTCTGGTGATTTAGTAAAATTTATGGACTACATAATCAACCTATCCTACCACTGTTAATGGTAAAAAAATGACTCTGGCTCTTTCAAGATTTTGTCTTGCGAGGGAAGAGATTCCTGTATTAACGTTCTATCTAAAGAGTTTGTTTCCAAAAGCTAAGTGAGTTTTTAGAATTAAAGCAAGTGGACTGATCAGGCAGGACTGAATGGTTGTTTCCACATGTTGCTTTCACTGATCAAAACTGATTTGTTGGCTAGGAAGTCAGGTGGAATAATTTGGACACCTCAGTGCCAGGGATCATTTGATCAATTAAAACCAGGCTGTCCGGAGTCAGCCTTCTGCCTGTCCTGAGTCTAACAATGGATTTTTATAGCCAGTAATGCCTCAGTGCAGGAACTAGAAGCTGGACTGTTGCTGAAGGCAGAAGAAAAACTCAACAGTAATTTTCCATTGAGAAAAGTTAAGATAAGGAAACAACATTCATTTCAACAAATACTTTCGGCTGGGTGCGGTGGGTCACACCTGTATTCCCAGCACTTTGAGAGTCCTAAATAGGAGGATTGCTTGAGGCCCAGAGTTTGAGACCCACCTGGAGAACAGGTGAGACCGTGTCTCTACAGAACATTTCTAAAAATTAGCTGGGCATGGTGGTGTGTGTCTATCGTCCTAGCAACTAGGAAGACTGAGGTGGGAGGATCTTGAGCCCAGGAGTTTTAGGCAGCAGTGAAGTATGATCACTGTACTGCACGCAAGTCTGGGTGACAGCAAGACTTTGTCTCTAATTTTTTTTTTAATTGAAAAAGTACAAAAACAAGTACTTTAGAGCTTATACTGTACTCATGGCACTATACTATTCTTCAATAATATATATAGAGAAAATACAATTGCTACTGTCTAGAAAGGGGAGATAGTAGTTACCCAGTAAGGAGTGGTGATAAGTTCTAGACCAGAAGTGTGAAGAAGACCTAAACGCTGGAAAAGAAATGTCCAGCTGTAATCAAGAAACATAGCAAATTAACAGTTCACACTTTGAGAGGCCAAGGTGGGTGGATCACTTGAGGTCAGGAGTTTAAGACCAGCCTGGTCAACATGGTGAAATCCCGTCTCTACTAAAAACACAAAAATTAGCCAGGCGTGGTGGTGCACACCTGTAGTCCCAGCTATTCAGGAGACTGAGGCACGAGAATCACTTGAACCTGGGGGGCAGAGGTTGCAGTGAGCTGAGATCGCACCACTGCACTCCAGCCTGGGTGACAGAGCAAGACCCTGTCTCAAAAAAAAGCAAAACAAAACAACAACAACAAAAAACCTGTTAATTGATGATTTCATTATTTAAATTAATTGTAATATCTTTGTAAATTAATATCCCCTGTATTAACATTTTAGTTTAATTATTAATAGTTGATTTTATATTAAGACAAAATATCTCTCTTTCACACACACACAATATTTTGTATATATAAACTAAGAGTTCTTTAATCATCAATTCTGGCCTTTTATTTCATGATGACCTTGCAGAACTTCAGGAAAACCTGTAATTGAAAGCGGTAGAGACAAATTTCCTATTATAGGAAATTTGGTTCTGATGAAGAATCCTTCCAAGATCTACCAAAGTTTTTGCAGACACCTCCTCTGCTGCAGTTTAGGATGCTCAGCAATATTAAGTTCATCAGTTCACTTGCATGAGGAAGAAATGTTAGATGAAGTTTGATTTTATTTAATTCAGGTGGGCGAAGTGTCAGACGGAGGCTATTTCTGAGCAGGGCAGAGCCTCAGTGTTCTGAGTGTCACTCAGCAAAAGGTTTCTGAGAGATCTTAATTGTCCGTTCAGGAAAAATGGGACACCCATTGTTCTGCCTTGAGATTACATGATTTCCCTAGGTAATCTAATTTCATTCTTCCTTTTTTTGTAGTGTGTATGCGTGAATGAATTATTCTCAATTCTCTGTGTAGCTCTAGGTAGAGTACCAGACTCATATATCCAGCCTAGTGACCCAGAGTCATCTGTGTCATATAGTGAATGCTTACATTTGCCCTCCTTCCCTTCTCATTTCTCTGATTCTTGGTGCTTTCAAATCCTTGCTTCTCAAAATGTGGTCCATGACACATCAGTATCACCTACACTTGCTAGAAATGCAAAGGCTCAGGCACCACCCAAGATCTACTTAATTAGGATCTGCATTTTAACAAGCCGTCTAGGGGATCCTGTGCATGTTAAAGGTGGAGATGCACTCTCTTAGCCTCCACCATCGCTGCTGCCTCCTCACATCCTGTCAGTCAATAACATCAAAGATTGTGCCTCTTTGATTACCTCTTGTGTTAGTCTGTTCTCACACTGTTAAGAAGAAATACCCGAGACTACGTAATTTATAAAGGAAAGAGGCTTAATTGACTCACAATTCCACGTGGCTAGGGAGGCCTCAGGACACGTACAATCATGGTGGAAGGCAAAGAAGCAGCAGGCACCTTCCTCACAGGGCAGCAGGATGGAGTGAATGCAAGCAGGGGAAATGCCAGACGCTTATAAAACCATCCGATCTCGTGATACTCACTCCCTGTCATGAGAACAGCATGTGGAAAACCACCCCCATGATCCAGTTACCTCCGCCTGGTCCCACCCTTGAGATGTGATGTGGAGATTATTGGGATTATGGAGATTACAATTCAAGATGAGATTTTGGGTGGGGACACAGCCACACTGTATCACCTCTGTAATCAGGATTGTGAGTTTGGCTTGTAAACTGTAAAACAAAGGGAGAGACTGGGGAGATGTTGGTCAAAGGATAAAAAATTTTAGTTAGGAGTAATAATTTCAGGAGAGCTATTGTACACCTTGGTGACTATAGTTAATAACAATGTATTGTAGTCTTCAAAATTGCTAAGAGAGTAGACCTTTAAATATTCTCACTGCAAAAAAAATGTGGGTAATATGTTAATTGGTTTGATTTAGCCATGCTATAATGTATACATATATTAAAACATCGGGTTGTACACCATAAATATATATAACTTTTTTGAATCAAATGAATAAACCAGACAGACACTATAGAGGGATAAGCTCTCTGTACCTCTCTGTTGCACTCTGGGCCCTGTTGTCTCTTTGTCTCCTTCAGTCATTTACCTGCCTGCCTCTCAGTTTCTGAGCAGTGCGTCCCGTCCACCCTCACTTCAATACGCCAGTGCAGGCCTTCGTTTTCTGTGCTCTGAATGACTGTAAGGGCCTCTAAACTGGCCTTTTGCCCACATTCCCATCTCATTGTTCTCAGATCCACGTCATTAATGCAATGATTTTGCAAGTCCAAATTGCACACCTGCTCAGCATCCTTGGCGACTTCATCACTTGCTGCCCTTTTTTCTAAGTGGCTTTCTGAACACACCTGGCTGTTGCAGGGTCCCTGTATTGTGCACGTGCTACTTTCCCATATCCCCTTTTCTCCTTTTCTTCCTCTTTCCTTAGAATTCACTGTAGTGTTACCTACTTCATTGCCTCTGACCTGCACTCCAGTACTTCTGTAGCAACCACCCACAGGAATGCTTAGTGTGTGCTGTGCCTCTCCCACACTAAGATGTGAACCCCTTGGGAGCAGGAACTGTATTTATATTTATCTCTGATATCTGGTGTACCAAGCGTAGGCTCCGATAATTATAGTAAGTAATCAATAGGTGTTTGTCAACTTACACTGGTTACACTGACTAGGAAATTTCATTTGCTTTCTTGGAATTACTAAAAGATAGCTAAGTATTTTTTTTCTCCTTCTGGAATTCTTAGCTTCCACCATCGCTGCTGCCTCCTCACAGCCTATATCAATCAATAACATCAAAGATTGTACCTCTTTGATTACCTCTTGTATTAGTCTGTTCTCACACTGTTAGGAAGAAAAACCCGAGACTAGGTAATTTATAAAGGAAAGAGGCTTAATTGACATTTTGCTCACATTAAATTCCTTTTGGGGAAGGCCTCCACATAATTAGATTAATTGTAGTCCTTGGTTTATGACAGATTTTTGTCTTTAGTCCATACTTGCCCCCACTTTTGTTTATTTAATATTAAATTAATGTACCCTCAAGAAACACCCCCACGTGGGAACCAAAAGGTTATTTTTTTTGTTGTTTTTTTGAGACAGAGTCTTGCTCTGTCACCCAGGCTGGAGTACAGTGGAGTGATCTCGGCACTGGGTTCACACCATTCTCCTGCCTCAGCCTCCCCAGCAGCTGGTACAGGCACATGCCGTCACGTGTGGCTAATTTTTTTGTATTTTTAGTAGAGATGGGGTTTCACTGTGTTAGCCAGGATGGTCTCAATCTCCTGACCTCGTGATCCGCCTGCCTCAGCCTCCCAAAGTGCTGGGATTACAGGTGTGAACCACCGCGCCTGGCCAAAAGGTTATTGTTAATCTTTACCTATGCACTTCTTCTTCATATCATTCCGTCCTTACCTTCTTCCTCTCCCATCCTTCCTTCCTTGATGACTTCTTGGATATCCTGTTTGCTTTAAGACACTCCGAAGTTCTGCGATTTCGTTATAGCTAGCTTTTTTTTGAACGCCCACTACATAGGAGGGTGCTCACTTTCACATACCGTACCCTTATTTAATCTTCACAGAATCCATGCAAATTAGGTGGCATTATTCTCATTGTGCAGAGGCTGAAGCTGAGGCACTCAAGCTATACACGTTTCTCTGAGTCACATACCTGGCAGGAGAGGGATCTGGACCTAGTGCTGCCTCCTTGCTAGGGCTGGCCCTGAAGCATGGCCTTTCTGAGACAGTGACAGTGGGATTGTTCCTTTACTCTGGGTTTTGTACAGACTGGGTACATCTGGGACTGTCCCCTTACTTTTGGTTTGCCTGCATATTTTTTTTTTGGATAGGTAATCAGTCACATTAGAGGCGGCAGATCATGAGGTCAGGAGTTGGAGACCAGCCTGGCCAACATGGTGAAACCCCATCTCTACTAATACAAAAATTAGCTGGGCATGATGGCGCACACCTGTATTTCCAGCTCCTCAGGAAGCTGAGACAGGAGAATCATTTGAAACTGGGAGGTGGAAGTTGCAGTGAACTGAGATTGAGAGATCGAGCCACTGCACTCCAGCCTGGGCAACAGAGCAAGGCTCCATCTTGGGGGGGAAAAAAAAATCAGTGATACTTTCTAAAAATAGGAAGTTCATTCTATTTTACTTTAACTTTTTTACATTTGAGAGATTTCATAACAAAAGCGACCAGATATAATGGAGATCTTTGTGTTGTTCTCCACTATTCTTTCAGTGTTTGCATTTTTCTTGCTTTGGTCCTTCTGGGATGAACTTAAAGCTTTGACTTTCCATGGAACTAAATTGGATGATAATGAATGATACATACTTACTGTAGACAGTTTTGGAGTTTCATATGTTTGACTTGCATACCATTTGTAGCAAAACTAACCATTTTCAGCAATCTGTTTATTCCGGATTCCATCTTTGGGTTTCTCAACTAATGTTAATAGAGCAGCAGTGTCTGGGGGAAGCTGGCAGGAGGGCAGGAGCCAAGCAAGCATGGTGGTGCCACTGCGGCCTGGTGTGTCCAACTTTCTCCTCCTTCTTACTTCTCCCTTATCCCCCACACTTGCACCTTGGAGTCCTACAGCGTGTCCCCTCACTTAACCTATCTGTCCTCCCCAGCTGCAGTTTATGTGTGAAGCCAGGTGGAATTGCTCTCTTTACTCCTGCTCTAGATTCCCAGTATTTGGGATGATGTTTGAAGACTGGAGACTGGCTCACAGGATGTGGGAGGGGCGGGCAACTGGGAGATCCATCTACTGTAGTCTCAGTAAACATTGCCACGTGCTGCTGGGGCAGATGGAAGTTATATTTACTAGAACAATTAGAAGTATTATTGTATGTTTTTTTAAATTCTAGAATTCTCTCCTTGCAGAATAGAAAAGTATATTTGTTCTAATGTTAGGTGTTTGTTTTTCAACATGCTTTTGGATTGTTATATACAGAAAAAGGAAATGGTTCAATTTCCATTTTTTCCATTAACATTTTTAGTAAAATTGTTTAATTCTTCCCATTTTATGTTAGCAACCACCATATTGACCTATTTTCTAGAAATGATGTAAAGTTTAGCTTTTTGAATTAGTCATTTCATCATTGTAATAATAGAATCCTTTGTGAAGTTCTGTCCTTACCCCTTGCCCTTCTCAAAAAAACAACTAATGTTATAAATAATTAATAACATTTTGCTCACATTAAATTCCTTTTGGGGAAGGCCTGAGTTTCATTCATAAACACTGTTTACTTTATAGCTTTTGTTGTGCCCTTCTCAGATGCTGGTCTTGTTGACAGATTGTTTCAGATCATTTAGGTCATGAAATATTTTTCTTGTATCTTCGAAAAACAGGGCTTTGCCTCACTGCCGGGCCGGTAGTGACTACTCGTGCAGATTTTCTTTCAAGCTCTTCTTTCTCTTTACTTAAATCTGAAGGATTCTTTTGTTTCCATCTTAAATGTTATCTTGTTATCTCCTCTTCTTTCTTGGCAGGTGCTAAGGAGTATCTTTAAAAAAAAATTAATACAGTTTAAAGACTGATTATTAGGTTATGGTTGTTTTGTTTTTGCTTTTGTTTGAGTGGTTTTAACTTGCAGATTGCCTTTTTTTTTTTTTTTTTTTTTAAAGTTTTGCTTTTAGAGTTTTGCTCTGTTGCCCAAGCTGGAGTGCAGTGGCGCGATCTCGGCTCACGGCAACCTCTGCCTCCCGGGTTCAAGCAATTCTCCTTCCTCAGCCTCCAGAGTAGCTGGGACTACAGGCGCATACCACCACGCCTGGCTAATTTTTCTGTTTTTAGTAGAAATGGGGTTTCACCATGTTGGCCAGGATGGTCTCGATCTCTTGACCTCGTGATCTGTCTCAAATTCCTGGCCTCAAGCAGTCCTACTGCCTGGTCCTCCCTAAGTGGTGGGATTACAGGTGTGAGTCACCATGCCTGGCCACTCCTTTTTAAAAAACACCATGGAGAATGTACTATTTGTACACTCCTCAAACTTGGTTTTCCACTTAAGCATATATTGTGGGTATTTGTAGCAGGTTCTTTAATTAGGTGGGAATAGTAGGTACGAAAAGTAATAGTCAACCACTCTCTCCCATAACTTCTGCATTTAATGATTTTTGTTCTACTTCTAAATTAATTAGCTTTAATCTTAGCACATTAAGGATTATGTGCTGCTCCTATAAATAGGTCTTGGTCTTGGGAAATTTGGTGGACCAGTTGTTAACTTATGCATTTTTTTTTTTGAGACGGAGTTTCGCTCTTGTCATCCAGGCTGGAGTGCAATGGTGTGATCTCGGCTCACTGCAACCTCTACCTCCGGGGTTCAGGCAATTCCCCTGCCTCAATCTCCTGAAAAGCTGGGATTACAGGCTTCCACCACCACGCCCGGCTAATTTTTGTGTTTTTAGTAGAGATGGGGTTTCACCATGTTGGCCAGGCTGATCTCAAACTCCTGACCTAGGTGATTCACCCGCCTTGGCCTCCCAAAATGCTGGGATTACAAGCATGAGCCACTGCACCTGGCCAACATTTTTCATTTTATTTTAAGTTACCTGTGTCCTCCTCTTTCTTGCTCTCCTAGAAGAGAAAAATGCAGAGGAAATGGTAGGAACTCCTGCAGCAGGTGGAGTGACACCCAAGGCCCCAGGGGCTGAGGCAAACGACTTGGAAATGAGAGGGTCATGACATGTGGTCTTTAGCCTCTTAGGTGATTATATATATATATTTAAATGCCAAACATAACAAATTAGATTTAGTAAGCAATTATTGCTCAGTTCTCTGGATGTGTTGAAGTTCTGCCTCCAGTAGGCAGATCACTCTATACAGGTATACAGGTCATTATTTCTTTTATATAAAAGTGTTTTGAAAGAGCAGACCATTCTAGATAGTCAGAAGAAAGAAGAAGGGAAAATGTTCTTCTCTTCCATAATGGCGTTTATTTCCTTTTCTACCTTTCTCTTGTGAATATCATAATTAAATGTGTTCATTTAAAAAAAACCTCATTTTGTGTCTTGTTGCTAAGATATCATACATCTCTCTGGTCATATTAAGCAGGTGAGTAGCTTTTCTGCAGTGACCTAAACAGCTAGTCAGAAAAACAGTTGCTCTAGCTTAGTGTATTTATTTGAAAAGTGCTTCCCCTTTTAGATTGGACGGGACTTGAACACAACTACTGATGAGTGTCTACAGATTGCCTGCAGTGTTCTCAGGAATTCAGAACAGTGGTTTTAAATCAGGTTTTAATTGTGTGTCACGACCAGTTGGAGGAGCTTTTTGAAAATATACACGTCTGAGCATCATTCTTGTCCTACTTAATCAGAATCCCCAGGGGTTGGGGCCTGGGCATGTCGCTATTAGCAAAATCTCCTTGGGTAGCTGATGTATAGCCTTGATTAGGAAGAACTGATTTAACAGGTATTCTTCCTTTAGCATTACCAAGAATGTTTGCATACTTTTTCCCTGCAGGAAGGTCTCTGTTATAAGTTTCTATAAATTAATGCTTATAAAAATGTGGCATATAAAATTATACCCATATGAAAATATCAGTATACTGTTAAGTAATGAATTTGGTAACAGAGGTTTTCTATTTTTGACACTTCTTCTTAACTGTCCCTCTGTGCATCTCCACCGTGCTTCATGATAAATGTTTGGTGGTGAGGTCCAACCCTTGTGCATCAGTGACGGCTGCAGATGTGAGAATCAAGCTGCCATCACCTTGCAGTTCTCTATACCCCACTGGACACAAGTCATTTGGAACAGTGATGGACTGTGTTGAGATCTGACAGGGAGAGGGACACACATCGTTCCACGAGGCTCAGCCTGTCCTCCAGGAGTAATGGGAAGGCAGTACCTGCAGTTCTGTAGAATTCTTGACTTTCTCAGAAGCTCCGTCAAGCTTAGCTAATAGCTGTCAGAATCTTCATTGTGTGTGTGTGTGTGTGTATGCGTGCACATTGTTCTCATTGTCTATTTGTTTCACAAGCGTGAATTCCTCTTCTCAGTGGTCCTTAACATGAAGGATTCATGTTGTTCTAGAAAACAGTGTTTGCTCTATATGCAAATACTGGACAGAGGGAGGAATAGATGAGTAGATGGATGAGCAAATGAAAGTGTACTTGATGCCTTTGAATTAGTGGGGATGAAAGGGGAGAGACAGAGTGAGACAAACTGACTGACCTTTCCAGTGAGTCTAGGAAGTAATGTGGATTTCATTAGGGCGTGGAGAATGCAGTTTGTCTTCTTCCCTGTGAGATCTCTCTTGTAGCAAACAGGAGCAATGACAACTTCACGTACATGTTACCTGTGTCCCTTCTCACTGCCTGAAAGATCCCCTTTCCATCTCTGATTAGCCAACATTTTCCATTATATATAAGTCTTGGTCATTATGATATAAAAGTCCCATTCTGTATGTCTCACTATTGCCATGTGGTCACCTTTTCCTCCTCACCCCCTAGTTACTATAGTACTTAAGTCACCCTACCCAGCTTTTGCACTTAATTATACTTGCTCATGATTTGCTTATTGCTTTATGTGAACCATATAATTTATCTTCCCAAATAGACGGTAACCTTTTAAAAAATAGCGCTGCATTTTAGGCTACTTCCTCATTTCCTGTTGCACCTAGAAGAGCCATGCCGGTACTTTCAGGTCCTTCTGAGAGCTGCTGGGAACACTTCCTTTAAGCTAGTGTCTTAATGGGTGGTTGACAGAGTAACCTCTACCCCTGACTGCTCAGCCCTAACAACGTAACTTGAGTTCATTGTGTTTCTTTGACCTAGTTCTGGCAGATGAGGCTCTTTTCTTAGATGGTTTCCTTACAGTCTTGGTGGGAGGAGGTAGGGATATAGACTGGTTTCAGAAATTCTAAAGATCTAGCTAGACCTGCTCTGGCCTCTCCCCTTAGGTTCAGGTGTTGTCAGGTGGGCTTTATGATCTGGTTTATCCAGACTTGCTGGAGCACCCCTACACGTGCTAAATGCTGACCCAAATACTTGGGATGGGAAGGTACACCCAAATCAGCTTTCTCCTTTGTGCCCTCTCTCGCTTGCTCGCTCTCTCTCTCTCTGCCTGCCCCCTTGTTCCCTCTTCCTCTCTCCCTCCCCCTTTCTGTCTTTACTTGTTCCTACCACCATCCCAAGAATTTGTAATATCACAAACTGGCCTGTACTGCCCCTACTATAAATGTTGCTACTCATTTGAGTGAGTATTCTCCTTGAATTAACTGTTGTTCATTGACTAATATCTTGGTGTTCAAGGAATACAATGTTGTAGGCTAAGCATCTAATGTTTATGAAGTCACACTTTGAAAATTTAAACCTTAGGTAGCTGCGCAATAGTAATTTAGCTGTGCCACAATGTATATAGTCTGCATGTGATCTCTTCAGCATGTATTTTAGAAATAATATTGATAAAAAATTTGTGTATGAATTTGTTCATGATTTGCTCTGATTTCAAAAGAGTAGCGAATCAGAATAGATTTATTATTTCTGGGATATTGGTAAATTTGATTAGAGCAGATGTTTTGAAATAGAGTAGTAATTGTTTTCTTTTTTAAAAAATAAAGATGGGGTCTTGCTATGTTGCCCAGGCTGGTCTCAAACTCCTGGGCTCAAGCGATCCTTCTGCCTTGGACTCCCTAAGTGCTGGGACTACAGACATGAGCGCCTGGGGAGTAGTAATGTAAGTCAGTACGGTTATAACCAGGAGTCAAAGGTATTGATGCAAACATGGGCATTGCCCCTCAATTCAGTTGGTATCAATTTGGATTTGCATATTCCTCCTCTTCCTGCTTCTCTTCTTATTTTAAGAACCTGACTTGGGCCAGGTGCCGTGGCACATGCCTGTAATCCCAACGCTTTGGGAGGCCGAGGCAGGCAGATCACGAGGTCAGGAGACCGAGACCATCCTGACTAACACGGTGAAACCCCTGTCTCTACTAAAAATACAAACACTTAGCCAGGCATGGTGGCATGTGCCTGTAGCCCTAGCTACTCAGGAGGCTGAGGCAGGAGAATCGCTTGAATCTGGGAGGTGGAGGTTGCAGTGAACCGAGGTGGTGCCAACTGCACTTCCATCCTAGGCGACAGAGTGAGACTCCGTCTCAAAAAGAAAAAAAGAACCTGACTTGCTTGCATGCTTGGGTTATTTGCATATAAAAAAGTGGTTTCCTAAACTGATGTCTCCATTCACAGATAACCTGAATGTCTTTTTGTAGCCAAAGAATATTGGGAGTATGTTTATGAATAGAATCATAATTTCCACCAACAAAATAGCAATGTTGACAACAAGGGGCTGGAAAGCAACATTGTAAAAATATGATAAGAGTGGCTTGAACAAGCAACAACAAAATTTTCTTCAAGTTACTTCCTGGAGGGTGTGGGCTGGAAGGCTCTCCTGGCTGGAGAGACAATATGAATGGATGTTACTGACCCTGCTGCAGCCTGTGGGGCCTGAGGTTTCCGTAATTTTGTAAGCTGAGACCTGAGGAGGACTGGGCTCTCTTATTCTTTCCCATTGCCTTGGTGTTCCACTGTCTGAACTCAAATTCCAGCTTTGTCATTTGCCAGCTTTGTGATCTAGGGCAGTGGTCCTCAACCTTTTTGGCACCAGGGACCAGTTTCTTGGAAGACCATTTTCCCACCGACCTGGGGTGGGGTGGGTGGTGGTGGTGGTTTCAGGATGAAACTATTTCGACTCAGATCATCAGGCATTAGATTCTCATAAGAAGCATTCAACCTAGATCCCTCCCATGTGCAGTTCACAATAGGGTTCATGCTTCTGTGAGAATCTGATGCCGCTGCTGATGTGACAGGAGGCGGAGCTCAGGCAGTAATGCTTGCTTGCCTGCCGCTCACTTCCTGCTGTGTGGCCCAGTTCCTAACAAGCAACAGACCAGACTGGTACTGGTCTGTGGCCTGGGGGTTGGGGACCCCCTGACATGGCGTATTTTATTTAAATTCACTGTGTCTCAGTTTCCTTGGTTGAAATGGGAATATGGGTAGTAGCTACCTTGTAGGGTCATTAAGAAGATTCAGTGGGTAACTTAATTAGAACAAGGCCTGCTTGTATAGTAAGCACTTGTTGCCTTGAGTTACTATGCAGCTGCAAGTAACAGATCCCAAACACCAGTGATTAACACTTGTGGATGTTTATTTTTCTCATGTAATGAGAAGTTCAGAAGTAGGCAGCCCAGGGCTAGGATGGTTTCACGAGGCCATCACCAGACTCCACTATTTCTTTTCCACTCAGCTTTCCTTAGTGTGTGTTTGTCATCTCACAGTCACAAGGTGGCTGCCTCATTTCCAGCATCATCCTTACATCCCAGCAGGAAGAACAGGAAGGTCAGAGAGCAAATGGTGAGCACCAGCTGAATTGCCTCTCTTTATAAAGAGATTTCCAGAAAGCCTCACACATCAATTTCTATTTATATTATATTGGCCAAAATTATAGCACATGACCTTATCTATAAGCAAAGAAAGGAAATATAGTTTTTAATTGAGCATGTTATCATTCCCCCAAACATCAAGGTTGTTATTGGTAGTCAGGAAGAATTAGACAAGGGATGTTTGGTAGGCAAACCAGCCATGTCTGCTGCAGCACTCAACATTGTTACCATAGAAATCGTCCTTGAATGTGGCTGTCCCTAGAGATACGGATCTTGCCGGAAGAAGGTTTCAGGATTCTGATTAGGAATCATGGAAATTTGCAGAAGCAGCAGCATTCACTTCCAGGCCATCCTGCACTAAATGTGGGCCTACGACTGACCCATTCTACATCTTTCTCCTGCTTTCTCAGCCTAATTCGCTTCCCCTCTCCTGTTACTGCCTAGGGTCTTAAATGTCTTATCAAATGTCCTTAATCTGTTGCCCGCAAATTCCAGGGTGCTTTTGGGGAACACCTGGAAGCAGTGGCAGTCTGGTGGCCCCACTAGCACTGAAGACAGGATACAGGGCAGTCTGGTTATCCACAAGACGTGGGACTGGACAGGTAGCATGGCCATGGGGGATTTGTCCCGTTCCAGCTCTCCACTTGCTGTACTTTTTCCTCCTCTAATTGAACTCTTAGGTGCACATACTTCCTCAGTTTTACTGGCATTCCATTCCCATGCTGCGTGTTGATGAAATGGAAAAAGAGCCTTTGCCTGCATTTGTCAGCAGGGGAAAACTTGGCTTACACTCTCGGACCCAGGCATGGTATTTCCCATCTGTGGTGGCCATCACTGACTGGAGCGGCGTACTTCTAATACACATCCGTCAGGGGTTCTAAGATTGGGGAAGGGCAGAAGGCCAGATACCATCATCTAAAACTCCGCATCGATCAGAAACAATGAAAACTTTCTCAAGATGGGCACAACTACCTAAAATGTTGGCTTGGGCTTTGTTATAAGCTGGTTCATTAACGGCCAATATTTTGGCCTATAGTTAGTTAAAAGCATAATACCAGCCAACCTTGAAGCAGCATTCCATATCTGTTTGCATCATCTTTTTTCTACTCCAGAGTCAGCAAACTTTCCATTAAGAAAATGGGCCTGGTGTGGTGGTTTCTGAGGGTTTGCTTCAAATCTTTTTCTTATTTATTTATTTATTATTATTATACTTTAAGTTCTAGGGTACATGTGCATAACGTGCAGGTTTGTTACATATGTATACTTGTGCCATGTTGCTGTGCTGCACCCATCAACTCGTCAGCACCCATCAACTCGTCATTTACATCAGGTATAACTCCCAATGCAATCCCTCCCCCCTCCCCCCTCCCCATGATAGGCCCCGGTGTGTGATGTTCTCCTTCCCGAGTCCAAGTGATCTCATTGTTCAGTTCCCACCTATGAGTGAGAACATGCGGTGTTTGGTTTTCTGTTCTTGTGATAGTTTGCTAAGAATGATAGTTTCCAGTTGCATCCATGTCCCTACAAAGGACACAAACTCATCCTTTTTTGTGACTGCATAGTATTCCATGGTGTATATGTGCCACATTTTCTTAATCCAGTCTGTCACTGATGGACATTTGGGTAGAATCAATATCGTGAAAATGGCCATACTGCCCAAGGTTATTTATAGATTCAATGCCATCCCCATCAAGCTACCAATGAATTTCTTCACAGAATTGGAAAAAACTGCTTTAAAGTTCATATGGAACCAAAAAAGAGCCCGCATCTCCAAGACAATCCTAAGTCAAAAGAACAAAGCTGGAGGCATCACGCTACCTGACTTCAAACTATACTACAAGGCTACAGTAACCAAAACAGCATGGTACTGGTACCAAAACAGAGATATAGACCAATGGAACAGAACCGAGTCCTCAGAAATAATACCACACATCTACAGCCATCTGATCTTTGACAAACCTCAGAAAAACAAGAAATGGGGAAAGGATTCCCTGTTTAATAAATGGTGCTGGGAAAATTGGCTAGCCATAAGTAGAAAGCTGAAACTGGATCCTTTCCTTACTCCTTATACGAAAATTAATTCAAGATGGATTAGAGACTTAAATGTTAGACCTAATACCATAAAAACCCTAGAGGAAAACCTAGGTACTACCATTCAGGACATAGGCATGGGCAAAGACTTCATGTCTAAAACACCAAAAGCAATGGCAGCAAAAGCCAAAATTGACAAATGGGATCTAATTAAACTAAAAAGCTTCTGCACAGCAAAAGAAACTACCATCAGAGTGAACAGGCAACCTACAGAATGGGAGAAAATTTTTGCAATCTACTCATCTGACAAAGGGCTAATATCCAGAACCTACAAAGAACTCAAACAAATTTACAAAAAAAAAACAAACAACCCCATCAAAAAGTGGGCAAAAGATATGAACAGACATTTCTCAAAAGAAGACATTCATACAGCCAACAGACACATGAAAAAATGCTCATCATCACTGGTCATCAGAGAAATGCAAATCAAAACCACAATGAGATACCATCTCACACCAGTTAGAATGGCAATCATTAAAAAGTCAGGAAACAACAGGTGCTTCAAATCTTTTTCTACTTCCATTAGCTTTCAATACAGAGCTACTGCGAATTCAATAAACGATGGCTCATTGTGAAGGCGCAAATGCTTTGTGGTCCGACTAAGACTAAAAGTGGTATCTCCATACCCTTTCCTTAAAAAAGAGATAGTTTTCCTCAATCAAAGAGCTTTGTAAATGCTGTAGATCAGCAAGGGAAGTTAATTTTTGAAAAAACTAAATTCATTTAGTGCTATTTAAACTCCACAAACTCACTCATTTTGTAAAAGGAAGATAGGTTTTTAAAGTTCACAAGTAAAAGGTAAGTGCTACTGTGTCAGGTTAGTTAAAAGGGAAGATGATTGAGAGGACAGTGTGTCATTAATTTTTTTGTGTGTGTATATAGAGGCTTTCTCAGAGAAAAACATTCAAATATTACAATTCTCCTTGACCAACCCCTCCTCAGAAGTAACCAGTATTTTCACTCTCTCATGTATCTTCTAAGACTTTCTATGCATTTATATTTTTTTCCATGGAAATTATCTTTAAAAGTGTATATGGTATTATGCTGTGCATTATACAGTTTTCAGATTTGAACAATAGTATATCTTGAAGGTTTTTACATACTAGTACATTTATACTTATTCTTTTTCGTTGCTGCATATACCATGGTTTTAATCCTAACCCCGGGCACTTAGTTGTTGCTAATGTTTTTGTTTCTGGCTTTGTTTTTTGAGTATTACAATTACTCAGTTCTTGTATTAGTGTTTCTGTACATATGTGTAAGTGTTTCTACTGGATAGATACTGAGAAGTAAAATATTTGAGGCAAATGGTATATGCATTTCAAATTTTAATAGATACTTCCAAATTTCCTTCTGAAGTGGCAATACTAATATACCCTCCCGTCAGCAGTATGTATACAAGAGTTTCAACTTACTTTTTTTTTTTTTTTTTTTTTTTTTGAGATGAAGTCTTGCTCTGTTGCTCAGGCTGGAGTGCAGTGGCGTGATCTTGGCTCACTGCAACCTCTGCCTCCCGGGTTCAAGCAATTTTCCTCCCTCAGCCTCCTGAGTAACTGGGATTACAGGTGGCCATCACCATGCCTGGCTAATTTTTGTAGTTTTAGTAGAGACAGAGTTTCACCATGTTGACCAGGCTGGTCTTGAACTCCTGACCTCAGGTGACCCACCTGCCTTGGCCTCGCAAAGTGCTGGGATTACAGGCATGAACCACCGTGCCCAGCCTCAACATATTTTTTTAGTGTGGCATTTATTTCTATGTTTTTAGGCAGGCTTTAATGTTTAGCTTTTGCATACATTTCTATTATATGGTATGTTCTGGGACTACAGTTAGCACATACATATTTAGTAATGCTTTTAATTTGAAATAGTGGTAAATGTGAAATCATTCCTATACCACTGAAGCAGCAGCAGCACACTGAGAAATTGTGTCACCCTTAAGTCTCTCTCCTTTAATGAGGCATATGTGAAACACTATTAAAATGCTGCCTGTTGCTATTTGTAGTTGACGTTGATGGTTTCCTACCAAGCATTCATCTTCCTTATCCTTTTCTTATTAGCAGAAGCCCCCACCTCCTTTTTCTTCAGAAAAATAACCCCAATTCAGAGAAAATTGTTGAAGTACCATTTTCCTTGCCACTTGACTTTTTTTTGTTTGTTTGAGACAGAGTCTCTCTCTGTCACTCACTGGAGTGCAGTGGTGCAATCTCAGCTCATTGCAACCTCCACCTTCTGAGTTCAAGTGATTCTTCTGCCTCAGCCTCCTGAGTAGCTGGAATTACAGGCGTGCGCCACCATACCCGGCTAATTTTTGTATTTCTATTAGAGATGGGGTTTCACCATGTTGGTCAGGCTGGTCTTGAACTCCTGACCTCAGGTGATCCACTCAGCCTCCCAAAGTGCTGGGATTACAGGCATGAGCCTCTGCGCCCAGCCAATAATGCCGTTATTTTCGGATGCCGGGAGGCCACCTGCCTCACTCTTGGCTTCTCTGGCTTTTGGAATGGATGAGTAAGTGTGGACCAGTGCCCCAGGTCTAGCCATAATTACCTTTGAGTCTTTGGGTGGAACTGTCGAGATAGGATGAAACTAACACAAAGGAAAATGGAGCTGAGAAGTTCTGTGATCACCTGTTTTTTGCTTTCTATCTCTGGACTCTTCACATTTTGTCTTCTAAGTTGTGGTTTTAGTATTTGCTACTGAATGCCTAACATATTGCCTCCAAATCTAGCTTTTCTTGCTCCTCACATCTTGGTTGGCTCAGAAGGGGACATTTTGGGATGAGGCATTGGTGGGGCCCTGTGGGAGCAAACAGCCAACCTCTTTCTTGTGCAGGTTGAAACAGGTGAGGGTGATATGGGAAAGAAAAGTGAGAATTTCCTGTAAACCCTCAGGCTCAACATCATAAAGGAGGAGTGTGGCAGGGGGCCTAAGATGCATCATGCAACTGAGCACATATGTGCCTTAAAATGGACATTTCGTGGAAGGATGACATTGATGGTGGTCACTATCTACTACTATAGCCATACTGGCAGTAGTAATAACAATGAAAATTATTGAGTATTGGTGCCTGCCAGGTGCTGTGCTGAGCACTTTACATTTATGATCTCATTTAATCTCTAGAATAATGGTCTGAGATAGATGACATGGATAGCACTACTTTTTATAGGAAAATGAAGTTAGAAAAGTTGGTTAAGGCCACATGGTCAGTGGTGATGGTGGGGCTTGAGCAGCCTGATTCTTGGGCTGTGTGTGAGCCCCAGCGGTGCATTGCCAGCTTGCCCGAGCAGCCTCGACTCTTCGTCTCACATTCTTCCTGACATCCACATTCCTCTATAGCTTTGGTCCCAGCTCACCCTCACACCACGTCCAGCACCGTTTCTATGAGCTTTGACCTATGCATTTTGCCCACCCTTGGAGGCGTAGGCAACATCCATTTGCTTGTCTGCCTTTCTTAGCCACTTTATTTGTAAGTAATATATTTATTGGGAACTCGCCAGCATATATTGTTTGTATCAGCATTTCTTAATCTTTGGAGATTGTGGATCCTTTAGATAGGCATTATTCTCCCTAACGAAAAAAGTGTGTATAGTGTATGCATGTAAATTTGCATGCAATTTCATGGAGTTACAAATACTCTGAAAACCAGCTTCTCTTTACATGCCTAGCGTCTTCTAGTAACCAACAGAGTAGATGGGCGAGACAGTGGGGTTGAATGAAGTGTTCCTGTCATGTAAATATCTTTCCTGTGTTCTCTTCCTAATCCCCTAAAGGGAGGGAAGGTCTCAGTCTTTGAATGTATTTGTATACTATGATGTAACTGGCACAATTATTTATCTTATAAATTATGTAGCTTCGTTTGTAGTGGCAGTTGAAGGAGGCCGCTCTGCTTTGTTTTTTGCCAAATTATTTTTATTACAAGTAACTGCGGTTCGTAGATAGTAGTCATTGATCAGGAATTTTCTTTATGGGAAGTTAACTGGACAAAGTAGAAATAAAATTTTCAGTATGGGTAACAAGTTTTATCAAACTTAATAGGCTCAAGAAATGATTCTGTGCTACAGATCCTACTACAGTATAATGATGCCTAGTTTATAAAGAAAGCAGGAATTCTTGAGTTCACATTGAGTTGAAACTTATTTTAAAATTTTCAACTCCATTTTTTATCTGTTTCAACTGACTTGTACTTAGGGAACTTGAAAATGACCTAATTTCTTCCAAGGCCAACTGTTAAAATTCTGCTTCATGTATGAATTACAGCTTTTGTGTTTGGATTATTGGTGCTAAGATTTAGAATCTTGAGGCTGTATTGTTGGAAACTGACTTCCTTTATCTCAGAAATTACTCAGAATGAGAAACATGTCATTCAAAGTAATTTTCATGATTTTCTGACAGGCAGACATGTTAGTGCCTTTCAAACAAACTAAAGCCTTCATTTAGTAAGATTTATCCTCTCGTGAGCCAAAATATGTCCTTTGAGAAAGTGTTTTCTTGGTCTAGAATTCTTTTGTTGGGGCTCACTGTTGCAGAAGAGTGTTCCTTGCTGCGCAGTTCCGCTTGGTCCTGCAGCTAGACAGTGAGCGGAGCTGACAGGGTTGAAGGTTAGCATCCCAGGACTTGGGGGAGCTCAGCCCTTCCTTTGGGGTGCATGGGAATGCCACAGTGTCTCGCAGGAGGACCTCTAAGGTCCAAAAGAGGCATCCCGCCCCCTCCTTCTGTCACTTATCTTTGGAGCCTCAATTGTGAAACTTTTGATTCTGTTTCTTAGGAGGTATGAATTTGAAGACATTACAGAGTACCCATTTGGTCTCCTGAATATAATTCCTTGGAGTAGTTGTCCTTCTGAAACATACCTCAGCATTTAACTTTAAAGCCTCATGGGAAGGAGGGAAGTCGACAAGAAACCCCACTCTGTGATTATGACTCCTGGCGGTCCTTGCATGTATGAGGCATTGGCCACAGCTTTTGTTCTTGCTTTTGTTCCATGTACCACAACTTGTTTTTCTAGAATTCCCCAAGCTTTTGTATGCTGAAGAAAAAAATCAAACCATCGCAATTTTAATCCTGATTAGATTCCATCTCACTTCCAAGTCAACTTCATAAAAACATACGAAGTTTTAAGGTGTGGTATGCTAAATTGAAAATTACATTGCTATAATATTCTTTGTTTGCTTTTTTTGTTTATGAACCAGACGAAGTAGTTTGACCTCTCACTTGTTTCAAGGCTAATCTGGGTGAATACTTTTGTTTTTGTTTTGGTTGGTTTTGTCCAGTGATAGTATATTTAGAAATAATGTTCATAGCAATAAGGTCAGAGACTTGTAAGAGGGAGACTGACTGATTCATCTTTCTGTTCACAGCATTAACACCATAGCTGTGTTCAGTGAATGGATGCATTTATTACTTAGCACTTAAGAGTGTCAGGCGTGATGCTAATTTCCAGAGATCCAAAGTTGAATGAAATGGAAAAGGGAAATAAAGAAGAGGAAATAATTCCCAAACAGTGTGGAGCATTATGTACAGATGCATAGGTTTTGATGGTAGCACCTGGGGGCACCTCCTTTTTGAGGATGTCCTATTTTAGCTGATTAAAGAAGTAGCACAGGGGCTGGGCACCATGGCTCACGCCTGTCATCCCAGCACTTTGGGAGGCCGAGGCGGGTGGATCACAAGGTTAGGAGATCGAGACCATCCTGGCTAACACGGTGAAACCCCGTCTCTACTAAAAATACAAAAATATTTGCTGGGTGTGGTGGCAGATGCCTGTAATCCCAGCTATTCGGGAGGCTGAGGCAGGAGAATGGCGTGAACCCATGAGGCGGAGCTTGCAGTGAGCCGAGATCCTGCCACTGTACTCCAGCCTGGACGACAGAGCGAGACTCTAAAAAAAGAAAAAAGAAAGAAAGAAAGAAGGAAAGAAAGAAAAGAAAGAAAGAAAGAAGGAAAGAAAAAGAAGTAGCACAGGTAATCCGGATGAAGGTGGAGTAGGGATACTACCAGTCACAAAAAGCACGGAGACAATAAATGGCATGAATTTGCTGGGGAATATAGGCACTGAGGATACAATGCTAGGTGACAGGTGTTAAGAGACCTATGAAGTGGGTCTGTGACAAGGGACCTTGTCATAGACGGCTCTGTAAAGCATACAAAAGATACTTGATCCCAACCTATTTAATTGATCAAGAATGACAAGGGCTGTGGGGCTTAGTATCGTTTTGTTATTTTGAAATGTTGTGATGATAGTTGATGAAATTAATTAATCATACTCTATCGCAGATGGAAATGAGACAATGGTAACAGTTCTTTCTCTGTGGGGAATGAAGTATTTTGGTTGCAAGAAGAGGATGAAGGTGCAAGCTCTTTCCTCTGCAGCCTCTTCAGGCCGGAGGAGCCTGTGTGGGTTGTGATTTGTGGCTGGCTTGTCATTCTGTGGGTGGCAGGCACAGCAGGGGGCTGTGAGAATGCGGGAACAACTTGTATACACAAAGTACTTTGCAGTTTTGTGAAGCCCCTTCATCCATGTTATCGATTCTGAACTCACAAAATCCCTTTTTAAAAAGCAGAACAGCAAACCTCTCCAGTTACTCCTATAGTTGAAGTTCAGAAAAGTTAAGTGAGATGTTCAAGGATATGCAATTAGAAATCGAAGGATATTAATAAGCCCCAAATTTATGACTCTGGTACTCATGCGCTTTCCACATTACCACACTTCTGCCTTACTTGATAGCTATTCAAGAGACCTGGCCATTTTCCTCTCAGAACTACGTGTAGTTCCCTTCAGCAGAGAGACTGTTGAGTGAACAGATTCTTAACAGTGTAGAAACTTAACCTTAATCAAATGACTATTGTGTTGAGTCTGTTCTCTGAAAGCAAAATTATTTTAGTCATATGCTTCTCTTTGATGAATTTTTGCCTTTATATTTGTGCCTAATGTCTTAGAAATAGCTTTCAAATCAAAGTCATGGTGGGGAGACACAATGTCAGTGAAGCTGGAGCTAGAACAGTTGTAAGATAGCGGATGCCTTTGTCTTTTTGTGCTTTGAGCTGATGAAAATCTGTTCCATTTTTGACTGCCACAGTATTTTAATTCTGGTAAACTTTTTTTTGTGGGGGGTGAGAATGTGAGAGTTTTTATTTTTATTTGCTTATATGAAAAGGTAATTATACAAAAAAGAAATTAGCCAGGCGTGTTGGCATGCACCTGTTGTCCCGGCCACCTGGGAGGCTGAGGTGGGAGGACTGCTTGAGCCCAGGAGGTTGAGGCTGCTGTGAGCTGTGATAACACCACTGGACTCCAGCCTAGGCAACTGAGCAAAACCCTGTCTCAAAAACAAACAAAAAAGGTAGTTAGATGAGTACATGCAAAAAATGGTGAAATCCAAGTCAGGTCTGTTGTCTAGTTAACTGTGCTTTGTGCCAGTCAGTTTTCTGCTTCTGATAATGCGATGCAGATTATGTAAGATGTTACTATTGGGGGAAGCTGAGTGAGGAGTATACCAATCTCTTTACTATTTTGGCAGTTTCTTGTGAGTCTATAATTATTTCAGAAGAAAAGGTAAAAGAAAAGTAATTAAGATACGTCAGTCAAGTAAGTCAGATATTTTCCTTAAATTTGAAACAATTTGTCATGACTAAATTGTAGTGCAGGCTGGGTGCGGTGGCTCATGCCTGTAATCCCAGCACTTTGGAGTCTGAGGCGGGTGGATCACCTGAGGTCAGGAGTTCGAGACTAGCCTGGCCAACATGGTGAAACCCGGTCTCTACTAAAAATACAAAAATTAGCCAGACTTGGTGGCACATGCCTGTAGTTCCAGCTACTCAGGTGGCTGAGGCATGAGAATCGCTTGAACCCAGGAGGCAGAGGTTGCAGTGAGCCGAGATCACGCCACTGCACTCCACTCTGGGTGACAGTGCGAGACTGTCTCAAAAAAAATTATTTTAAATAAATCAATCAATCATAGTGCAAATAACATACTCATAATTCGTTCATTCATTCACCAGATAATTGTTGAGTTCTTTACTTTCTGCCAGGTATTATTTTAGTTGCAGAATCAGAGAGCTGTGCCTAACTGTAAGGGGTTAACCAGAAAGAGCCTTCCCTTGCTTGTTAGTTGTAGAGCAGGGCTTACCCTAAGCTGTAGATTTTAGGGATAACATTTATGCTTTCTGCAGAAAGTATCCTTAGTGTTCACTAGATTTTTGAAGTTTAAGGACTGGCGCCATAGATGATTACTTCTCATACATGGCTTTTCACGAATACAGGGAAGCCTCTGGCATTCTGAATGCATTAACCTGATTAATTGTCTTTGGGAAACTTGAGCTATGCAAGGTACTTGTCAAACTTCTTTATTTTTCTTTTTAGTTGACTGATGGTAAAGGTGTTGGATACTTAGAAACAGTTTGACTTCTGAAACGAAAATATTTAGAGCTACTTAAGTTGATCCATGTGAGCTCTGATTTTTGGGGTGGTCAACTCACTTAGCAAAACTTAATGCAGATGATGAAACTTCTAAAATGTTTTTGCAGGAGCTCTTGTGTGAGGTGTCACACTGAACACTGTATGCGTACTGAACACATTTTTGTTGCCCCATCCATTCCAAGGGGCCAATGTGCCTGACACATCTCTTTTATTCAGAGTCTGTGTGGTGTTTAAAATTAGTTCCAGGTAAGACTTACAATTCATGATATGTTTTACACATTCTCTCTTTTGTATGTGGTTGGTACAGGTATGAGATTTTTCTCTTAAAGAAAAATGAAAACCAGTCTTAAACTTCCATCAAATTACATTGTCCTATAACTATACATATTTTCCTTGGTAGCATTTAGTGTGCCTGACATGCTTCTGTTTTAAAGGGATGAGATGCTCTTAGAATAAGAGACTTAAAGTACGAGAAGGGGAGTTTGAACTAAAGTCTGACTGTATCTACAATAATTTATAATGGTAATTTTCAAGTTTGTCTCTTGTCATTAGACTTTGAGCCCCTTGAGGGCAAGGCTGAGCTCATTTATGTCTGTTTATTCCTCGGCTCCTAGTGTGGGATCTAGCAGCCTGTAGGTGTCCAGGAATTGTCTGTTAAAAACCTTCAAAACACTATTTACAGGCACCACCAAACCTCATAGTGCTCACCCAGGAATGTATGGGAAACCTTTACAGTAATCAAAGATCCCTGTTGGCTAGAGTACTGCGTGTGGTGGTGTTTTTAAAATGCTCAGAATCCAGACTGGCACAGTTGGCTCATCCCTGTGATCCCAGCACTTTGGGAGGCTGAGATGGGTGGATCACTTGAGCTCAGGAGTTCAAGACCAGCCTGGACAACATGACAAACCTCATCTCTACAAAAAATAAAAAAAATGTAAAATTAAAAAAAAACCCTCAGAATCCTCAACTAGTGCAAATATTCCCCTCTCAACATACTATTTGATTTTAAAAACTTAAAACTGATAGTTATATTTTGGCCATTGCTTAAGTAGCTAATTTTGGGAGTGGAAGGTATCTTCTTTCCATAAAAGAAAACCAGCAAACAACAATGTGAGCTGAATTAATTTTTGTTTATAATATACTTTCTCTGTTTGTTTGGAGGGCTTTCTCGGAGGGTGCTTCATAGATTTAGCTATGATTTCCATTTTAGATTTATGAACTGTCCAGGAAGGAGTTCTGTTTTAATTTGTCACAACACCACAGTCCCTTGAAGGCATGGATTCTTAATGCATCTGATGAGGAGAATGTAATTTTAAACACTTACACCTACCAATGATGAAAATAACAAAAGGCATGCTATATTCAGTTCCAAGTGGATTCTCTTTATCCATGGGAAATGATAATGTCCCATATTGTTGGAAAAAAAAATAAAATGACACGAAACAAACATTTGTAAATCTAACAAAATTTGCATTTCCATGGAAATTGAAATTGAAAATACAATAACCGGCTGGGCATGGTGGCTCATGCCTGTAATCCCAGCACTTTGGGAGGTTGAGATGGGCAGGATTGTCAGAGGTCAGGAGTTCAAGAGCAGCCTGGCCAACATGGTGAAACCCCTTCTCTACTGAAGATAGAAAAATTAGCTGGGCATGGTGGCAGTAGCCCGTAATTCCAGCTACTCTGAAGGTTGAGGCAGGATAATTGCTTGAACCTGGGAGATGGAGGTTTCTGTAAGCTGAGATAGTGCCACTACACTCCAGCCTGACGACAGAGTGAGACTTGGTCTCAAAACAAAAACAAAAACAGAAACAGTAACCGTATTTGCACATAAGAAAGTGAAAAACCTAGGTATAAATCGAATGAAACATACAAAATCTGTATGCTGAAAATTACAAAATGCTGATGGATAAAATCAAAAACCTGAATACATGCAGAGACATACCATGGTCGTGGATTGGAAGACTCACCATAGTAAATATATCAATTCTGCAAATTATTCTATAAATCTGACACAACTTTTTGTAAATTGATAGTGACATCAAAATAACAAGCTCAAAATAACAAGCTTAAAACATCAACCTGGTATTTCATCTTCACATCTTAAAAATTCCAGATTAATTAGTAGTTACCATTTTTCTGTATGCTGCTGTCATTGTAGTCCTATGAAATAATGATAAACTTATCGGCTTTATAGGTTTGCAGTCTGATAGATCTTTTAATGAAAAAGTTAAAGTGTGTACATTTTCTTATTCTTTAGTCTTAGTTTTGGTTTTTGTTATTGTTATTAAATACATTCTTGAGTTTTTGTGATACTGTTGCTGGATTTAAGAAAAACTCTTTTTTTTTTTGAGATGGAGTCTCACTCTGTTGCCAGGCTGGAATCCAGTGGCGTGATCTGGGTTTACTGCAACCTTCACCTCCCCCCGGGTTCAAGCGATTCTTCTGTCTCAGCCTCCCGAGTAGCTGGGACTGCATGCGCGCTTCATCACATCCAGCTAATTTTTGTATTTTTAGTAGAGACAGGGTTTCACCATGTTGGCCAGGATGGTCTCGATCTCTTGACCTTGTGATCTGCCCACCTCAGCCTCCCAGAGTGCTGGGATTACGGGCATGAGCCACTGTGCCCGGCCAAGAAAAACTCTTATAATCAGTATTAATCATTTTAGATTCACGTAAGAGTAAATTTTTAAAAATAGTATTCCTCTTGTATGAGTTTTTTGCATGACAGGTGCAATTGAGCAATAGCCACACAAGTGTCTAGGGATGACGCTGCATGTGTAACAAAAGGTTAAAGGGTTTTCAAACAGATTGCCAGCAGTGTTTTACATTTCCTGAATGATCTAAGTGTGGTTTAGCTTGGGACTGGAGAACATAACAGATTTAAAAAATAACAATGAATATGGTTGCTATGTCAGAATTAAAGAGTTATTTAAATAAAGGCAGGCCAGGGAGTATTATCAAAAGATTCCCAACAATCCTGGTGAGTTTTACTTTAGAAAAAAGTTCTGAGATAAGTGATTCAGATTTATAGTGGAACCAGATTTTATATTCATTTCTTTCCAGTTAACCCAGATTCTATTTTATACATTTAGTCCCTTAAAAAGTAAATGAAGGGACATAACGTTTGAATAGAATCCTCTATTTTCTATTGACTTTAATGCTTTCATAATCATTATGAGAAAATACTTTCAAATGATTTACACATGATTTAGAAATGCAGGCAGCCCTTTCCAAGTGATTATTGTATTCTGACACACAGTGATATGTGTAGATATATCATGTTACAGAATGAAGTGGCCATTTTTGTGGGATGAATTTTCTAAAGAACATGTTGAAATATTGGAGGTTAGGGTTATTTTAAAACATGATTTCCTTCTCACAAATTACAGTGTTTGATCCCTATAATTGCCAGACTATAAGCTCTAATAGGGGTAGTAAGATCTAAGTGTCTGTTTAGCAACAACATTAAGAAAATTTTAAGTATAGCTCTGAATTTTAAAAGGTATTAATATTATTTTTCATTTAAATGTGTAGTAATTTAATGAGAAACAAATGGCTTAAACCCAGGGAAGCAAGGATTGTAATTGATTTTTTTGAGCAATGTTCTCTTTTGGTTACAAAGTAAAAGGTAAAATAAAAGTTTAAAAGCATTTGGAAAGAATGTTCTTTGGTTTTGTCACTCAGTAACCTAAAGTTTAATGACTCTTTGCAGTGCTGATAAACACTTAAATTTTTGCAGTAGGCATTGCTAGTTCAAATTGAAGGAAGGTTGCCAGGCTCATGCCCATAGTCCCAACTACTTAGGAGGCTAAGGCAGGAGGATCCCTTGAGGCCAGGAGTTCAAGGCTGCCATGAGCTATCATCTTGCTACTGCACTCCAGCCTGGGTAATAGAGTGAGAGATGGTCAAGAAAAGAAAAGAGGAGAGGAGAGGGGAGGGGAGGGGAGGGGAGAGAGCATCGAGTGGACCTTAAAATACCTCTGTGTTACTTCATTTTAATTAAATAAGTTTTTTTTTTTTTTTTTTTTTTTTGAGATGGAGTCTTGCTCCGTTGCCCGGGCTAGAGTGCAGTGGTGAAATCTCAGCTCACTGCAGCCTGTCTCCCGCGTTCAGGTGATTCTCCTGCCTCAGCCTCCCAAGTAGCTGGAATTATAGGTGCCCCGCCACCACACCCAGCTGACTTTTGTACTTTTAGTAGAGACGGGGTTTCACCATATTGGCCAGGCTGGTCTTGAACTCCTGACCTCAGGTGATCCACCCACCTCGGCCTCCCAAAGTGCTGGGATTACAGGCATAAGCCACTGTGCCCAGCCTTACATCTCTTTATATAGTACAGGTTACCATAAAACAGTATATTATGTAGAATTTGTTTTGAAAAAATATGTAATAGAATTCAAAACAATTAGGTAGCTCAGAATGTTTTCTTAGGTTATACTCTGTGCCTGGGTCAAGAGGTAACAGACAGATCGGATCCAAACTTTACAGCTAGATGACTTGGACACATGAGAGCAGGTGACTTGCTGATGATTAAACAGGGAATCTGATGGATCTCCAGGCCCTGAGCTCTGGCCTTAGAATCTTGCACTTTTTGCAGTCTAATGTTTGGAAACATAGGAGTGAACCTGAATTAAAGAGAAATCCATGTAAGGCCATTTACTTTAATTTCATCTTCATTATTGTACTTAGAGTGTGAGGATGCTGTCATCTTAGAATGAATGAATGCAGGGTTCAGTATTAATGGGATTATATAGCTTCTCCCACCCTACTACAAAGAGGTGAGGAAATGCTGGACGTCATTTTAGTCTGGTCAGCAAATCCAAATCTGTGAGCACTGTGGAGAAAGGGTTTATGTTCACATATATTTTTAGTAGTTCTTAGAAGAAAGACAAATGCTGATTTTTTTTTTTTTTCTTAAATGAAGTCTTGCTTAGTTGCCCAGGCTGCTGGAGTGCAGTGGCATGGTCATGGCTCACTGCAGCCTCAAACTTCTGGGCTCAAGCCATCCTCTGACCTCAGCCTCCAGACTAGCTAGGACTACAGGTGTGCGCCACCACACCTGGCTTTTTTTTTTTTTTTCCTCAAGATGGAGTCTTGCTCTGTCGCCCAGGCTGGAGTGCAGTGGTGCGATCTTGACTCACTGCAACTGCCACCTCCCAGGCTCAAGCAATTCTCCTGCCTTAGCCTCCCAAGAAGTTGGGACTACAGGTGCCCACCACCATGCCCAGCTAATTTTTGTATTTTTGTAGAGACAGGGTTTCACCATGTTGGCCTGACTGGTCCTGAACTCTTGGCCTCAAATGATCCACCCACCTCAGCCTCCCAAAGTTCTGGGATTACAGATGTGAGCCACCACGCCCGGCCTAATTTTTTAGAAAATTATTATTTGTAGAGATGGGGTATCACCATGTTGCCTGAGCTGGTCTTAAACTCCTGGGCTCCTATGATCGGCCTGCGGATCCTGTGATCGGCCTCCAAGAGTGCTGGGATTACAAGCCTGAGCCACTGTGCCCTGACAAAAGCTGACTTTTAAGAAGGTGGGAGACAGTTTCACCTGTACCACCTTGTCTTCTGGGAATCATCATCAAGGTCACTGATGACATTATCATCATCACTGGGGAAGTGCTGGCACACCCTGTAGGTCACTGCTTCTCACTCATAAGAAATATTTTTAATATCTTTTTTCTACCCTGAAATGAGTATTGCATAGCCAATATATATCTATTCATGCATGCTTAAAAAGTCAGTATAATGTCCTACCTGCAACGTAAGGAGAAATTAAAGAAGGCCATTTCTACCTTTTCATATTCATTGCTTAGACAAAACTGTACTTACTGGAAGATGGAATACAACCGTTAGATGCTTACATGTGTGTGGAATTACCACGATGAAAAAGTTAGTGACTCAAACACTACAAGCGGTTAGGTGGTCAGTGATGTGATTTTTCAGAAATGGTGAACAATTCTTGACAAAATTCCAAAGTAAGCAAACTAAAGTGATCTTTGTATTCAGTGTTAGCAGTGTACCTGGACATTTTGGCATACATTAAAGTCAAACACAAACATTGTATTCTTATGTAATAAATAAAAATATCATGAGAGGTTTTTTAATCAGCATAAACATCTAAAGCCTTTTAAATCTATCAGAACATAGGACAATATGCTGTCACACACATTGTATGATTTCTAGTAAACCTGCTGCCTGCCCACCAAGTGCCAGTGGTGTTACCCAACTATCCTGATGACCCAGAATGCCCCACACATTTCCAAGATGGCTGCTAGGGTGAGGCACTACTCTTGTTGAGAACGTCCTTTCATTTTCTCCTGCTTTTTGATGATTTGCTTACTGTTTAGAAGTAGGCACTCTGTCATACCTTGTAATTTTTCTTGCTCTCATAGGGTGTTGTTGTGTGGCGGGCGTGGTGAGGGAAGAAGAAAAAATTGTAGTTTGTGGTGGTGGGTATCAATGATCTGTGTCAGTATTTTGAAGTTTTTTTTTTTTTTTTTTTTTTTTTTTTTTTTTTTTGCATTCACGAGGCAAGATGAAACTCTTATCCTTAATAGTGCTTTGACACCTCTAAGCACTATCTGATGTGAAGCAAAAATTTGCGTTTTGCATTTTTTCAAGCAAATGGGAAATAAATCATTTGCTTGACCCTGTTCTTCTTCCTTGTTAACCTGGAGATTATGTTAAATATTGTTGTGAAAGGAGTGTGAGTTGGAATGTTTCTTAGGAACACCTATTTAATATTATTGACTGTAACATTTTGAAGCCTGGCAACCACTGAAATTTGGGCATCACAGTAGAGTCAGTCATGACCCCTGGGTGTGAGTCTGTCACTTATAAGAGTGTTGCTGTGTTTGACTTGTGTGTACCAGCAATCAAGCTGATAGAGTGGAAACAGTATTGCTATGGCATAATAGCAGGGGCTTTTTATAATATTGTCCCCAAATCATGACAATTGTGTTGCATTTCAGATTTATACCTTTTAAGGATGCACTTCTCTGCATGCCCCATCCCTATCCCTGGTGCCCAAAGCCATGTTTGTTCAAGGAGCCTGGTCCCCACTTTCAGTGGAGTAGATGAGGTTGAACAGTAGTCCCAAGATGGCAAGGTCTCCTCCTAGGAATTGGTATTGGAAGAGGAAGAAGGAGAGAATGAATGGGAGAGAGCAAAACTGAGCAATCCTATTTCTCTGGGTAGTAGATTTGGGTGCTTGGGCTGAAATCAAGATGTTGGCCTGGTTGATTCCTTCTGAGGGCTGTGAGGGAAGGATCTGTTCCAGGCCTCTGTCCTTGGTGTGTAGATGGTCGTCTTCTCCCTGCGTGTTTTTACAGTGTCTTCCCTCTATGCATCTGTCTCTGTGTCCAAATTTCCCCATTCAATAAGGACCGGTCATACTGAATTAGGGCTTACTGTAATGACCTTATTTTAACTCGATCACCTCTGTAAAGACCC
This sequence comes from Chlorocebus sabaeus, assembly GCF_047675955.1. Lineage (NCBI taxonomy): Eukaryota > Metazoa > Chordata > Mammalia > Primates > Cercopithecidae > Chlorocebus > Chlorocebus sabaeus. Next base: position 63,130,189 of record NC_132916.1, on the reverse strand, counting down.
TATCTCCAGATATGGTATTAGGGTGTAGGACTCCACCATCTTTTTTCAGAGGCCACAATTCACCACCTAAGAGGTGCTCTAAGCCACTGCCCTGCTGTATGGACTGGGAAGTACAGGAAGGTGATTTGCAGAGACAAAGAGTAAGACACAAACGACATGGGAAGAAACGACTTCACAGATTATTGACTCTTTCCCATTTTTCCTGGAGATGAGTTGTATTCCTGACCTTGGATTCAGTGAGCTACCACTGTGGGCTTCCAACATGTTCCCACTGCTTAAATGTAGTTCCTGTATGTTTAGCTAAAAAATGCCAACTACTATGATAACCAAATTGGGACAGACATTGTAGTATGACACTCTAAGGATCTGGGTGTTACCTGCGGGTCTTGTGAAGCCATCGCTGGTTAGATGAACTGGAAAAGGGAGGCAGAAAGAACTATTAGAAGCCTATTCTCATGGAATTATGAGGTGAGGGAGAGTAAGGAGGAATGGAACCTGTAGATTTTGGTTCTTTTTAGAGTACCTGTTACTGTACAAGCCTTTTCATTTAACTGGGGCCCACATTGAGGACATGGATTAAAGAGATTCAAAGAGGGAGAGGGAGGAACCCATGTTGACTTGGAACTTTCTGCTTTAAGCGGTGGGGTTGATAGGTTTGGTGTTAACTTGACAGAGACTGTGTTTGAGGAAAGACAGAATTCTGATTTGGAAATGTTGAGTTGAGGACATAGACAGCCAGGAAAGCTGGGCATGGTACCTGAGGTGCTGGTGCTGAAAGCATTTTTGGAGAGTCATTGTAACATGCTATGCTGGTGGAAGCTGTGTTGACTAGAAGCTATCACCAGGGAAAAGAAGAGAGAATCCCAGAAAGGGCCATGTATGAACATCACCTTTGGAAGTGCAGTCTGAAGAAAAGCGTCAGCAAAGAAGATGAAAACAAAGAAGCAGTCACCTGATGTAGCAGTGAGACTTAAACACACTCCACAGACATTTATAATTTATAAGCATAGTAGGGGCAAAAGTTGTGAAGTTGTGTTGCTGTGGGTAGAGGCAAGAATTGTGCATTAAAAAAATGGAGGCATGGCTGGGCATGTGGTCTTGGCATTTTGGGAGGCCAAGGCAAGAGGACTGCTTAAGGTCAGGAGTTTGAGACCAGCTGGTGAAGCATGGCAAGACCCTGTCTCTACGGGAAGTGGGGGAAGCTACTCTGGAGGCTGAGGTGGAAGAATTGCCTGAACCCACGATTTCAAGGCTACAGTGAGTTGTGGTCTCACCACTGCACTCCAGCCTCGGCAACAGAGCAAGACCCTGCCTTTGAAAACAAAAACACAAACAAAATAATAATAATAAAAAAAAAATAGAGGCAACAGCATAGATGATTCCTTCAAGATTTCAAAAAGAATAGAGAATGATTGCTTGAAAGGAAGGCAGGATGGAAGAGATATTCCCACAGGAAGGGGGAAGCCCACATTCCTCCAAATATATGCTACTTAAAATAGCCACTGTTTATTGAGCCATGCATAATGTGCAGCACTGGCTAAATGCTTTATATACATTATCCAAGCTGCCCTTTCACATATGCGTGAAGCTTGAGAGGAAACATCAGGCAAGTTACCTGCTGTGTCCCTCAGATACATACAGTTTATACAAGATCAAACCGGTTAGAAAGCTCAGGTCTATCTAAATCTAAAGCCACCCCATCCCTCCCTGAAATATCTCTCTCTAACAAAAATGAATTCAGAGTATCAGCTAAATACGAAAACAAAACAAAACAAAAAAACCAAAAAAACCCAGGAATTAAATTCAGGCCATCTCTTGTAAATTTTTAAATGGGATTTGCCAAGCATTCTGCCTTATTGAATGAAGTGAATGACAATAGGCTAAAAAATAAATGTAGAAATGGCAGTAGGAGGCACAGGGGTCCTGCTTGGTTTGGAAAGAAACTGATCTGGGGTTAGATGTGTCAATAGGAGTGAAACTTCAGACTTACTAGGTGGCAATTTGGGGAAAAATATCAGGTAATAGAAAGTTAAGCTAGCACTTTGATAAGGTCTCCAATGCTTGTCAATGCCAAAAGGAGAACAACTAAGCAACATGGATATGAGTGTCAGAAAGCAAGAAGGGCATGTGTTTGAAACCAGACTAGGAGATGAGAAAGTCAAAGATGAACATAGGAAAATTAAATAGAAAGGAGAGAGTGAAAGAGACCCTCCAACCCCCTCAAATGATAACTAACAGTAAGAATGAAAGGGACAAATTCCATTTATTCATTAATGAATTCCATTAATTAGTTCTCCATTGGGTAACATTAATACATGCCACATCTTTTATTGTATATATAAAAGGGTATGTGTAAAATAAAACCATGCATTTCACAAATTTCAAAGCTACGTATCATTTGTTGTAATCGGGCCTACTCACTCACATTCCACTGCCTTCCTGTCTTCCTGAGTGTTAACCCCACTAACATCAGACCACATGTTGCCTTCCTTCATCCCTAGGTCTTTAGCAGTTAGTTTCCTCTCTACCTGGTGTCTGGTGGCCCTCAAGAAATACATATTCATTCCATGTGTTAATTCATTTCCACTTAATGCAGGATAATTGAGAGATTGAGGTCTTCATTAAAGGATTTCAGATACCTATCAACAATTCACTAGCTCAGTAAAATACATACTTTTGTTTTATCTGGAGTTGGAGCTAAGAAATATGAACTTGTAAGTTTACATTAGATTTCCACGTTTTTAGAATGTTGTCTGTTACCCTTAGCTTTTGATTACAAATCCACATTTCTCTTATTTTTAACCCCAAAAGACCTACTGGTAAACCTACTAGATACTTTTATATTTAAATGTAGCTGTCAAATTGATATAAGGCTATATGTGACATAAAAGAATGATATTTGTTTTTGCTTTTGTTTTTTTTTTTTTTGAGACAGGGTCTCGCTCTGTCACCCAGGCTGGAGTGCAGTGGTGCGATCTTGGCTCACTGCAACTTTTGCCTCCCAGGTTCAAGCTGTCCTCCCACCTCAGCCTCCTGAATAGCTGGGATTACAGGAATGTGCCACCACACCTGACTGAGTTTTCCATTTTTTTTTTTGTAGAGATGAGGTTTCACCTGGTTGGCCAGGCTGGTTTCCAGTTCCTGAGCTCAAGTGATCCTCCTTTCTCAGCCTCCCAAAATGTTGGGCTTACAGGCGTGAGCCACTGCGCCCGGCTATAGCAATGTTTTGAGTTTTTTTTGTTTTTTAATTTTTTTCTAACTTTTAATTGAAAGATAACATGCATACAGGGAAGTGTGCATACTTCATTGCTTTTGGGTGTGCAAGGCCGACTTTTCACAGTAGAGGGTGATTGGTTTGTCCTGCTGCTTATAGGTACTTTACCAGCTCATAATGTTCACTTCTTGGTCTCCCTCCTGTGCAGCTGCTAAAGGAAGCAGGGAGTCCACACTAAAATCACCAAAAAGGAACAACAGGTACCTGAGACCTGGAAGCGAGGCATATGATGATGTTTGGTTTGAATTTTGGACTAAAGTTCTGTGACGATTAATAGCACAGGCAAACAAATGTAAAACTCGTCAAATCAATAGTTATATAGATTTTACTATTAAAAGGAAATAACAGTATCTGAGATGGAATTAAAATTCCAGGCTCCTAAAATCATTGCCTGTAAATTCTTTGTTCTTTATGCTATATGACACCAGATCAAAACTTCACAAACTAACAAACCATTTTTATGGATTGATGCTTCATATGCCAGCACTTCATTAGGCTTTTGTATTCTATTTGCTATTTGGAGGTCTTAACTTTTTTTGTTGTTGTTGAGATGGAATCTCACTCTGTTGCCCAGGCTGGAGTGCAGTGGTGTGATCTTGGCTCACCGCAGCCTCCGCCTCCCAGGTTCAAGCGATTCTCGTGCCTCAGCCTCCTGAGTAGCTGGGATTACAGGCGCCCGCCACCACACCTGGCTAATTTCTTATATTTTTTGGTAGAGATGGGGTTTCGCCATGTTGGCCAGGCTGGTCTCAATCTCCTGGGAGGTCTTAACTTTTTGATTGCAAGGCGGGAACCCTGAGCACTTGAAACTCTGCTTGAGAGAGTTTTTCTGTCCCGCTTAACTCATGCAAGGTAGGAATGAATAATTTGCTGCTGCCACTGCCTCTAGAGACTATTTTAAAGGATTATCTCATGAAGGCTTTCAGAACTCCCCCCCCGCCCTGCCCCACCAGTTGAATGTGGGTGAGAAACGGATGTGAACTTAAAAACTTACAAAACTTGGTTAACCTCTTAGGAGCAGCTCTGCTTAAATTAGCTGCATTGAGCTCCTCGATGTCCTTTTGTGGTGCTGCTGATTCTTTCAAGAACCTTGGCTGCCTTGCCAAATGTATCACTCCTTTATAATCCTAAGTGTTTTAACAAATGAAATACAGTTCAGTTTCTGCGCTTGGTTTTAAATGTCATTATGTGTCTCAGCAATCCACTTAGTCCATCAAAATCACATTTTGACTTGTCCACATAATCCTTTTAGACTGTTTCTGGATTTATTAAGTGCTTTTCATGCAGTTGATGAAAAAGCTTTCATTTTAAAAATAATTTCCACATGACGCTGGAGGCCTCCCATTGTAGTTTAACAATAGTTGAGATATTGTATTGTTTATTCAAAACTGCCAAGTAGCGTCAGTGCTGGTGGATGGGAACCCTGGATGGAGTGCTGGGAGAGCCCTGGAGAGGTAATTTAACCTCTTCGTTGTACAGTCCTGATGTCCAGTGGGTTTCAGCAGCGTGTCTAGGTTGACTCCATTGCCAGGCAGAGATAGATTCTGCCTCGTCTGCCCCTTTGCCTTCCTTGGATGAACGATTGACCACTGGAAGGCTTTCAGACCATTACCTTTCTATGCCTTTTCCTTTGCAGAAGACCTGTAGAGGAAAACATACTTTCATCCTGGATAGTTTTTGATTTTAGCTTCCAAGTAGGGGTTATGGCCTTTTTTTCTCTTGGGATTGGGAAGAAGGGCAGTGTTGGAAGGGAAGAGACCCAGAAACACCACCGTGCTAGTAATAAGGAGGAGGAAGTCGGGCCATATTAGAGTCCCTCTGCCAGTTATTTAGGTTGTGGAGCATAGGGGCAAGGTTGGCATGGCAGCCTCTGGACCCCTCACTTTCCACTTTCTCTTACCCATTGTCTCCATAGGACTCAGTGTTTTGTTTCCAAAATCTTTCAACTTTACCTGTATGATATGCTATTCTTACCCGTTCGTTGTACATAAATATATTTTCTGCTGATTGAAAAAATTCAGAAAGGAAAGGGGGAGAGAATCTTTTTGTAATTGATTCCAGGTTCTCCTGTGACATTGAAGTTATTGAAATTCACTTTTGTAAAAAAGACTTAATATATCTGTTTTTAAAAAAGAGATAGGGTGTCACTCTGTGGCCTAGGCTGGAGTACAGTGACAGGATCACAGCTTAGTGCAGCCTAGAACTCCTGGGGCGCAAATAATCCTCCCACCTTGGTCTCCTGAGTAGCTGGGACTACAGGTGCTTGCCACCACACCCGACTAATTTTTAACTATTTTTTGCAGAGACAAAATCTCGTTATGTTGCCCAGGCTGGTCTCACACTCCTGACCTCAAGTGACCCTCCTGCCTTGGCCTCCAAAGTGCTAGGATTACAGGCATGAGCCACTGTACCCGGCCTGTATCTTTAATTTTAACTCTCTTCCTCTTCTTAGTGGCTGGTCCTTTTCCTGACATATACTGTCTAGAGACTATATGCATAAAATAGCTCAAGGAAATATTATTTAGAAAGAAAATAGTTTTCAAAGAATCGCTTTTTATTTTCTGTAGGTGATTGATTGACGTGCTTAGAAGACCTGCAGAGGCCTACACCTGTGATGTATACTGTACAGTAGGCTTGGCATCAGCATAGTGGGAATCTCTGGTTTTGAATTTCTAAAGTGACTTGCAAAGGTCCAAGACATATAGTGAAATGTTGAGTTGCAAATTAGGGTCATGTGCTGGATGGGGCTTGTGCTGGGGAACAGGGTCTGGGCTCATGCATGAACCAGCAGCCAGCTAACCACAGCAGTCGGCCCCTGAACGAGTTTTGTAGTGCACTCCTCGTTTTAAGCACTTTGCTCCTTTCAAAATACATTTTTCTTTGTGAAAATCATCTAGAAAAGAGAAAGCCCACTTTTGAGTGAGAGATACAGATTTCTTTATCTGTAAACTTGGGGACTCTTTAAAATCTTGCTATGTAGCCCTTTCCTTGTCAGTGTCAATGTGCACAGTTTAAAGTACCTGCTCTCTCAATTATTTGTCTATTGTCTTGATCTTCCTGGGAAGCAGAGGAGTAGTTTTCAGCTCTGGGTGCTGCTTGCTGGGAATCACATTGTATTTTGTAAATTTGGCAGTGGGCCCGTACATCTGTAGAGTGAAAAGCTCCCTAGGTGATTCTGATGTACAGCCATGGTCAAAAAGCATTGAAATAGACAAGTACATGAAGATCAAAGAGTTCAGGGAAAATACTCAACGACTTTCACGTCAGTCCCCAAGAACAGGTACAGGGGCTGTTTTTGCTTAGAGCCAGGGAGCAGTTGCAGAAGCCCAGCAAAATTGGCAGTCCTATTGGCAATAAGTTAAGCTCTCAAGGATTTAGTTCTACATAGGTTCATTCTCCCCAGTGACTGAATAGATACTCCCACCTTGTCCTGAAACAGTTGTGAATGAGAGTCTAACTGTTCTTTGCTACTGAATACCAAAAATACTGGTACTTTAGCCAAACCCTTTCTCTGTTGCTTAGAAGCTGCTGAATCAGTGTAGTGCGTTTCTCCTATTTTATCCACATCCCCCAACCACATAATTAATGTGATCAAAATAAACTGACCCCCACCACATCCCTGGAAATTTACAGCAACATTAGCATGTCAAAGGCTGGGAAAGTCCTGTAGTGAACAAGACAAAAAACCTTTTAAAAACTTTGTTCCCCCTAAGCTTATTTGCGTAGGAAGATCCTTTTGGCTCCTATACCTACAACTGAACAGTTTTTCCTTAACACCAGTTTGGGAAAAACTGCCCAAGTCACTTTTCGATTCAGCAGTTTTCTTAGAGTTAACTTCTGACAGCTGAACCTCTCTTTAAAATCCCCTTTGAAGTTGGTCTGAATTAACAAATGGAAGGCTTGGCAAAGCAGTTTACTAATTCATAACTCTATCCCTCAGCTTTCTTTGTGTTGCTAAATACTATCATCTTTGACCCAAAAGGAAGAATACTGCTAACAAGTAAATATTTGAAAGGCCCCATGAAGTATAATGGGCATGAGTTTGTGCCTGGGGAGACCGTCTGCTGGATGAAAGAAATGACTCACTTTTCATCTCCTAATGAAAGTGAGTTTGTTGTTTTACAGTAGGTTGAAAGGAAGTATTTTGAGTGCTAAGGGCTAGATTTCCTTTTATTTTTAAATTTAGCCATTGGCCTCACTGATTCGAGGGTTGCGTGTTAAGTCGTCATTCCTAAGTGTATCAGCACTCTCTCTGTATGAGTGAATTAGCATGATTGTGAATGAATGAACTCTGTGCTACCAAAGCCCAGTGTTTGGAACAGTCAGAGGAAACGGAAACGTGACTCACTGATGTACTTGAAGACTATCAAGGGGGAATCACGAACTTCAGAGCCAGACCTGTAGCATGGGAGAGTGGGCGGAGCCTGGACTGGGGCAAGGACAACGGGATTCTAGTCCCAGCAGTGCTCCTGACTGCCTCCGTGACAGTGCCAGAATCTCTCAGAACCCGTCTGTCTCCTATGAATAATAGGAGTTGTGAATTATTTGTCACTCGGATCATTTCCAGCTTCAAGATTCAATAAATCTTTGAATTCTACTGATTCTCTGGTTTGTGTGGAAGTGGGTGTGTATGTTTTAATGGCTTTCAGATGGGATTCATCAAGACTCCGTTAAATAAACTTTATTTTTAAAATTTGAAGTGAACTGCAGTGACAGAGTTTGGCTAGGAAAGTCCATAACAGAAAATGAGGAAGCAAGTAAGCTTTGATTTATAAGGCTGTGGGCAACTGACTTCCTGTGGCTGTGGCGTTTGATATGTAAAATGATATGTGTGTGATGCTTTTGCAGGAAGGTTAATTATTGTCTACAGGCAAAAGTTTTGCTCCATCACAATTGCTTTTAAAAAGCTGAAGTAGCTCCTAGCTACCCTGTTTCATATGTCTTACGATGTTTAGAAAATATGTAGACCAGCCTACTAAAATACATCTGCAGACCTTTTTCCTTAGGGGCAATTACCTGCATACCTATCAGTTTTCACTTTTTAGTTCTGGTTATGTGGGTGTTTTTGTTGTTGTTGTTTTGTTTTTTTGTGGGACAGTCTCGCTCTGTTGCCCAGGCTGGAGTGCAGTGGAGCAATCTTGGCTCACTGTAGACTCCACCTCCTGGGTTCCATTGATTCTCATGCCTCAGCCTCCCAAGTAGCTGGGACTACAGGTGCACGCCACCATGCCCAGCTAATTTTTGTATTTTTAGTAGAGACAGGGTTTCACTATGCTGGCCAGGCTGGTCTCAAACTCCTGGCCTCCAGTGATCTGCCCGCCTCAGCCTCCCAAAGTGCTGGTATTATAGGTGTGAGCTACCGTGCCTGGCCTGTGTAGTTTTTACACAGTCATTTTTGTATATGAAGAATCTTGTGTTCTATTTTCATTCAGTTGTTTTCTTTCATGCGGGCTGAATTGACAGGTACCTTGAAATGTGGGTGTGGGACCTTTTAGAAATTATCTGTGCAATCTTGAAAAGTGATAATGTGGATATTTACTATTGTGTTTTGGGGAGCAGGAAGCAGTGTAGTTTTCTTGAGGGTGATAATTAAATTTTCTTTAGTTTGATTATGGCTGTGAGAATGCATTTATTGTCATGGAATAATTGAGCAAAAAACCCAAAACACATTTTCAAATGGGAACTTTCAAAGTTACAGTAGTCTCCCTTCATCCATGAGGGATAGGTTCCAAAGCCCTCAGTGGATGCCTGAGACCATGGAGCCTGCGGAACCCTGTACACATTATGTGTTTCCAATCTGATAACCGAGTAGTCGGTTCAGTAACTCAGGAGAGTGTCCGCAGCGTGGATCCGCTGCACAAAAGGATGATTCACGTGCAGGGCTAGACAGAGCAGGACGGTGGGAGATTTCATCACGCAATTTAGAACCGTGCTCAATTGAAAACTGATGAATTCGCTGGGCAGGGTGGCTCACGTCTGTAATCCCAGCATGCTGGGAGGCCGCCAAGGCAGGCACATCGCTTGAGCCCAGGAATTTAAGACCAGCCTGGGCGACACAGGGAGATATCTCTACCAAAACAAAACAAAACAAAAATCCCAAAAAATTAGCCAGGCATGGGGGCGTGTACTTGTGGTCCCAGCCACTCAAGAGGCTGAGGTGGGAGGATTGCTTGAGCTCTGGAAGTAGAGGCTGCAGTGAGCTTTGATCAACACGCCACTGTACTCCAGCCTGGGCAACATTGTGAGACTCCATCTCAAATAAATAATAAAAGGAAAAAAGAGAAAACTTAAGAATTATTGATTTCTGGAATTTTTCATTTAATGTTTTAGACCACAGTTGACCTCAGGTGCCTGAATTCAACTGCAGAAAGCAAAACTGCAGATAAAGGGGAAGGACTACTTTAAATAATATTTGATAGCTTTCATAATTTAATCCCTTTTTCCTGCAACTTAAGCCACAGTATAATATTTGCTACCAGTGTTTCCCCCCTTGATAACTGGTATCAATAGTCCCTTACCTATTCCTTTTGCTGATTATATGCTGCAAATTCTCAAGTTTAAGAAGTTGGTCTGCCTCCTGAGTGCTCCGTGCTTGCCCCATACAGTCACTAGGTGGCGGTATTGCTCTTCTTTTTCTTGCGAGGAGGCGATTCCCAGAGGATTGCCCGAGAGCCAATGGTCAATACACAGGCCTGCTGAAATCAGGATTAGAAGCCAGCCCTGCCTGATTCAAATATTTGTGCTATTTGCCTCTCTCTGTTGCTCCAGCATATTTTTGAGGGGGGGGAAAGGAAAGGACTAAAGCCTTGCTTCTTAACATCCGGTATAATTTTACTGACCATCCACAGTTAATTTTTTTCTTAAGGAACTGATTATCACTGATGGACAGGAGAGGTGTCAGTGGTCTGACATCAGTAACCCACGGTGCAAAGGAGGGAAATCCCATATGACCAGGCTGCCTGGTACTATGCCAGTTCTCCCAGTGGAGAGGGTAAACAGCTGCTTTAAGGGTCAGGGATGATGCTGACGAGGATGGAGAACTGAGGAGTCCACACAGACAGGTTGGATTCTGTTGTGGGGGATGAAATGGAAGGCAGAGGAGCTTGGGTTTGATGAGGTAGAGGCCCCAGCACAGCAGTTTGACAAGATCAGGGCTGGAGTTGGTGGTTGATTGGGCAGGATGTGTAGGCCAGAAGGAAGAATCAGAGGGAAGAGGGGCAGAGGCTTTCCTTGGGGAGTAGGGGGAAAGGGAGAAAGGAGGGGCTTGACTGCAGTTTTGTGCAAAGGGAGGTTGTCTTTGAGTTTGGGAGTAAAGGTGGGAGTGGGCTTCAGGGAAAACCTAAAGGTTTGGAACAACCAAACCGATATGAAAGGTATGAGTAGGCCAGGCGCAGTGGCTCACGCCTGGAATTCCAGCACTTTCGGAGGCCAAGGCCAATGGATCACCTGAGGTCAGGAGTTTGAGACCAGCCTGGCCAACATAGTGAAACCCTGTCTCTACTAAAATACAAAAATTAGCCAGGCATGGTGATGGGCACCTGTAGTCCCAGCTACTTGGGAGGCTGAGGCAGGAGAATCGCTTGAACCCAGGAGGCAGAGGTTGCAGTGAGCTGAGATTGCACCACTGCACTCCAGCCTGGGCAACAGAGTGAGACCCTGTCTCAAAAAAAAAAAAAAAAGAGAGTAGAAATATTGTAGAAAAACACTAGAGGCTGGCAATCAGGCTCAGAGCCAGCCCCGTCAGCACATTCAGTGTCTTCATTTCTGAGGTGGCTGGGGACCCACAGAAGGAGCAGTGTGGGTGCCAAGGTGCAAGGGCCGAGGAAGAGGGAGTGCTGGGGATGCGGAGGCTGGGACTATGCCGACTCAGTCGGAGGAGCAGCCAGCTGAGGAGAGGCGATTTGCTGTCTGATGTAGAGGATCAGAGGTTGTCAGCAAAGGGAAAGGAGTGTATTTTCTAGAAAAAGAGATTGAAAATGCAAAGGAGGAAGCCAGTTCATTCCTGCTGCGAGAAGGAGGTAGAATGAACAGGACAGGGAAGGCATAGATGAGGGTTTGGGGTAAAAGGAGGCTGGGGAGGGTGCAGGTACAGAGATCATCACAGGTGACCCTACTGAACCCTCTGTGTGCTGAGCAGTGAGGGGCGAGCGAGTCTCTGCCAAGCCTCTACATTGCTGCCTATCCTGAGCATGTGGTGGAAGGTGACTCCTCACCTGTGGGCAGGTTCTGGCAGTGCTGTAGTGCACAAGCCAGCCAGGCCTCTGCTTGGCTGATGAAGACCCCAGGTGATTCTCTGGCCCTTTCCTTACATACTCTGGTTGTCTAGGGTGGGCCCCGGGTCTGTATTTTAGTAAGCACCCCGCATCATTTGGGGGAACAGGTCATTTGATATGACCCCTGGGATGCTGGCATGCCCTCTGTGCTTTCTCCACACCTCACCCATACTCTCCTGTGAATGCACAGGACACACTTCTGAGTGTTAATCTCCAGGTTGTTGAAGCTAATGGATACTTGACTGCTTTCATTTTATGAGCCACCCTCAGGTTTTAGTTGGATGCAGGATCCTTTGCGGGTTCCTACTGCAATTTTGGCGGGCGGGTGTTAGGATACAAATACTCCTTCCCTGATGGTCTGCCCAGCGGTTCTCTTCCCCTGCCTGTGGCTTTCTCAAGGATGGGTTGTTTTGTTCTGCCACCTGCTGGTCAACTATGGGCACTGCACGTGGTGTTCTGAGGATGGCTCCATATGGAAGGCGGGATTTCAAACATGATTTTCAGTGGGGTGTGTGGATGAGGTAAAAAGTCTTATTTCGGATGGGTGGGGATACTAACCACTATACTAACAAGAAGCCGTTAAAAGTCTTATTTCTAATAGAGCCATCTGCTCTAAGTCAAACCATTTACCCTTAATGTTACAATATAACAAAGTTAATTTCCTCTTCTCTAGAGCTTTCTTTTCACCCAAACTTAAAATTTAATAACAACAACACATTTTAAGAGATCAGGTTGCTGTGTTAATCTCAGAAGGAATGTTTTCTAATATGCCAAGTATCTGTTCTATGGACAGATGATTCTGGTGCTTCAGGTCAGTGGTGAAGACAGATAGGTTCAAGCTCCATGCTGTTGGAGGGGTATGACCTTGGAAAATGGCTTTACTTAGGCTCAGTTTGTTTTCAGTGTAGTTGCAGTGTCATTATTTTATTTTTTATTTATTATTATTTTTGAGACGAAGTCTTGCTCTGTCATCCAGACTGGAGAGCAATGGCGTGATCTCAGCTCACTGTAACCTCTGCCTCCTGGGTGCAAGGAGTTCTCTTGCCTCAGCCTTCCCAATAGCTGGATTACAGGCGCACACCACCACACCCAGCTAATTTTTGTATTTTTAGTAGAGACAGAGTTTCACCATGTTGCCCAGGCTGGTCTTGAACTCCTGACCTCAAGTGATCTACACACCTGGGCCTCCCAAAGTGCTGAGATTATAGGCGTGAGCCACCAGACCCAGCCAGTTATTATTATTATTATTTTAAACTGTGCCTGGTTCTGAGTCCCAACTTTGCTGATGACCTAACCCTGAGAATTAATTTCTAAGGATTTTAAGGAGTACCTGCGAGGTGCTGGACCACACGGCGGTAGACTGCTGAGATGTGATTCCTGCCGCCAAAGGGCAAGCATCACCGCCAGCATGTGAGCTTTCTGGTTCCATTTCCTCATCTGTACCATGAAAGTATATGATGGGATTATCTCTAAGCTCTTCTTGGGCCCCAAGCTTCTGTAACTTAAACAAACAGTATAAAGTGTTCAACTTGACTTTCCTAGTGACCATGGGAGGCGGTGTCTGTTGTTGTGTCCTTCTTGATGGTGCCAGGTTGTGTCCTTTTAGACTCAGAGACCCGTTGACCTTGGCATGTTCCATGGGAAGCTTCCAAGGCAGTGAATTTCAGGCTTTGCATTTGATGTGTGTTTAAACATTTTAAAATATTAGAATCAAAACAATGGTAGGTTCCTTTATTTTCTTTGTCTTTTAAATGTTACCGTTTGAAACATAGAATCAGCATTTCACTTGGCAGCTCTATCTATAAACAGAATGTGAAGTTTCTTAAAGATCAGTAGTTCTTAAATGTAGGGTAAGAGGCTTACCTTACACAGAACACGAAACTTCTTATTTTTGTTCTTTTTTTTTTTTTCTAGACAGAGTTTTGCTCTTGATGCCCTCCCGAGTATCTGGGATTACAGGCATCTGCCACCACACCTGGCTTATTTTTTGTATTTTTAGTAGAGACGGGGTTTCACTGTTGGAGGGGTACGCCTGTAATCCCAACACTTTGGGAGGCCGAGGTGGGCGGATCACCTGAGATCAGGAGTTTGAGACCAGCCTGGCCAACATGGCAAAACCCCGTCTCTACTAAAAATACAAAAATTAGCCAGGCATGGTGGCGGGCGCCTGTAATCTCAGCTATTCGAGAGGCTGAGACAGGAGAATCACTTGAACCCAGGAGGTGGAGGTTGCGGTGAGTGGAGATTGTGCCACTGCACTCCAGCATGGACGACAGAGTGAGACTCCACCCCAAAAAAACACACGTGCCAAACGAGAAACCTCAAACCCACTCTATCCATAACCTGTTGAATAAGAAGCTTTTTGAAAGATGGCTCTGATGTTCAACCATGGTTGAGAATGAAAGCACTGATGCAGTTTCAGTTGGGCCTGACCCATCCTGGGTCGTTTGTTTTTGAGCAGCACGAGGTCGTCAAACACAGGGGACTCACAGTGTCCCAAGCCCTGTGCTTGGCTCTGGATCCTAAACCCGCAAATGCTTACTGATTATCCCCTCCTTCACATTCCCCCCACTACCTTTATTAGGCTGGTGGCAGAACATTTGATGAGACTATTGATTTCTCTAGGTAGACTTTATTATGAAGCTTACCCTAGTTAAGTAAATTAGATTTTAATCTTTCCTCAGACCTCATTGTAATCTCATTATGTAAAGGGGGTCTCTTCTGGAAGTGGCTGAGCGTTATATTGACATATTAATTCTTAAGTGACTTTGTTACTTCTTAAGTGATATCACTTATTGTACCTCAAGCATAGGCTATACCCTGCTATAATTCCCTATGTGCTGAATAACTGGTGTTGGACTCTGTTGTAAATTAAAGATTTTGGGCTGGGCGTGGTGGCTCATGCCTGTAATCCCAGCACTTTGGGAGGCCAAGGTGGGCAGATCACTTGAGATCAGGAGTTCGAGACCAGACTGGTCAACACGGTGAAACCCTGTCGTTACTAAAAATATAAAAATTAGCTGGACGTTGTGGCAGGTGCCTGTAATTCCAGCTATTTGGGAGGATGAGGCAGGAGAATCTCTTGAACCCAGATAGTGGAGGTTGCAGTGAGCCAAGATTGCACCACTGCACTCCAGCCTGGGCAAGAGCAAGACTCCATCTAAAAAAAAAAAAAGAAAGATTTTGACACTATTAACTCTTTTTTCTTACTTATTTGTTTTTGTTTTTAGAGTTGGGGTCTTGCTCTGTTGCCCAGGCTAGAGTGCAGTGGCACAATCACAGCTCCACTGCAACCTTGAACTCCTGGTCTCAAGTGATCCTCCTGTCTCTGGCTCCCTTGTAGCTGGAACTATGGGCATTCACCACCACACCCAGCTAATTTTTAAGTTTTTTTTTTTTTTTGTAGAAACTGGGACTTGCGGTGTTTCCCAGGCAGGTCTTGAGCTTCTGGCCTCAAGCAGTCCTCCCACCTCACCTCCCAAAGTGCTGGGATTACAGGTGTGAGCTAACTTTCCTTGCCTTTTCTCCCTATTTTGAAATGTAGCTCACTTTTAACCAAGCATTTTCTTATCAACTGTAACCAGTGATGTGTATTTTATAGAGCGATTCAGTGCGGTATTTTTCTTCTGTGTTCATTTTTTTTCCCCCCAGAAAAATTATCAGTGAAACAAACTTTAGGATGGAACATGAGAGAGAGAGAAGTTTGACCAAGTTTGGAGTTTTCAATTTTTTAAATTTTTCAGTCATTTAAAATAACTGACATTCCTTATGAGGTAAGGTAGCTATGCTTGTGCTCTTTTTGTAGTAATTTCTTTTAAGTTGTCGGAATTCCACACTTTTCTTTGAACCATTCATTGCCTCACATCCTGTGAAGAAAAATATGCCTCACAACTAGGTGAAATGACACAAGCTGGTCACTTTTAGAATTGTATTATTACAGGTGAGACTTGGGTGCTCACTTCTTTTCCTCGTAATTCTGGCATGAGTGAAATATCTCCCTGATGGGAAATATTTCCTGATGGGAATCTGACTCTCAATCCCAGCTCACCTCGCGCTCCCTGTACACACCAGGTATAACTAATCATCTGTGCTGGTCCACCAGCCACATCTATTTCAAGGACTGTTCCTGCTGTTGCTGAAAATAACCTCTCAGTTACTGAGTGCTAATAATGGGCCTTTCTCACTTAGTTTTCATAACAACTCTAAGAAATAAAGGCCCGGGTGTCTGTAGCATGTTGGGGTTCAAGCAGAGAAATGAAAGCCAAGGGTAAGTACAACTGTTAAGGCCCTGGGGTCCTTACCCACACAGGTGCATTTTGTGGCAGCTCTGTTGTAGTTCTTCCTGTGTTTCAGGGAAATGCCTGCGTGACTGGGCTGGGAGGAGGACGATTAGGAAGGAGAATCTCTGGAACAAATGTCTCCATTTGTGCTTGCTAGTCTCCATCAGTCCACTCCAGTCTGCCATCAGTGGAAAGGGCACGGTGTTTACTTTGTAGAGGTACTTCATCCTTCTTTGAAGTTCTTCTTGATGGCATATCTTCAAGTAGCCTATTATGGTAATAGAAGTTGTCTTGGTTTAACATACCCATTTTTGATCCTGGGGAACAAGTGTTTCAACCTCAAATTTCTGAGTGTCTTAAGTGTTCTTTAGGCCTTTTGTTCTCTGCATTTCTCCTTATCAGATGAGTTCATTACTTTAGGACTGTAACAAAAGTAATCGCACAGGGACCACTGAAGTAGTCATTGTCAAATTGGATTCCCCTTCGCTAAATAGCTTCTTCTACTCATGGATTTTGATGACTGTTGGGAGAGTTGTAGTGCACATGGCTGTAAAAATTTGTTGAGCTGAAGAGAAAAATATACAAAGATAAAGTCATCTTAAATTTTTTAAGTGTTAAAAGAGTGAAATTTTAATAGACAGTATGTGAGAGAAACACAAACGTCTATGCCCTTAATCAGATTTGCGGATTGAATATAGAGACATAGAGATCAATTTTTAGATATATCCAGCTGTGAAGTGTTCATTTAATTACTTAAACAAGGTTGTAGGAAAAGGATCAAGTGAATTAGTTTAGTTGCAGAGTGAGTGGAAAGTTTTTAATATTATTTTATTTGTTTATTTACTTGAGATAAAATCTTGCTGTGTTGCCCAGGCTGGAGTGCAGTGGTGCATTCATAACTCACTGCGGCCTCAAATTCCTAGGCTCACGTGATCTTCCTGCCTCAGCTTCCTGAGTAGCTGGGACTATAGGCGAGCACCACCACAACCAACTCATTTTATTTTTTGTAGAGATGAGGTGGGAGTTGGGGTGTGGGGAGTGTCTCACTTTGTTGTCCAGGCTGCTCTCCAACTCCTGGCCTCAGGTAATCCTCCCACCTTGGCCTCCGTAAATGCTGGGATTACAGGTGTGAGCCACTGCACCTGCCATGTTTTTGTAAATAAAGTTTTATTGAAACCCAGCTACCCTCCTTTGTTTATGTGTTGTCTGGCTGCTTTTTTGTTACAGTGGCAGATTGAGTAGTTGCAGTGGGGACTGTAGAGTTAGCAAAGCCTTAAAATATATGCTGTCTGGCTCTGTATCTAATCAACCTTTTTATGTGGGGGAATATCAAAGGAGGTCCAGTAAAGAAACTTGAGTTCGTCTGTCAGGAGAGAGTTGAACATGACGATAAACAGCATATGATGGACCAGTGCAGTTTAACAAACATTAATTTAGTGCTTACTGTATGCTGGGTCCTGGGCACACAGTGACAAAAGCCTCAGTTCTTTCTCGTGGGTGGTTTACAGTCTGGAATGGCAAATGCATAATTTCAGATGCCACAGGTGAAGCACAGCATCTCTGGCATCTCTGTGTGTGGGCTGTTACAGGGACACATACCAGCGGTACCTCACATAGCCCAACCCCCGAGGTCAGGAATGGTGTTTTTGGAGCCTTTAACCCTTGGTAACTTGCCCAAGTAGGTGCCTGTGGTAGATGAGATTCAGAAATATTCACCCCTTGCCCCCACTTCCTTGGGCAAGTGGAGTTAATTCCTTGCCCCGTGATGCTGGGCTTGGGCACGTGACCTGCTTTGGCCAGTGGAATTTGAGTAGCCCTCTTGCCTAGGAAGCTTCTGCAGCTGAGCTGGTGCTCTCTGGTGCCATTGTTGTGGAAAAGACAAGCTTGGACTGGCCTACTAGTCCTAGGAGCGGGAGGGACACCGGGAGGTCACCGCCAAGGTGACCAGCCATCCTGGTGTATCCAGGACTGCCCCCATTTAAAAACTGCAGTTCCATGTCCCAGGAAATTTCTCATTTTCAGGCACACAGGGACAGCCACTTTGGAGCATAGCCACTCTCAGCCGAGTTCAACCGAGGTTCACTACCCTCCAGATGACCCACTAGCTTCTGAGAAATTGTAAGTGATGACTGTTTAAGCCACTGGGTTTTGCAGGAGTTTGGGAGGCAGCAATAGTTAAGTGATACAGGACCCAATAAACATTTGCTTATTTGAATTGAGACAGCTCCCAGCAGAAGTTTTGAAGGGTGAGTAAAAGTAAAGCCGGTGGAAAAGATGAGGAATGTTCCAGAGATGGAGGAGATAAAGAGTCAAGGGCCTGGAGGCATGGAGCATGGTATGCCTGGTGGTAGGGAGGACAGATTGAAGGTGCACAGCCAAAAGCAGGTCGCCCAGTTCCCAGGGCATGGCAGTAGCCCAGGAGAGACACCCGCAGGCAGTGGCCCTCAGCACAGGGGGAAGGCTCCTGACTTGGGGTTGGGTGGATGCTCAGCTCAGGACCTTAGGTGAGATACTTCATCACATTCTTCCTCAGTACCTTCACCTATCAAGTATGTCTACACCACCAAGATGGCAGCAGTGATCTGTCTAGAACAGGGTGACTGAAAGCACATGGGTCATTATGACTGTTCGCTTACTGGTTTCAAACTTTTTTGAAGTTTTTTTTGTCCCATCTCTTTTTTTTTCTTTTCTTTTTAAAATATTTTATATTCTCATTCATGTTCATCCACTTATTCCCCAGGGCAAAAGGGATATTTTTGGTCTTGAAATGGAGTGTCCTGATATTAATTGAAGATTATTTATTGTATTCCATTTACATATTCTCAGTGATTTAAAAACTGCTCTTTAAATTAAGGCCACTTTGGGCCAGGCACAGTGGCTCATGCCTATAATCCCAGCACTTTGGGAGACTGAGGCGGGCGAATCACTTGAGATCAGGAGTTCGAGACCAGCCTGGCCAACATGGTGAAACTCTTGTCTCTACTAAACATACAAAAATTAGCCAGGCATGGTGGTGCGCACCTGTAATCCCAGCTGCTTGGGAGGTGGAGGCTCGAATATCGCTTGAACCTGTAAGGCAGAGGCTGCAGTAAGCCAAGATCACGCCGCTGCACTCCAGCCTGAGCAACAGAGCAAGACTCTGACTCAAAGGGAAAAAAAAAAAGTAGAACCTCAAAACTTCTCATTTTTTCCCCCTTGTCAGAGCATTCTGATGTGGCAGAGCAGACTATAAGATTCAGAAAGTAAGAGCCAGAGGCCACACCAGCCCAGTGTCACTGCCTCACAACACTTGGTATAAATGCTTGCAGATCCTGCTTTGATTTTTTTTGTTGTTGTAAAAAATTCCTTTTTTTTTTTTGAGACGGAGTCTCACTCTGTCACCCAGGCTAGAGTACAGTGGCGTGATCTCAGCTCACTGCAACCTCAGTCTCCTGTGTTCAAGCAATTCTCCTGCCTCAGCCTCCCAAGTAGCTGGGATTAGAGGCAGACACCACCATGCCCAGCTAATTTTTGTATTTTTAGTAGAGACGGGGTTTCACCATGTTAGCCAGGCTGGTCTCGAACTTATGACCTCAGGTGATCCTCCCACCTCTGCCTCACAAAGTGCTGGGATTACAGGTGTGAGCAACCACGCCCAGGCCTGTGAAAAATCTCTAAATTGCCAGTTGTTGGCAACTTAAACTGCCTCTACTCATTCCCTGTTAGATCTAGTCTTCCAAACTTTTGCTTTTATAAACAACACCAAAAAAGGACTGAAAAGGAATTAGAAAATTAGAAAAGTATAAGAGTGCAAAAGATCTCCGAATTCTTACAAAATGAACAGAAATGCTTAAAGATAGAGCAGGTTGCAAAACTCCCATTGGTACTCCACTGCATCAGTTTCCTACAGCTGCTCTAAAAAACCACCACAAACTTGGTGGCTTAAAACAATGGAAATTCATTCCCTCATAGCTCTGGAGGCCGGAAGTCTGAAATCAAAGTGTTGGCAGGGCTGCACTCCCTCCAGAGTTTCTAGGGAAGATCCTGTTCTTTGCTTCTTCCAGCTGTAGTGGCTGAATCACTTCGATCTCAGCCTCTGTGGTCACATTGCCTTTTCCTCTTCTGGCTGAAATCTCCCCCTGCTTCTCTCTTTGAAAGGACACATGTGATTGCATTTATAGCCCACCCAACTAATCCACGATAGTATTCGCATCTCCAGATCCTTAACTGAATCATACCTATGTATCTCTTTTTCCCATGTCAGGTAACATTTATAGATTTCTCTCCCTGCACCCATGCTAATACTTAAAGAATTGGTAATTGTGGGGCGATTAATTTCCTACCAAGTCATTGTGTTTGCCAAATGATTGTGTTGGCCAAATTCAGTGGTGTACTGGAGCCAGCACATATACTGACTGTGGGAGCCAGTTCTTAAATTTCAAGATTTTAGCAGGCTGATTGTTAAATTGTTGGTGACTTGAAAGTGGCCATGGTGGGAGCCTTTTATATCATGGAAATTGGCAAATATGTATTAAAAGTCATGTCTTCCCACGTCCCTCATCCCCGCCCCAGAGAGCCAGTTTACTAGCACACTACTGGTTGACTAAATCTCCCGACCACTAGAAAACTCAGCTGGAGAGCACATCTCATCCCGAAGAAATTACTGAAGCCCAGAGGCTTGCCTTGGGCCTACTACTTGTTTCTTGCATTTGTTTTTTTGCGATATATTGAAAGTAACTGTGCATATCTGTCTTCTACAACATGTTTGATACTCCTCTAGGGCAGTGCCCTACCTCTTTTGGTTTCTATAGAATCAGCCTGCCTGGCCCATCTCCTAGCATAGAGATCAATAAATATTTGAACTGATCCCTGTAACTGGGATTACATTTGCCATTTCTGGAGGTGACACACATACTGATGCATAGCTGAAATAATCCTAAATATATGTTTTTGCATTTCCGTCTCTTTCCTTGTTTGGAAACATACTCGATGTTTTTGCTTACTGGGTGCTCCTGATTAAAGATAATTTTAGTTACTTTATATTCAATTCTGTTAATAAATCATTAAAAGTAAGATTTATCTGCTTCACTGGAAATCACTGCTTGTATCAAGCAATGTGTCACATGTATTTAGCATGTAGGTGTAGCACAGTAAAAGTAGGCTGAATTGATAAAATGTCTGTTAGAAGTCGGATATATTCAGTGTAAGCACTGTAGCGCCATTGCGAGTATAGTTTTAAAGATAGAGTTAAATAGAATAAATGCTTTAGAAGGTCACCTAAGGTCGATTGGAAAATTCTTTGTAATTTCTTAAACATCTACTAGGAAAAACTGATGTAAAAACATTTTTCCACTGGCATAGAGCAATTCAATTCACCTAGTAGAACCCAGCAGGTCCCAGCCTATGTGTGGATTATCAGGTAGAATGTGGGCTGCTTTTTGATTTGGCTCACTGTTGATTGCACTGGGCTGGCCTGGAACATTGGATTCTGAAGTTTTGGTGGATGGAAGCAGTGAAGATGTCCTAATAAATGAAGGAAAGCATACGCCTATCAGTTAATAACCTTCTTTCTTCCCAAAGTGAAACAGTATGGCCATATGGATGGGGTTTTATTATTAACCCTTTAATTCAGATTGTATACTTTTTGCCAGTTTATACATTTTACTTTTGCTTTTTGTGATTTAGTGATAAAGGAGTGGTTGCTGTAAAGGCCTACTTATCTCCTTACGCTGAAACTTGTTAAGATCAAAATAAAGAGGTAACATGGAAATGACGGATGGTTCCATTTTTCACCCTGTCAACCAACATCGGCTAAATGTTAGCTGTGTGTAAGGTATTATAAGGCAGGGGTCCCCAAACCCCGGGCTGTGGCCTATTAGGAACCAGGCCGCTCAGCAGGAGGTGAGCTGTGGGCAAGCGAGCATGACTGCCTGAGCTTCACCTCCTGTCAGACGGGCAGTGGCATTAGATTCTCACAGGAGTGCGAACCCTGTTGTGAGCCATGCATGCCAGGGATCTCGGTGCACACTCCTTATGAGAATCTCATGCTGCTGATGAGCTGAGGTGGAACAGTTTCATTCTGAAACCACCCCCTATCCTGCCGTCCATGGAAAAATGGTCTTCCATGACACTGGTCCCTGATGCCAAAAAGGTTGGGGACCACTGCTATAAGGGACAGGAAGATGACAGATGAGCTCCCTGACCTCAGAGGGCATTATAGTCTAGCGCTGTGCTAACTTAAACCTGGTCTGTGCACTAGCATCACTTGGGCACTTCTGGGAGTTCAGAATTTCAGTCCCTTCCCCAGACCTGAATCACACTCTGCATATCAATAAGATCTCCTATGATTTTAGGTGCTTAATACAATTTGCACAAAAAAAAAAAAAATTGGTTGAGTAGATAGAAAAAAATAATAACCACAGTGATCACAGGAGAGGCTATAGGAAAGGTATCAAGAACAAAGGAAGTTATTATTTTTTAAAAAATTATTTATTTGGAATTTCATTTTGATCTCACAGTAAGTTTGCCCTTGGTCTTCTTGTATCAGAAGAATCTCAAAGTTGATGCCGTTTTAGGGTTTCTTGTAATCTGAACCCCTTAGACTGGGGACATTTTCTTGGTGAAAGTTGGTGCAGATGTCACATTCTTGGTTGTGTACTCCTTACCAAGCCTCTGACGTCCATGTTCTCTGTCAGTGGCGGCTTCTGTACCGGCGACATCCTTTATCCCCTTGCACCTCAGGGGACTGAGAACAATAATCTGCCATATTGCTCCTGTATCAAGTGATCCCATGGGGACAGTGCGGCTAAGGCTTAGGATGTCAGATCTGTTCGCCCTTTTCAGGCATGAAGACTTTGAAAGGTGGGAGTTGGGCTGGTGGTGATACATATGCATAAATGTTTGTGTTGAGTCTTTCCCTTTGAGGGGAACAGCACTATTAATTCCATTGAAGGCACTGTGGCTTTTAAAGCCAGTAATGAAAAGTCAGTGCTTTTCCTTCTTTTAAGTATTAAAGCAGTGGTAGTTGAGGGCAACCTGAAAACGGGACCAGCTCTGAATAGGTGATTAGCTGTGTTTTGCCTTCCATGACTTCTTTCTGGAGTACAATCACTGGTTTCATTCCTTGGTGGGTGGAAAGGTGGATAAAGGCAGAAGGATTTAATGTACTATGGGGAGTGTGTTTGCTATGGTCCTGGGGGTAATATGGTTTGGTGGTTTTGTTTTTCTAGTTATAAATATCTGGCTCAAAGTATTTACTTTTGATATTGAGATAAGCTTTCATTATTCGTGTGTACAAATTACCTCATAGAAAGATTTCCATTTAAGTCTACTGTTAAATTATTCACAGGAGATGATAGTTGGAAAACCTACTGTACCCTGTCCTAAGCTAAAGGCCCCTGTGGGTTGTCCGGGTGACTCATGCGGTAATCTGATGAGAGGCACACTTCACTGCTCCCAGCCCAGGCAGGGCCACTCAGAATGTGACACCATAGAGAGCAGTCCTCCTCTCTGCTCTATGTGGTTCTCTTTGCACCGTTGTCTCTGTTCACACGCCTTCTGTTTATGCGCCTCACTCCCAGTCAAACCAGCCAACCCCAGCAGCTCTCGCAATCCAGCCGTGTTTTCCCATTGATTTCTAACTGCAGGGTGCGGCCTCTCTTGTTCTCTTCTCTAGGTTTGACAGGGCAGGCAAACTACACATGGAAGTGAAAAGTCACAGTACTCATTTGTGGCCTGTGAGGCCAAGAAACTGATGGCACTTGAAATTAGTTCCTATTTTTGGCTGGCAGTTTACACAGATGGCGAGTAGAGCAATTACATGCCTGGTTGCATTGAAAGGTTTGTCTAATCCTATATCTTGTCCTCTTTAACACTTTTTATTAAGTCTCCAACTTTCATTTATGATAAACTCTTTTTTAAGGATGCAGTATATGTTGAAACATAAAATATTGTGTCTTATGGCAAGAATCTTCCAAACATATCAGTCTGTTCCTTTGACTCTTGGTAGAAGCACAAATAAATCTTTCCAAATTAATGGGCATTTGACTTAGGAATTCCCAAAGGAGATGATTCTAGAACTTCCTCTGGTAATTTATTCTGGTGCCTCCAGTTTTTATAGTTAACTTTTCCTTAATGTATTACTTACATCATTTCTGAAATATATAGAGTCATATAGAGTAATTTCTTGTCCCTTTGTCAGCAGTGACGGGTAAGTGACCCTCAAATGCAGAGAACTTAATATAAAAGATTCTATTGATCATAAACGTGGTGTAAAGATCCACCTGGGGGTCATTATGCAGGGTCTGCTCCTCCAGCCATTTCAACCCTGGGGCTTCCATCCTGCTGGTGAAGGAGATGGGTGCTGGCCAAAGGCAGCTGCGACAAAGCCGTTCCACAGAGGCTCTGCCTTTTATTCCGTGAGCCCTCATTAACTCCCACTAAACATGTAATTTAAACAAGCCTGTTTATTTGATTCCTAAGGCCTGAAGCTCAGCAGTGGCAAAGTGGTAGGAAGGGAGCAGTTATTGGCACATGGGATGACAGCAGAAGTTCGAATTTGACAGCCTGACAGTGAGAGGGGAGGGGGCAGTGCAGCGCGGTAAGGAAGGCGGATAAAATCTGTTCAGCACGTCTGTCCCACATGGGGACAAGGCAGTCTAATGTAGATTTTCTTGCGGAAAAATAGCTACATTAAGATGTTTTCATTAGTTTGAAGATTATAGCTGAAGTTACTTAAAAAAAAAAAATTACTGTAAAAGTAGGGATTTGTGGGTGGGGAGCGGTCGGTCATGTCTGTAATCCCAGCACTTTGGGAGGCTGAGGTGGGCGGATCACCTGACATCAGGAGTTTGAGACCAGCCTGACCAACATGGCAAAATCCCGTCTCTACTAAAAATACAAAAATTAGCCAGGCGCGGAGGCGCGTGCCTATAGTTCCACCTACTTGGGAGGCTGAGGCAAGAAAATTGCTTGAACCCAGGAGGCAAAGGTTGCAGTGAGCCAAGATCATGTGCTCCAGCCTGAGGGACAGAGTGAGATTCTGCCTCAAAATAAATAAATAAATAAACAAATGTAGGGATTTTCCATGGCAGGGTTATTGTGAAGATTTAGCAATAATATACACGAAGCGTGTGGTACAAAGTAGCCTTGGACCTACTGCCGGGAGGGGTGATTTGTATGGCTCTTGGGTTGATAACCCACATAACTAAAATGTAGGGCTCATCGTGGTTGCTAAACAAATATAGCTTGAGTCAATATAGTAGCTTCTTAAGAAGCCCACTTAGGATGTTCTCAGCTAATTAGAGTATATATCTAGTATGCATAGTTAAAATCTAAATATTACCTACAAAGCTGATTTAACCCATTATATTCTCTTGACCAACAGGAACTCTGATCCAGTTGTAAAAGTAGTTAATTTATTTGACTTTCTTAGATAAATGAAGATTTAATAATCAAGGCCCAATATAACAGAAATATGCACTAGCCAGTAGACAGAGAACTGGTTATTATGCAAACGTATCCCTAGGCCTTATGATTTGTGGGTGCACGGTTTCTGGAAATCTGGCATAAGTGGGCACTTACTTTGAGGGAGAGTCATAAGTCTAGTCCCTGAATGGACTAGTTATTGTTTTTGGCTGCTTGGCAGGAAATGTTCCTTTAGCTTCTCCTATTAAACCTTTCCTTGATGTATACAGGGATGGGGGCACTAGAGGAAAACACACCAGTTACTAATGACACCAGTTCACCTTTGCTGCTGTATGTATGCACACTCCACGGAGGAAGATTTGAGGAAAGCGCTCAATAGCCCTTCTGGTAAATACAGAACAGCACTTGGGCCGGGCATGGTGGCTCACATCTGTAATCCCAGCACTTTGGGAGGCTGAGGCGGGTGGATCACCTGAGGTTAGGAGTTCGAGACCAGCCTGACCAACATGGAGAACCCCCATGTCTAGTAAAAATACAAAATTAGCTGGGTGTGGTGGCACATGCCTGTAATCCCAGCTACTCAGGAGGCTGAGGCAGGAGAATCACTTGTACCCGGGAGGCGGAGGTTGTGGTGAGCCGAGAGCGTGCCATTGCATTCCAGCCTGGGCAACAAGAGGGAAACTCCATCTCAAAACAAACAAAAAAAAAAAACAAAAAAACAAAACAAACAGCACAAGGTTTAAGCATATATATAATTTTTTATTTTTCTTATTTATTTATTTTTTGAGACAGGGTCTCATTCTGTTGCCCAGGCTAGAGTGCAGTGATGCAACCACAGCTCACTGAAGCCTCAATTTCCTGGGCTCAAGTGATCCTCCTCCCTCAGTCTCCTGAGTAGCTGGGACCCCAGGCAAGTACTAACATGCATGACTAATTTTTTTTTTCCTTTTTTTGGGGTATTATTTGTAGACACAGGGTTTTGCCATATTTCCCAGGCTGGGCTTGAACTCCTGAGTTCAAAAGATTCATCTACCTTGGTCTCCCAAAGTGCTGGGTTATAGACGTAAGCCACCATGCCCAGCCAGATATTTTTAAATTAAAAATGCAGCCGCAGGACGTAGAGAGTAGGGAGAAGAGAATTGTGTTTATTGCTTGGGTTCCATGGATCCTTTGAGTGTGCACAGATGAGTGGCAGGGGGTCTCGTGCACCAATGAAATGGTAAACAGCATTTGGGACATTAATGTATTTTTCTGGTGAGATGGTCGTTTTTTACTTTTCCTTTTATATTTTGAGACTCTCAAAAAGTGCTTTCTACTCAGAAAGAAGAGAGTGGATGTTTGATGTTAGCCACTGGTGTTATGCACAAATATTTTACCTTTGCCTTTACAGTGGTAGTCAAAGTGGAGATATTATTCCAATTAATAATTGAAATAGGCCCAGAGCACTTGGTGATATAGCAAGCATCCCGGGTAAGTGTGTGAATCTCTAATCCCAGTGGTGTCAGATGCAGCCTGGTCTTCATTACTGACTCCTCTCTGTGACATTGGGTATGAACCTACTTTCTCTGGGCCTGAGCTTTCCTATCTGAAAATCAAGGAGTTTAAACTATGTGATCTCAAGGACTCTTTTAGCTTTTAAACTGAGGCTGCTTTGTAGCTTCTCCCTTAGTAGTACCTGTTCTGTGTCATTATTTACATGGTATAATATGAACTGCCCATCCTAGGAACACTTTGTAGAACTTCTGACTATCTTCTACAAGTGTTGCTGTCCCAGTAAGCTTGTAGAGCCTTTTTCTTAAAATCTCAGTGAATTGGAGTACATGTATGATGCAAAATCCTGGTTTTAAAATTTTTAATCAAAGTTTATTTTCTGTTGCAGTTTGTTAGTTTTAATGTATTTGATCGATGCTGAGTAAAGCAAAGTGCTGCGGGACCGAGTTCTCTACTTGTTGCTTATTTGCTTTAGTCCAAATAACACTTGGGGGAAGGAGATGCTGACCCAAGTTTCTATGATGGAAAGTTGCAGGGACTTTGAACACCCAGGGACTTTGAAATGCTACACCCAAATGCATTGCAAGGTATGGCTCTAGGTAGTTTGCAGAGGAGGCTCAGGGCTAGAGCCTGCAGCTAAATGCCACTAGCATAGCTCTCTGATGACTCTGTGATAGGATGATCATTCAAGATTGGAGAGGAATAACCCCCAGGGGCTCCCAGTGATAGGGCAGAGGAGAATCCTCAGTCCCACACTCTCGCTGCTGGTGACAGGCAGGAGTGACAGTAACAGGTACAATAATGGCTGCATTTCATCTTTGCTGGAAGCTGGGGTCCATTATATTCTCTTTGGAAGTATGTTTCCTTAAATGATGGACATTCCTAAATACATCTAGGAATGTTGGATGTATCTATATCTATATACTGTGTTAAGCCCCTTCTCAAAATTGTAGTTTCAGAAGTATGGTTTGATAATTAATAATCAAGTTCTTTTTCTTTATGCCCAGAAGTCTGTATTCTGCACAGACTTGCATACCCCTAACTGCGCTAAAGTTCAGAAGTTTGAGCTGCCACTGAAGTATTGACTGTGGAGAGGCGGGGTTTTCTGTCTCCAATGAGGTGCCTTTGGTGTCAGGAAAGCCTATCGTCTTTCGCAGGAGTGCTTGCTCTGTAATCCAAGCAATAGCCACGCAGCCGGTTTTATTGTTTGCGGAGTCCTGCGGCTCTTAACGAGCGCTTCACAGACGGGAAGGAGAGCAAGTGGGCGGTTTATGATTCTGCCCTGTGCTGGGGCGAGTGAGCTGAGCTCTTTGATTTCTCCCAAGTGACCGTGTGGGTGAACTGTAAACTGGGTGCCTGGCTTGACCCTGAATCTTTTTCTCTAGGGCGAGGAGTTCCTTCTTTCTGCAACCGACAGCTGGCTTTCTGCCCTGGTGGGGAAAGATGCCCAGGAGTGGAGTAGGATTACAGTTTGGGATGCTAGGGACACACCAAAGAGTCGGAGTGCCCTGGCTTTGTGTTTTGCAAAGTCCTGACAAGTGCTCCTGAAATGAACACCCTGTTTCATTTTTTAAATTATACTTTTATTTATTTATTATTTTTTGGCCTTGGATATCGCTGATCTAGAAACGGAGTCCACAATGTGGCTAGGGTAAAACATTTTTCTTTTCTTTCCTAATCCCTCCTTTTCCCTTTCTTTTTAATTGGGTGACACAGAAGCCGTCTTTTTGGATAATGCCGTGCCTGACTGTCAGCGTTGTCTAAGAGGGAAACAGCAGGCGTGTGGAGAGGACCTGGGCCAATGCAAAAAACCCAGCGTTTTGTTTGCTGGTCTGTTCTTTGTCTCTAGTTGATTTTGAAAAGAAGATGAAAAAGGAAGGCTCTTCAGGTTCCTTCAGACTCAAGCCGAATGCAGGTTCTCTCTCACGTGCTGTGAGTTGGATAAATTTCTCCTCCTTGTCCAGGCAGACAAAGAGGCTGTTTCGCAGTGATGGAGAGCTCTCGGTTTGTGGGCAGCAGGTGGAAGTGGATGACGAAAACTGGATATACAGAGTCCAGCCCAGAAAAGGTGACTCGATTTTTTAAAAATTTAAACATTTGAAAAAGTTTGTTATGTAGAATTCTTTGTTTCTATCACTCCCCCTTCATGATTTTTGCCCCCATTAGGAGTTTCTTTTGAAATGTTTGGTTTTGTATTGGAATTCAGCATCATTTGTTTACAAGTCTAAAATAAAAATGCTCTTCCAACTAGATTCAGCTTGAGCTTGTATCTTGTATCATTCAAAGACGGATAAAGTAGCTGTTATTTGTTCTCGGCAGCCTCCCTCCCTCCGTCAGAGCCACATGCTTATGTGACTTATGAAAAGTTCAATGATAAACCACCACCCCAGAGAGAATCTCCTGCCCTTATAGCAATCTGGGGGTAGAACGTGTAGCTCTTATAAAACTGCACTGAGAAAACTTCAGGAATCGTACATAGTCTTCTTGCACCCTTCTTCTAAGATTGATGAATTACATGAATGCTTGAATTAAGCTGGTGTTGGGCTATGACATCAAGGAAAATGAACACGCAAGGGGCTTAACTCTGATATGTTGGTCCCAAGGAGTTTTTGGATTTTTTTTTCTCCTTTCCTTCTTTTAACCAGAGTTTTAGTTTTCTATCAAGTTTCTTTTCAGATTGACGTTGACTCTGTTCTCAGGATTAACATGTTTTGCCTCCAAGATGAAAAACAAAAAATACCAGTCCTGCTGGGAGAGAGGGAAACAGGTCAATATTTCTTAACATACCCCTATTTTATATTTAGATTTTCTGAGTTCTTCCTCTTGGTGTGTGTAGACACTGAATTGTTAAGCTCTAAAATGGTTTCTGCATTCAGTGCAGTGGGTAAAGCCCAGTAGGGGAGTGCTATTTAAGTATCACAAAGGAACCAAGTCCAGACATTCCGCGTGATTGTGTTTTCCCTGTTTATCACATTCTTCCCCATGCCAAGAGAAACCTTGCTGGAGTCTTTCAGGGACCTGTGCCTCCCCCTGCTTTGGAAAGCAGAACTACTGAAACGTGAGAGAATCAACTAAGTTCAATATGTGCTTATGAGTATAGTAATTATATCGCACAGGCTGAGTGTTAATGCAGCCCTTCTTCAGGGTGAATGTGTGTAAACTATTTGTTCTTGTCTATTAAACTATGGCACAAGAGGGACTAGCTAATAATCTTTGAAAGTATCAGCTGTTTATTATATCAACAAGGTGATCAACAATGACCCACTGATTCTGAGCTTAAAAATGTGGGTTTTCAGTTCAAATGCTGTGTGATTGCCAGGCTTAGAAAAGGCATTTGTGCGTTCTGGCTGGAGTTGTATAGCTTAGTAAGTCTGTGAACTTTACTTTTCTAAATCAGGAATAAGCTGTGGTTTTGGTAAATGATTGGGTTGTAATGTTTGAAACAAAAATGTTTGAAGGGTGGATTCAGTAGTGCTGTGGTCGCGAGAGGGTATAGTTTTGATTCCTTTGGGCTTTGCCGAAGGTCGCTTTTTAGGACTTGTTTGACTTGAAGTCAACCACTGTCAAGTCTCTGTTAATGATTGTATACATGTGAGCATGAGGCTGTAGGATTTCTACTGTAGATGCTTCATCTGAATTAGCATTAAAGGAACAGAGACTGAATTTGCATGTATTAGTTTTAGTTGGGAAATAAAGCAAATACTGTACACGTGACTTGTGGAAAATAAAGAAGTCATTGTAAAGGACAGGGGTGACTTGTGAAGGGAGGACTTGCTTACGTAGCAATACAAAAGATTGTGCCCTTTATCCCTTAATGGAATAGGGGATACAGTAGCTTCATGAAGATAAATGGAAGCATAATACATGGTATAAGTTTATATGTTTTTTAAAAAATAATTGGGCATGAATAATATGATTTTTGACATATGGTGTCAGAGAGAATCCTTAAAAAGCTGCTTATACATCAAAATTCATGGCATTATATTCTGTTTTCACATTTGACTTACAAAAGAAAATTGGCTTCCAACTTTGACATCTTGTCTCAGGGGCATGTTATAACAGTTGATCTTTTTTCCACACAATTCCTTTCTTTGGAGAAATACAGAGTGACATTTGTTTATGTGAGCAGATCAAAAGAGAAAAAGTCTTCAAGAAAAATTATGCAGAGATGAAGTTTTTTCTCAGAAGCATCAAATAGGCTGAAACTCTAGCGAGGATTATCAGGCAATACTAAGAATGCCCAGTGGCCACGTTAGGATCTGGTTGCAAATAAATATGCACTGGGAGATACACTGGTCTGATGGGAATGTGTAACATCTTTTATATCTCTCTGCCCAGATCACGCACAGCCTAATCCACCTTCCTTTCAGTTTACTCCACAACCCCCCAACTTACATTAACAATTTTTGATTTATACAGATTGCCAAAAACCTGCTCTCCCTCCTTCCCGCTCTCTCTCTCTCTCTCTCTCTCTCTCTCTCACACACACACACACACACACACACCCCCACACACCCACAACCATTATGCAGTGACAGCTCGAGGTAGGGCAACTGTAGCTTAACAAGCCAGTGAGCATCAGTGGTCCCCCTGTGGGATCTGTGGTTGGTGGAGGTCCGGTTCTGCAGCTCCTCCCCTCCAGCAGCTGCTGCCAGGCCGCACTGCTTGCCTGTTCCCTGCCCACTATCTCCAGGTATGCTTTGCACCATTAGCCTGCTGAGCTCCTACCATCAGTGTGTTGTATTAGACACATTCAATTTCTGAAACAGAAACTCTTTTAATAGGGAATTTCTATGCTGGATTGTTATCAGGAACATGAAAATTAAGTTTTGAAGTGGTTACCCTTATGGATATCTTTCAGTACAACAAACCAATAGCTTTATGATTTAATGTCAAGAAACTAAGGATAAAATTATAGTGCTTGAGATTCTTCTTTCTTTTGAGAATCTTTTTTAAGATTAGAAGCTACTAGTATGCATTTTCTAATTAGACTACTGTTCCTGAGCTTAAAAAGTAATTACAAGATACATATTGATAGGTCCAAAGCAGCCACCAGTAAGCATCTGTATGTTTTCTTTTGTATGTGTGTTTGACAGCACACTACAAGTTTCAAAATTCTCTTGAATCCCCATTTATACTCGGAGAGGTGAGAATGAATTTGGTAACAGCAATGATCAATTCTTGTATTCTTAGTATGATATGACCCACTGCAGTAGTAGATGAGGTTTTAACTTAATTAGCCATACAAATTAAGGGCGTGAATCAGTATCTTCTGTATAGTAAAAAAGTGGAATGCAGTGGTAGATGAGACAATATGTAACTTTTCACGTGACGTTGTGAGAGCATTTATTGGTGGAATCATTACTGAACACTATGTGCAGGGTACAAAGAAAGATAGCACTCAGGCCCTGAAGTCATGGAGTTCATGCTTAAATGGAGAAGCAGATAAGACATCTAAAGTGGGGGGTTAAAGAGAGAATGTAGGATAATTGTGAAAAAGTGCAACACGATGACCTAGATGAGAAGGTCCGGATAAGAGAAGGTCTGGATAAAAAAGGTCCAGATAAAGGAAGTTTATCCAGAACATTTTCATGTTTTCGTGGTCTTCTGACTGTTAGCATTTAACTGAACAAGATTTAATGAGTACCTGCTGCTTTTCTAGCACTGTGGAAGGTCCTTGAGGAAAACTAATGACTGGTAGTATTTATTCTGTGCTTCCCCTTTCTTGCTCACTCAAATAAAACTGAAAGAGGTGGAGTCATAATGGGGTGTCTGTCCTCTCATTGAGCAGAGCTTGTTTTGTTGTATCCCCAGCTCTCCATTTAGCTGGGCAGAAGCGTGATTGATGATCCTGGTATTGACAGGTCAGCAGATAGAGAGGGCAATTGACATGCAAAGCCTTGCTTCAAACAATGTTTTAACCTTTCCTTCTGGACTTTATCATACAGACTAGTAATGTTACCAGCTCGGAATCATTTGAATGTCAGTGCCTTCCCTTCTCAGCCACTACAAAAATGGCCAGAGAATGGCCATACTAGGTATCAAGGGTAATGAATAATCCATATACTAGATAATAATCAATTTTTGAGTGCGGGAGTTGGATCTATTAAAGTAATTTCATCCCAATTTTTCTCCTAATAAAATAGTTGCAGAAAGCAGGATCCTTGTACATAATTAGATTACTAATGTCCAGATATTACAGTGGAGAAAAATGACATGAAAGACCAAAAGCAGCTAGGTCAAAAGTCAAGATCTTGTTTCCATGTAAATAGCTGTGGTTTATTTCGGATAATAAATTCCTTAAAATGGTGGGATTTAGGAATAGCTTCCTGGGCCAGGTGTGGTGGCTCATGCCTGTTATCCTAACACTTTGGGAGGCCGAAGTGGGCATATCACTTGAGCCCAGGAGTTCAAGACCAGCCTGGGGAACACGACAAAACCTTGTCTCTACCAAAAATAGAAAAAGTAGTCAAGCGTGGTGGTGTGCGCCTGTAGTCCCAGCTACTCAGGAGGCTGAGGTGGGAGGATCGCTTGAGCCCGGGAGGTTGAGTCTGCAATGAGCCAAGATCACACCACAGCACTCCAACCTGGGTAACAGAGCAAGACTAGGTCTCAAAACCAAACAAACATAAAGACTGGGTCTCAAACCAAAAAAAAAAAAAAAAACCTCCATAAAAAATATCTTCTTTATGGCATTAAGAAAACCTAAGAAATATTGAAAAATATTGTTAAGTAGCATCACAAATTTAAGAGTGAAACAGGATCAGTAAGTTTTATTTATTCCGAGGGTTACTACATATATCGGAAAAATAGCCAAAGGAAGTTTTACCGTGGTGTGTTAACAAAAGAGATCAGTGAATGTCATGGTATTCTTCTTACTTCCTACTGAAGTTGACATTCTGTGAAAGAGACACACAGTGAGTGCCACTTAATATTTTATCTGGTTTGTTGAGACTGCCCTTTATTGACCTTTGATGATTATTATTTTTTTTTCCTGAAGTTGGGACTCTGTTGTCTCACTGCCTTATTTTGTTGTAAAATGTCTTTATTTGCAAATTAAATTGTTGAAGTTCGATTTAAATGATATTTTGTCTAGTGTCCTTCCTTTTTTAGTTTAAAAACTTTGTGCATTTGTTTTGAGAAGAGACATTTAAATTATGAAAAATACCTTTTTTGAAAATTATGAAAAGTATCTTAAGAGTGGTAAAAGAAGCAACTTATTGTCAGGGCTTGGGTGTGGAACTGAGTAACCTGTGTTCTTTTCCATTAAAATGTCTTTGCTAAGTTACAGAAACCTTTGAAATTGATCTTTACGAACAGTTTACTTTTATTTATTTTTTTTGAGACGAAGTCTTGCTCTGTTGCCCAGACTGGAGTGTGATGGCATGATCTCGGCTCACTGCAGCCTGTGCCTCCGGGGTTCTAGCGATTCTCCTGCCTCAGCCTCCTGGGTAGCTGGGATTACAGGCACCGGCCACCACGCCCGGCTAATTTTTGAATTTTTAGTAGAGATGGGGTTTCACGATGTTGGCCAGGCTGGTGTTAAACTCCTGACCTCAGGTGATCTACCCACCTCAGCTTCTCAAAGTGTTGGGATTATAGGCATGAGCCACCATGCCTGGCCAACAGTTTGCTTTTTATAATTTTAAAAGATCTTGCATATTATTTAGGGTTAATTTTTATGTCTCATGTAATTGTTATAAAATATATTTCCATGTCATTTCAGGGTGTTTTGGTTTAATTATAACATGTTCTGTCAAATTAGAGGGGTTTGTTTGTTTCCTTTTTTTTTTTTTTTTTTTTTTTTTTTTTTAGAGACAGGGTCTTGCTTTGTTGCCCAGGCTGGAGTGCAGTGGCACAATCATAGCTCCCTGTAACCTTGAATTCCCAGGCTCAAGGGATCCTCCCTGCTTAGCCTCCTGAGTAGCTAGGACTATCAGCACAGGGTACCATGCTTTTTGAATTTTTTATTTTATTTTATTTTTGTAGAGATAGGGTCTCTCTCTTTTGCTCAGGCTGATCTTGAACATCTGGCCTCAAGTGATCCTCCTGCCTTGGCCTTCCAAAATGCTGGGATTATAAACCTGAGCCACCATGGCTGTCCTGGAGTTTTTTTTAAAACTACAGTCTTTTCTATCAAATACTTCAGTTTAATCTCCTAAAGGTCTACCGTGTTTGAACCTGGATGTCTGTCCTCATAGAGTTTAGGCCCTTATCGGCTCTTACTTGGATTTCTAAATGATCTTCTGTTCTCTCTTGCTTTCTCCACTCTTGTTCCCCTTTGATCCATCCATAAGTCTACACTGTTTCCAGAGTGATCTTTCTAAGATACAAAAACCAGCTGGTACCGGTAGCTCAAGCCTATAATCCCAGCACTTGGGGAGGCGCAACATTTGAACTCAGGAGTTCATGACCAGCCTGGCCAACATGGTGAAACCCCATCTCTACTAAAAATACAAAATTTAGTTGGCTGTAGTGCATACCTGTAATCCCAGCTACTTGGGAGGCTGAGGCAGGAGAATCGCTTGAACCCAGGAGTCGGAGGTTGCAGTGAGCTGAGATCGCACCACGTGACTCCAGCCTGGGTGATACAGCAGGCCTCTGTCTCAGAAAAACAAATAACAGAAAAACCCACAAAAACAACTGGATCACCTTTCTGTAGCTCCCCATTGCGTACAGAATGAAGCCCACATCACTTTACATGGTGTGAAACCTTAGGAGATCTGCCTCCGTCCTCTCCCCTCCAGAACTAGCATACAGACCCATTGCTTTTTCATAACTCCGGAAACTAGCACCTCACGTTCCCTCTTATTCCCTGTGCCAGGGTGCTCCAGTCGCCTCCCCTGCCTGTTGACTTCCTACTTATCCTTCTAGACTTGCATTAAAACTCTGTGAAGTCTTCTCTAACATCCTCAGGCAGAGCTGATGGCTCTTGTCTATGCTATTTCTCTGCCTTCTTCATTCCTCTCTAATTGTGTTTTTCATGCACTAGATTATGCTTACTTGTTTACTTGTCTGTGTCTTGAACTAGCCGTGACCTGTTTTAGGCCAGAGATTCAATCTTATTATTATTATTTTTTAATCACCAAGGCTAAGTGCTCAATAAATGGTTGCTGAATGGGTAAACTTAAGACATCTGGGACTCAGTTAAATGGTGCTGTGCGCATAGGCTAATGTGCTAAGCAAATACTTTCTGAATTTGGCTTAGCCCGGCTAATTTTTTATTTTTTAGTAGAGCCGGGTTTCACCATGTTGGCCAGGTTGGTCTCGAACTCCGGGCCTCAAGTGATCCACCTGTCTCGGCTTCCCAAAGTGCTCGGATTACAGGCTTGGCTTGAGCTACTGTGCCCAGCCTGTTTTTGTATTTTGGGAAGATCGCTCTAGAAACAGTGTAGACTCAAGGATGGATCAAAGGGGAACAAGAGTGGAGACAGCAAGAGAGGATAGAAGACCATTCAGAAGTCCAAGTTATGTGTAGCACTGTATGCTTATTACCAGTGCTCTCAACTCTGGACTTTTTTGAGTGTAATAAAAGAGAGGGTTCTGTTTGTGGAACGTAATTTCAATGGCATACTTTTGGTGTTTTCTGTTGCTTCACTCAAACTATGCACGTATCAAGCACTTTGCATAAAAAAAAAAATTTGATCAGGGCTGTTTTGACCAATTAGTAAAGCTGGCTTTAGTGAACAGAGAGGAGATATGGAATTAATGATGCCAAGCCTGATAAGGAGAGGCTCCATCGTGCTATTGCAATCTTTTCTTAACTGGTTTCCCTGCTTTCACCTTTGTACACACCGCTCCCCTCCCCACCAGTTGGGCTGATCTCAACCTAGCAGCCTCAGTGATCTTGTTAAACCTCAAACTTGAAACATGTGTAATTTCACTGCTTGAAACCCCTCAGGTGCTTTCCTTCTCCAGGGTATTGAATAACTAAACCTTGACAATGCTCTCTAAAGCCCTATACATTCTGCTTCCCTTACCCCATTGCCTGCTTGTGCTTCCTCCTTACTCTCTCCTCCACAGTCACACCAGCCACACTGTGAAATGGGGTAATACCTATTCATCATACATATCAGTAGCAGGTACAATTTATTTATTGAATGTTTGTTTAATAGATATGCTGTAAGCCTACAAATTTGATCTGTTATATTTAATGATACTGGCCATTGGATTGATAATCTCTTGACTATCAATAGTCAGTTGAGTCAAAAAACGTCTTTATCCTAGTGTAGACTATACTATTATGTAGAATTTCCAGTTGTAGAAGTGTCTTTGGAGTACTTGTATAACCTAGCCAACTCAAGTGGAACCTATCACTTCCTTTACATAATCCTTCAAGGAATTTGTATCTCAGTGTTGACGTCAAATCCTGAAATGATTAAAATACTATATTGTAAGTCATGTCTGAATCAGTCAACCTACCCATAAGCTTAATAATGGCTAATATTTAGTGAATGTTTACCGTGGCGAGACACTATTATTAAAACTTTACATGAGTTCATTCATTTAATAAACCTAGTCTGGGTATCATAAGTGACCAATAAAAACAATAGTTGGTTTGGTAAGGAAGGGTCAGATCATTAGAGAGAACTGAAAACTGGGCAGAGAAACAGATGTGGGGAGGCAGGGAACGGAGTATAATTCTTCAGATGGAGAAATGACATTGAAAGCACCCAGAGCGTTTTGGTGTCAAGGACTTAATAACTTTTGGTTTAAGGGCAAATACTCTGCTTTGAAAATATTTGAGTATGTGCTTCATACTTCTCCTAGACTTGAAGCCCTTTGAAGTCTAGCCTGTCTTTTTCAAATGCCTTGCACTTTGCAGATAGTAAGTAAATATCTGTTGTGAATACTTGGTTGAAGCTGTGTTGGAGGGAACCCACTCTGGTTATGGCGTGCAGAAGGGATTGGAGCATTAGAAGTTAGAACTAGGTCATCTAGGGGCTGAGAAAAGACAAAGTTCTGATTGAAGGGATTATATAGGCACATAAGGGAAAGTAGTAATGAAACCACAGATTTTCATGTTAGGCTCTCTTTTTTTGTATGTGTGAGACAGAGAGTATTACTCTGTCCCCCAGGCTGGAGTGCTCTGGTGCAATCTCGGCTCACTGCAACCTCTTCCTCCAGGGTTCAAATGATTTTCATGCCTCAGTCTCCCCTCTAGCTGGGATTACAGGCATGTGCCACCACACTCGGCTAATTTTTGTTGTTGTTGTTGTATTTTTAATAGAGATAGCGTTTCACCATGTTGGCGAGGCTGGTCTCGAACTCCTGTCCTCAGGTGATCCACCTCAGCCTCCCAAAGTGCTGGGATTATAGGCATGAGCCTTCACACCTGGCCATGTTAGGGTATCTTTATTAAGAGAAGTCACAGATTTTCATAATTACTTGTTCCGTTAGCAACAGCATCTGTGATTTTTTCCAATGTATAGTTATACTTTTTCTAGCTTTGTGAACTATGGGTAGTCTTTACCTTATATTTCTAATCTCCCTAATTAAAGATTATATTTATGGCAATCACTGTCTTAATAAATGTGATTGGAAAATTTATGTATAGTCAACATACACACTCTTCATATACACAAATGTGTGAGGTGTAAGGCTGGGGATGCCTGAAGCTGGTTGCAGTGATGTAGCTGTG